>NW_024609846.1:160486053-160939089 GCF_016920785.2 Ixodes scapularis
GTACGGGAGCGTGTGCCTTGGTGTGCATAGCCACAGAAAGTTCAGAGTTCATCCCCTACAGGTAAAACCGATACAAAAGCTCTCAAGATCTATATTATGTTATCAGAGTTTAGTAAAAACGATGACTCCACAAAAAAATATAAACACCCCCCCCCCCCCCCCCCCCCCCCCCCCCCCCCGTTTTACGCCGAGGAACCGCCCCCCCCCCCAAAATGGAGGTCTGGATCCGCCCCTGGCTCCTACGGAGCAGAGTAGCGCAGAGTAGCGCAATGTCAGGAATTCCGGCTGGAATATGCTGAGATCAAAGTCATGAGCTATGCGGACGACATTTCAGTGTTTTGCTGCGACAAGCGAAGTGTTAGCGCCGCAGTTTTTATTGGCAAAATCTTTCTGCGAGGCGACGGATGCAGCAATAAAGTGGAGCAAGTGCCGTGGGTTTCGGCACGGTGCGTGGGCCACAACGCCTTCAGTTTTTAAAGGGGTCTGCTGGAATCAGTGTTGCGGAGTTGCCACTCCGGAGTGGGAATGATTCCGGAATCATTCCGAATTTTCGCGACCCCGGAAATGGAATGGGAAGGGAATGGCGGCAGCGTTGAGGGGAATGGAATGGGAATGAAATTAGATGCTTTTTTGCCCGGAATGGAATGGGAATGGAATGGAACCCAAATCTTCTATTTTTTTTTTTATTTTTTTTTTTTTTTTTAGTGTTTACGGTTAGCGAATTTGAGCCAGTCAGCGAGCCAGTTGCTCAGAAAGAAAATAAGCGGGCGGGAAGCAGCTAACCCGCGTGGAGCTCTAGCAGACTTATACGCAAAAAATGCAATACAAACAAGAAGCGTCAAAGCAAAGAGCAGAGGGGGGAGGGAGGGAGGGGGGGGGGGGGGGGGGGTGACGGTGGCGCCTTTCGCGCTGGCGACGGGCTTTCCTTGCGTTACACGAGAGCGAGCGAAACAAGAAACCAAACACCAAGCAAAAGAAACGAAGGCACGGAGAATACACGCGCGCACAGACTGAGATCTGAGAGCGGGGCACGACTCATAACTCGCAGAGCTCTGATAACTCGTTGGCTCGCGCGCCGCCGAAAGGTGATCAGTTATTGCTTTCGTATAGTTCGAGGAGCGTTGCAGGCGGCCAAACGTGCTGCCTTCCACGTTCATTCGCGCGCACTCCTTTGAAGTGCGAACTGTGGGTTTGCTTCGGCAATAAAACAAAGCGAGATTCACATCTCTCTTCTCCTCTTGCGCTTTGCTCCGACACTTGTTTTATTATTCTGCATTTTTACGTGTAAGCCCGCCTTTTACTTGGTCTTCGTTCCGATGCTTGTTTTCTGTGTTATATGTTTTACATTCAAGTGGGTTAGGGTTACAGGCAAGCTAGCGGATTCCCGCTCATTTACTTCGACTTTAGACTCTGCCTACTTTGTTTCACCTTGTGATGGACCGCTGCGGACGCAACGAGTCACCCCAGGCAATCCGGCACCGTGAGCGGGACTACACGCACGGTGCGTTGCTGCGCCCCAGGGTCACGCGACACTCAGAAAGCACTGCATTGGTTTCGATGGCTCTCGTGCTGTCTGTTGCCGTCTATCCTAAGGTGAAGTAAATTGTCGTCACCGCTCTTGTCAAGTGACCGAACTGAGTAGACCTGCAGAAAGACTGTTTCGCGACATGGTGTCTCGTGCTGCGCCGTAGAGGTTGCACTTTGTCAGAGGATCTGTTTCTGCCATTGTGCATGCGTGGAGTCGCTTCCAGCAGCGTACTAGCCGTATAGATGTGCAGGTACTTGAAGAATACAGTACTTAATATAGCTTATTTCTGCGCCACGTACGAACTGGATATTTTGATGGCCTTATCAAACAAACACGCTGGCCGCGTATGACCTAGAAGACAAATGCAAAACGTTTGCCAAAAAGAATTAGTGGATTTACATTTTGCTGTTTGTTGCGAGCCACGTGGTCGAAAGACTGATGTTTTAAACAAGCATCGACATATCAAGGGGCTTTCTCGATGTGTGCAGTGCAATGTAAACAAACACTTTGTGCCACCAGCGCTCCGCTTTGTGCTTTTTTCAGTGCTTTTTTTAGGCATTTTGCATTTTGTTGCAATTGTGTATGCGTTTGATAATGTCAGCTTTATGGTGCTTATGCCGGGAACACAATGTAGCTGTCAAGAGCCAATTTTTACGTTTAGGAATTAGAGGAATGGAATGGGAACGATTCAGCCATTCCAGGAGTGGGAATGGGTCCAGTGTCCCCATTCCTGGGAGTTGAAAGGAATTGAATTATCGCAAACTCTAATTCCCCGGAATGGAATTGGAATGGAATGGGGGGTGCCCATTCCGCAACACTGGTTGGAATTGCGTGCCCTGCACGCAATTCCAACATATTCTACAATGTTACAGAGTGAACAAAACCTCCTATTGGTCGGAAGTCGCCAACGACTTGGGCAGGCGCGCCTCCCGCGCTAGAGGCAGCGTGATCTGTATCTTTGTGAATGTGTCACTAAAACGTGTTTCATTGACGTGTTTCCTAGCATTTATTGCATAAAGATGTTTTATTTTAATTTTTAATATTCTAAATGCATGTTGCAAACCATTCATAAAAAAAAAATCAATACGTGCATGCTCGATGTAAATTCATGGCTGTGCAATGTACCAGAGTCAAACCTTGGCAATATTCACGCCTCAAGCTTCAAAAGTTTGTACCCTTCGGAAAGCAATTCCCTATAACGTTCAAAATAGCTGAAATCTCCTCCCAAGAACATCGATGTGAGATATATTTTCACACAAATATGAAAAACATGTCCTAGACCATCATTGTATGATCTGACGAGGAAGCACCCAAGGCTTGTTTATATTTAAAACGAGCCGAAGAGTCCACTTGCATATACAAGTTGATTTAGTTTAACCTTACCCATTATTTGTATCCCAAGTAGCGTTCCGTGTTCTCGAGGTTTAGTGTTCTTCATATTCGTTGGGTATTTTTCGGGGGTTAAAATTTTTCTTTGAAATCGATGTTTATTTTTAGGCCAAGCAAAACATCGGGATTTATGAGGGCTGATGTTAGAAAACGAATGCATAGGCTTAAATTGGTTTAATTATGAATCATAACACACCAACGTATGAGGGGGAAACAAACCAAACTAATACCAGTGTTCCATTTTCAAACTTGGTTATTGCTCCCGTATGCACAGTTCAGTCAACTGGTCATAATGGTTGACTGACCACGCTGATCGGGTTAACTGGGTGGCTGGCCGTGCTGGGTGGAATCGTCGTGCTGGGTAAACTGTCTATAATGGGCACTCAAATGAATATACAGAGCAAACAAGAGAGAATTAATCTTCCCAAACAGCCAACATGGCTTCCATTTTATTTATTTTTATAGTCGGGACACCCTCTCCTTGTAACGCCCTTACGCACCAACCTTGTCCCAAGCCACCATGACTCTAGCAGTATGTCTGGAAAGAACGAAAATAAAATCTTAGAACCACCAGTTACACGACAGAAAAAATACGTACTAACTACGATACGCATTAACGAACCAACCAAAATCTCCAGCTGCTTCAAGAACAACTTAGATATTCAAGGCGCCTTGCAGTTACAAGACAAAGCCGCGAAGGTGGATTGAAGAACATGCGGTGAGAATCGCCGTTAGAACTGCCCACCCGTAACACGATCTTTCCCAGTCGTGGTCATCAAGCTTTTTTTTTTATGGTGGAAGTAAGGTACATGTGATACGGTCACGACGGAGAGACGCGGCCACATGCTCACAAACTGACGGTACTGTAGTAAAGCAGGGATCTGCGCACGGATTCTTCCGGCGTGAACCGGGGTTCGTAGCCGAGGGCGAGGCGACCGTCTCTGCCGTCCAGGACCGGGCCGTGGCAGAGGTAGGCCACGGTGGACGGCGTCGGCGCCGGCAAGGGTAGCTCGACGTTCAGGGTCCGTGCCAGCGCCAGGACGCACACGACGAGCAGGCTGAGAACCAGGGCGAGGGCGTAGGGCAGCGCGAACGCGGAGACGCCGTAGCCCCGGCTGGCCAAGAACGGGCGCACCAGCTCGTACAGGTCGTCGGGAGTGTCATCGGTAATGACCAGGGCCCGGCCCGAGAGCGCGGGGCTCCGGCTCAGGGACTGCACCCCGCGCAGGTGGGCGGCGGCGGCGTTTCCGGCGTACATGGTCTGCGTCACGGAAGACGGAGGTTGTGGCGTGGTGCTCATGAAAGGTGCTTTCGATTGAGGTCCCCAAGGAAGTGTTTTCCACCCATGCCCCTTAGACTTGCTTTTGTCGCGTGGCGTCAGAACAGGGTGTCGAACCCATGCCCTGACGCCACTCGCATCCCATAAACTAGTTATACTTAGGGTGTGTACTTTCCGGTGTTTATTTGTGAGGAAAATCGGCGGATGTTTTTCGGTGTTTATTTATTTTCGACACACCGGTGTATTTCGGTGGAACGTCTCAGGACGAGGCGAAAATCGGTGATTATCGGTGGAAAAAATGCGATTGATCACAGACAGAGAGGTCCAATTTTATTCACATATTTCATACACTTCTCCAGGAAGCATATATTTCTCACACTTGGCTATTATAGTAGATGCAAGCATTCTTCTAGAGCCTTGCATCCGTCATGGCAGCACGTTCCTTGCGGTTCACAACCCGCAATTTCGAAAACGCGCGCTCCACATTTGCGCTGGACACAGGAAATCTCAAAAAATGTCCAGCGAGGCTTGGGACAGTAGTGGCCACTCAGGTAAATTAAGTTTCCAAAATAACACTGGATCAACAGTACTAGATACAGCATACTGGCGGTAACAAACAAACTCTGATTCTAGGTCACTCGGCTAGCTCTCGTCTTGGAGGACCAGCCGATAGATACTTTCATAAGGCACAAATCCCTCTGGCAGCTCCACGTTTATGCACGGATTAACAACTGGCACGCGGAACCAGAACGACGATTCATCCATGAAATCTGTAGCGTAGTCCCATCCTGACCTTTCCGTTCACTTCCCATCTTGGTGGCCTTCTACTCCGCGTGACGACGAAGGGAAGCAAGTCTCAGGTTGAGAAAACCCGCAGACGCGGGACGGACGCGCTTACTCAAACACGTCTGCAATTTTTTTTACAGAACGGTTCTTTTAATATACAGCGAAAAACTCCCCCGCCAACAAAACCCTTCGTCCGTTTGCCCAAAAGCCCATGGAAACTAAACAGATAACAAGGAACGCATCTCAGTTCTGAAAGGTCATTAGCCCTGTACGACGACACGGATGTTGGCAGTGTCTTCCAGGAACCACAGCAACCTCTGAATACATGGCTTGCACCGACATTACTTGGCCAGACACAATAGGGAAAGGTCACGTGAGAGCGTACCCTCCACTGCGTTAATTTTTCCACAAAAGGGGGCCATGGGAGACACAATGGGGGAAAGGCGTGTGAGAGCTTAGCTTCCACTGCGTTCACTAGACGCTTTTGACCCCCAGAAAGGAGGGCGGACTGACGCCACCTGCAAGCCACGTATGGACACTGGAAGGATGCAAGATCCACGAGATAACACGTTCGACGAACACTCTCAGAAAAAAAGGAGCCAAATGAGCAAAAAAGGGTTATTTTCGCTAAACAAGGACCGATTTCGGGGAAGATCCTTTAGAAGCGTGCTTTCTCAACCAAAAGCACCCCTCGCAAAGTAAAAAAAGAAATGCAGAGCTAGTTTCCGGCCTGGAGAGAGCGAAAAGGGTTCTTGTTGCAGCCAGGAAAGAGATAAAGCGATCTTTGGAAAAAGGAGGTCCGGATAGAGGGACACAATGACCAGGCTCGAAAGGCTTTGCACGCGAGAAATTGGGTGCGCCATTCTGTGGAAACAAAGCTGCCCGTGCGAGCTGTCAAGTCCTTGAAAGCTTAGAGAGGTGGAATGTCGTAGTTATTTACCAAGTCGCGTTGTGTTATTTATCAAACCGAGATAATCTTCGCCTCGGACCACAGATGAAACAGGCTTCGATGCCTTTGACTTCTTCATTACTAAAAACGGCTGCGTTGAAATGGGCCTATTGCAAGCAAAAATTTATGAACGGTTCATCATTTCCAGTCACGCGGAAAGCGGTGGAGCTTCAAAACATTGCAGCCGCACGTGTCTCGCCGAATTCCATGCAAGCTACGAGGTCCTTGGGCGGTATTCGACGCTTTCTGTCGTTATTCGTGCTCCCTATGACCGAGCAATAGTGTCCCGATGACTGGGGGACTGTTGCCACCGAAGCCCGTGGTTCTAATTAAGTTTGCGAGTCTAAAACAGAAAAGAAAGCTCGAAAGAAGTTGGGGCACAGCAGACACCCAACATCGGCCAAGCCTCTCATCCGGGACTTTTACACTTTCTACACAATCAGAAAGGGGGAAAGCGCCGGTAGCCCTTTCCCCTTTTCTCTCTCGCTCTCAAAATGGCGCTACCCACGATAAAACGGTCTATACGCTCCGGGCGCTGGTGTTTTGAAAAAACCCGTGGCGCCATCTGTCCGACGAAATAAAAACTATTGGTATGTTACCGCGGTTACCGCCCTTCCCGACTGCTTTCGCGTTAGGCTTGCCAGGCGTAAAGTGCAGGCGTACCCGGCTGCTTTCGTTATGTCGTCCGCAACAACGCAGTCGAAAAAGCGCACTTCTGTTTATTGCTGTGTTTACGACTGCCACAACAGCTACGGAAACACAGCTAAGAAGCTCCCAGTGGTAGAGTTTTACCGCTTTCCAGCAAAGCCGTACGAGGCAGAGCGTCGACGGAAATGGGTTGCAGCGGTGCGGCGCGCGGTTCCCGGACATTTCATTGAACGCCGTTTCGTCGAACGCCGTTTCATCGAAAAAATGGACGTTTCATTGAACGCCGTTTCATCGAACGCCATTCCATCGAATCGCTGACGGCCGTTTCATCGAATGTCTTTTATACAAAAAGTGTGAAAGGTGCTCTTTTACGCACGGATCGAGTGCATTTTCATGTGATTCACCCATTTCACCGTCAGGTTTTTTAATGTCCAAACTTGTAGCTGTTACAATTTATGTTGATGCAAGAAACCCATGAGGATGTTTGTATCGATTTTTTATGTTTGTTTTGCATATTGTGCTTATCTGTTCCCCCCTCTGTATTACCCGATGGGCCTTGAGGGTATCGTAACAAATAAATAAAAAGTCACACTCCCGGTAAGAGCGCACTCCAACTCATGGAGGCCAGAAGGCGACTTAGGTTTTGCGCAGGCGCAACAACCTTAGCCATGTGAGCCTCTTAACCTCTCATGTCTTTCTATTGATACTTTTTTACTGCCCGAAGCTTGCAGTGGCTAAAGCTGAGGTGCTATTTATGAAACTATAACGAAACATTGTTTTTTTTTTAGTTCTAAGACTCAATGAAGTCAAAAGTAAGTACGTCACTTCAAATTTTACTTGAAAACTTTCGGGGGTTCATGTGTTCGTGCGGCAGCCATTCACCGTTTTAAATGATGAGCAATTGCTCTCAAAAAGTCCACCTCAGCCATGCTCCGTCGGTTCTCATAAAAAAGGCGGACCTTCTCATTTCTTGCCGCTATGGCCTTCTTCTGGCGAGGAGGCTCTTGGGAACTCAGCATCGCCTCCTGCTTGTCTTCCGTCAGATGATGTTCTGCGGCAATGCAAGTCAAAAACTTCCAGAACACGGGATGGGCACCTCCGACCAGCTTCAGGAAGCGGGAATGCCACCCTGGCGTTCGATAAGACGGCGTTCGATAAAACGGCGTTCGATGAAACGGCTTCGATGAAACGGCGTTCGATGAAACGGCGTTCGATGAAACGGCGTTCGATGAAACGGCGTTCGATGAAACGGCATTCGATGAAACGGCTTCGATGAAACGGCGTTCGACGAAACGGCGTTCGATGAAATGTCCGGTCCCAGCGGCGCGCAACGTAAGGAAACCTTTTTTTTTTTTTTTTTTTTTTGTCGCTTCTCGGTTTTTGTTTGCTCTCCATGATACAGAATTGTTTCTCGCTGGCACAGTTAGACACTGCATTTTTGTGTACAGCGGAGACGGAGACTCCTGGGAACCCGCGAATGGGCAGGCCAGGATTTGCAGCTGCCACTTCGTAGGAAACAAAAAAGCTCCATCGCTCAGCACCCCGCTTACATCCCCACGATCTTCCCTTCGTCGTACAAGGCGAGATGCAATGTGACGACAGAGACGCAACTGCAAAGATATGCAATGTGACGACAGAGATACACTGCTCCATGTTTGCACCACCCACGCACGCCAGCCTTGCAGGTGCAGCTCGCGCCTACGATGAGTCTCGGGTGCGCTAAAAGCTGCCGTAGCAAAAAAAAAGAAAAAAAAAAAGATGTGTTATGCACGGTTGAACCGAGAAATCAGAACAACAACAAATGAGGAGTGGAGGGGGGGGGGGGGGGGGGGGGGTACGCGAAACCGAACCGGGTGGCACGCTCACCTGAAGCCGGACGTTGTAAACAGCAGACTTCATCTGCGCGCGGCATTATGATTTCCCTACAACTTCGCTGGGAGCTGTTGAATGAAGGACTTCTTCTTTCACGCCAAACACGTGACGGCCCGCATAAAGTTGCTCCCCTAACTTCAGTGACTTTTCTTTGAAATATTCTGCGATCTCGTCAATCCTTCTGAAGCCGCAAAAGAGCACCGTCGGATCGCACGTGCGAGCCGCCATTTTCAGATGGGAACATACCAATCGTTCTTAGGTCGACCACGGGCGGCGCTGGGGAGCGCAAGCGACGGTGGCGCCGGAGTGGCCGCCCGGAGGGTATAGGTACTCATTTGTATAAACCAAACGGGTCATTGAATTAAAGTTTATCTGAAGAAATCTGTACCTCCGGAAATCGATTGTGTAGTTTATTTCCCCCCAACCCCCAAAAAAGGCATACAAATTTTCAAAGGTGCAAAACTTCCATGAATGAGCAACACTCACAAAATAGTGCATGTTGCGATGAATGAGTGATACGGTGATTAAGCGGCGTCGTGTTTTTTTAGTAACAAAAGCTATTTTTTAACTTGCTTTCGTGTTTAAACAATATACGTATAACTGCGCGTATGAATGAAAAAAAAAAAATAGAACAGAGTAACGTTTTTTTGTTTTTTTTTTGTTTTAGTATAGAATGCAGTTGTCCTAGCTTGTGGTCATGAGTCATGACACCACCCGTCTCCCAATGCGGCGCCTCTGATTGTTACGCGGCACGCGTCAAGCCGCAAAAATAGAGTTGGGACCCATCCGCGAGGGGCATCAAAAATCCTGCTGCGCGGAAGGTTCAAGTGATGTGTTGCAGTCATCTTTATCTTCAAAAATAAATCAGACTGTAAATGGTGGTTTTTCGATTTCAAGGAGCAGTTATGTCTAGAAGGACACCCCAAAATAATCCCATAGGCATATTCTGTAGGTGCGTTTTGAGTGAAGCAAAACTAAACTTCGATATGTTGTCCGTTCAAATTTATGTGCAGTGTAAGAAATGAGTGCTCCGTCCGCCGTTGAACCCCGCTCGCTACTTTGAGGTCGCCCACCAAGAGTTAGGAGAATGGGATGGCATGAGGAAAAAAAAACAACACAGAAACGTGGTCGTTGCTGTTCTCGTAGTTTTCGCGAGCAATATGGCATGATAGGATGCAGAACAAATGGCCTCGGACGAAATGGCCCTGGACGAAACGGCCCCGGACAAAATGGTCCCAAGTGCAATCCCGGAGAGAATGGTCCCAAGTGATTTTTAGACACTCATCTTTTAATAAGGTGCTACTCTGAAGTTTTGTTAAGTACATTCAATGCTCTTATAATGCAACTTTTGTAGAGACTATAAAAAAAAAAAAGAAGCTCAATATAGACGCGACAATGTTGGAGGAACACACACACAGGGCAGGCACCTGTCTCGTGTGTGTTTTTCTTCGACTTTGTACCGTTTATTTTGCACTCTTTTTCATTATGCCGATCAACCAACTAGCCCAACAATCTATTTTACTGTTTGATACAACTCTTTCCGACCTCCCGCTCGAAGCTTTAAATTGATGCGGTACAGTTACATTTTGTGAACTTAATGTTTTACTTTAAACGAGTTCCCTCGTGTAGCTCTGTTGAACACAGAGCTACAAGAAGACGTTTTGAGTGAAGCCAAACGTAGCACACATTTACAACTAGTTTCTTTGTGTAATGAAATGTTTATTTCACAAAAAAAATGTATTGCATTATACGAATATTTATCTTTTTATATGTTGGGATTGTACCAATTAAAGCTAATAAAAATAAGGAGCAAGAAAAAATACGAAAAAAATTTAGTTGAACCATTTTGTCCGGGTTTACTATTCGAACAATTTTGTCCGGGGCCATTTTTCCGGTTTTTGGGCTGGTTCTATGTTTTCGATTCCCATTTCTAGTGTAAAAGGGATAAGCGCCGCCTGCACGCCCAGCATTTGCGTGACGTGGCGCTTAACTGAGCTAATATTTGTTCAGAAATGGCAATCGACGGTTCGGAGCTGGCTCCGATTGGAAGAAAAATTCTTTGTCAGCGACATCAATTCGCTCTCTCTGATTGATTTATTATCACTTCTCCTTCGAGTTCCAAAATAGGCTCGATTACCATTCAATCTTGTTTCCAGGCCCTCTATTTTGATAAATTCCTATAAAAAACACGTCACTGACCGGACACTGAATCATCGAATCTAGGTGCGTTGTCGTACTGCCGGCACAAAAGTCGCTCAGCCACCAAATAGGCCAACATGCGTTGCTCAACACAGTGTGTTGATTGTTTCCGTTGCCAGAAGGTGTCATGCCGAATCGAGAATTTCGCTCTTGTTTATTTTGTGTTTATTTTTGGCAAGAGAGTGAACTGCCAACAATTTTACCGGCGGCTGACGGACATGCTTGGTGACGTGATCGCCATGTTTCCTGGCAGACAAGGACGGAAAAGCGATGACATCTGCCTGCATATTATCTTCGCCAGCGAACCATGGTTCAGGCAGCTCAACGGCACCCCAGAAGATAAGCCGTAATGTGTTCAAAAGCGACGTTTCGGGGGCTAATCTGCTCACCACTAGGCTGACAGTTCGTTGGGAACGTCATGCTCGTTTGACCAGTGAACCTTCTGCCTTGCACCATGTGATCACAACCGCAGAGAAAGGTGTCAGGTGATGAAAACCAGGCGACTAATTGGTCCGGCAAGCACGTAGCTTCCACCGCGCTGTCAGCTCAGCGGTGGACAGGAATGGGTCGCTGAAGGTCACTAGAGCCAACAGGATCTAGTTTCGTTGCTCGAGGGAGTGCCACACTCGCTCGTACGAGTGGCGGATCGGAACAATGTTTGACCTCCTCTCCCTTTGGGTTTGAAGCTCTAGAAGGAAGTACCTTCCTCCCTTTCCTCTCAGCCATCACTTGCAACATGTCAGCGGACGTGAGCACATGGACGATTGGAGACGTCTGCTGGTGGCTTTTTGAAAACGAACTGCAATCGGCCTGTTCATCATTTCAAGGTAAAACTTCTTCTAATCAGGCAATATTTATAATTTATCTTGAAAATTGCTATAAGTACAGTAGTGCTCAATATGGCCGGAAATTGTTTGATGCATAGGCAGAATAGGTAGGACTAGGGGGCGGCTTCTTATTAATTAAGCTACTTGTCGTTTGAAATTTGTTTTTATGCTATTTTAACTTGGAGTTGTCCAAACAAGCACGTTGCAAAAAAAAAAAAAGAAACATTATTTTACAGTCTTGTATGTTGAACTACACAAGAAAAAAACGTTTTTGAAGCGAACACTGATTTCATTACTACAATACTGACTATATATAATATGACAAAATACTGAGTTCAAGCTTTCCGCCAGAAAGATCTCAAGAACAGAACTTCGAATTTACAGCGCGAATGAAATGAGCAATGATATCTCTTCGTAAATGTAAAAACGTATGTTACCGGGCTTTAATTAGCTAATGTATCCGTATTTATGGCCCCAATAAACGTGAGCGAATAGGTGCTGTTACCGTTTTTGTTTTTTGACCGGCCAGGGACATGGCACCCTGAGAGCCAATAACTGCAATTTACGGCACCGCTCAACTAATGAGGATTCCGAACATTTGGTTGGACCCAAAGATGCTGTCTGCGACATCAGGGAATGCAAAACGTCCCGCTTGCTTTGCTTAATGTAACAGCCCAGATTGCATTTCTTGGTCTAAACGTATGTTCCGTGTCGTCGTCATTCGCTGAGAGGACTTCGCAGGTTGCAACGATTGGCTCTCGGAGTGTTGTGCGGAAATCGACAGGCGCGAACTTTTTGTGCATTTTGTGTTTGCAGAAATGTGGATGTATGTTTGATAAAAATAACTGTTTTACTTGGTCCTATATTCAGTGCTGCAACTATTATGTAAACAGCTTACATGCGTAAACGGCGCATCAACGTAACAAATTGTTTTTGTTTTAGGGATTCGTTGATACTCACAAATGTGAAGACGCCGTGAGTGCTCGCCGTCATGTTTTGCTCATGAACGAAGAGATAACTAAAGCGCCCCTGAACGTCGACTTGATACAAGACCGCATGATGCGGACGTTTCAGTCTTGCCAAGAATGAATCCTCAGCGATGCTGGAGCCCTCACAGTCCTTGAGGAATTTCCGGCAATGACGATTCCCGGAATGGTAACTCAATATTATCTTCTTTATATTTAGTCTTAAAGTTTCGAGATTTTACAGGTCATCAGGACTTCAAAAGTTTCTTACTACCCGTTTTATCGCCTGTGAATGAGATAGGGGCTTTTGATACGTGCTAAATTAAATAATTTTACCTCGTAATAAGGCTAGGCAATCAATTAGTTAACATTCCGATTGATTAACTATTGTTTTACTCTGAATCAAGTGAGTTTAACTGGCATATTGGTTGGATTTAGAGTTACGAAAAGTCTTATAAACAAAAAAGTAAAAAGAATATTCATTTAATTATTTTTGTGTGTTTATAACACAATTGTCTCTCATGGCTACTTAAGTGTTTTATATGATTATTATCTAGAGTGGTTTTGGAGTTTAAATAATAACGTACAAATATTTTATTTTAAATGTTTTCCATGCTTTTCTTGTGTATGAGCACAACGGCAAGTTGGTATTTGAACTTGTTATTGTACAAATATGTACATATATTTTATTTTAAATGTTAGCCATGCCTTACTTCTGTATGAGGCACAATGACAAGTTGTTATGTACTAAGCCTTATAAGACGTAGTAAAAACTTGTCAAAAAAAAATCGGTTGTTCTAGGCCTTTTCTGGACACAATATCTTGCCTCGAGATCAGCGCGACCTATAAATTGATTAACTAGTCAGTATAAAAGGAAACGTAAATCGAAATTATTTTAATTGACGCCAAGCCCTACTCCACTATAGTGACAGTAAATGGTCATTTAGTATATTTATATATATATGTGTGTGTGTGTGTGTGTGTGTGTGTGTGTCTGTGCGTGCGTGTGTGTGTGTGTGTGTAAACAATCCGTGTGTACAAATTCATAGCGCATAAATGTACTTTTGTAAACCAGCAACACTGTCCATTCGTTGTTTATTTTTCAGTTACTACAAGACGTTAAACTGCCGTTCGGCAAAGACATCCGGAGGACATGGGAGCCAAGATTGAGGCATTTACAGCTTCTACACAGGTGTTCCTCAAAGGAAAAGAACGTCACTCTGAACCTCGAAGAGCTGCTTGAAGGTATACTTTAGTTGGTGTTTTTGTAATCTATCACAAGTTTCAGACTGCGACGACGCAGAGCTTTACCTTCGTCCACCATAAATATGCTGGGTTAACTTACTACCTCATTACGAACTGGTGACCGCTTATCGGGGCCATTCGTTTAAGACAGGGTTAACTTATACTCAGAAACAACTTTCTGTGGCGTTTCTGAAGTGAAGAGTGCGTGTGCATAGCCTTGATTGGCGCCTAAGATGCGCGGGCGTTTTTAACTTCGACTACATTACCAAAAAAGTTGCCCAAGTCACCCCCGAGTATAGTGCATTGTCACAGATGGTAATGCAAGCTTGTCAGGGTAATATATCTTCAATATACGAGCTAGTAATATAAAACATATCCTTGCTTTATTTTCTAAAAATAATATAGAGGAAATATAAGCGACGAAAGTCAATGACAGGTTAAGAAAAATCTAAAAGAAGAAAGCCGATGGACGCTTAAAATGGAGAGAAGGTTTCTCCTCTCCCCTACAAGCTTCTGTCCGCTTCCTCCTCTCCAGCTCGTAGATTTTTTCTTAACCTGTTACTGACTGTAGGGCAAGAAGGATTAAATATGGGTAGAACCAACGTTTCTTGAAACATGCTTAAAATTCTTGTGCATCTACTTCCCGCAGAACACTCGAGAAGCCAATCACACCAATCCACGAAGAGAGCTCGGCGAATAAAAAGGCCAAAGCATGTTTAGACATATGAATGAAGCGAGAGATGTCACTGAGCATGACGGTTCACGTACTGACTTTATGCTCAGTGTCACGTTACAGACTTCATTTTTAAGTCAAACATATTTTCAGCTTCTCCATTGGCCGAGTTTTCTTCGTAGATTGCATTGATCGGCCCCTCGAGTATTCTCAAGGGAAGTGGACGCACGGGCATTTTTAAAAGCAGAGAAAATGCGGTGGCACGTTGGGCATTGTTTTACGTGTGTACTGCACATATATTGTAAATCATTGACTTCCGATTTTCTTCCTTTACTACTTCTTGGATGGAAAGGGAACGCTTGATGCTGCGTACCATTTTTCGCTTTTACACATTGTTGTAGCGAAGGGGGCTTCGAAGGGGACGCTTCGTCATCCGCTGGTCGCGCTCTCTAGATCGCACTGATTGACCCACTAAATGTTTTGAAGGAAATCATATCTGCGGGTATGTTTTAGAGCGTAAGACTAAACGAGAAATAAAATGCTTAGTGAAACCTATACAATTATAATTGATCTGAAAGCGCGGCGAATGAGCAACTCGCAGCATAATAATACAGAGGAAAATACATGTGTTCATATTCTTGCTTTCTTGTTGTAGGAAGTCCGGACACTGATGCCACTCATCCATCTCCAGGAAAATGAATTTGACATCTTTTTGGACGGTGTCCTGACAGTGAGCGACATCAGAACGACAGTAGAAGCTGTGTGCACATTGCTGGCAGTGATACCCGTCTCGTCTTGAAACTGTTTCGAATTTTGTTAGCTTTTTTACTGCGAACAGAAGAATCAATTTTTGCTACTCCAATAAAGTATATGATTGGACATGATGTTTACTGTTCTGCCTGTCACCTAGTTAATGACGTACAGGAATGAAGTGTGTTGACTTTGGCCAGACTGATGTTTGTCAACCTGTCGAAAAGGCCCAGTGCTAGCGATTAATGAACAATCTAAAGACACTTTGGTTGGTAGAAAAAAATGCACCTTGTGGAGCAAGAAATACAAAATACGACTTACTAAAAACTAACTAGGAATGTAAAAAAAAACTCATTTGTCATAAAAGAGGGTTAGAAGTACAAAATATGGTTTACTAAAATAACGCCAACATAATCTAAAGAACTCGGGATTTATTGAAAGAACCAAGGAGGGTTCCGAATAAAACATGAAATAGGGTTCATAAAGAAAAACCAAAGAAGGATCCGTAAAGAACCTCGAAATAAGGTTCATTAAAGGGGCCCTGCAATGACTTTTTGACTGGTTTTAATTTGCACCGATCCTGAGCGCACTGAACGTAGTAACTTAATCAAACTTTTCTTTTCTCAAATTTCGCTTTATTTCAAAAGTTATAGGCGAATTAGAATTACAAAAACAAGCAAAAAATAACCTCCTTCATGACGTCGCAGGTCCTGGCTTGAGTGGCCGTGAACTAGAGGAGGGGTAGTGAGCTCATCGAGCGTTCACGGTTGCCGCACTCCGGGTCGACGGCTCGAGAGGCGCCACTAAAGCATGTGTTGGAGAGGCTCTATGAAGCGGGCGGCCGGGGCGGCTCGCATTGCATGTGCTGCGCGATTAAAGACTATTTCGGCATAACACTTCGTTGGCCACAAACGACAGCAAATACGGGGTAAAGATCAGTTCAGAACGGGAGCTACTTCGCGCTGCCATGCCGCCAAATGGCCAAATCGCCAGCAGGGCCCGCGCCGAAGGCCTTCGGAACGCTCGGGACCGGTCGGATCGTCGAGCCGGTATACGACCGCAGCGCCGCCGCGTACATCCGGGACTTTTTTACGCTGGCCGTTCGTCGGAGCCTCATCCCACTAGTTCTTTCTACTATGCGCCGTTTTTTCCGCCGCTTGGTGGCGGGTATGTCGACGGGTCTTTTCTTGTTTCCGTACTTTATAAACTGCATTTGTTTCTTTTCTGATCTAAGATAATGAACAAAAACTTCTTTTATAAATAATTGAAACGGTTCGCGCCACTTATATTTTGTATTTCGACTACGAAAAAACTTTTAGCGGCTCTGACCAGTAGTAATCCTAGGACCAAAGACGTCACATTTTGCGCGTTTTCGGTACCGCGGGTCGCCCTCGTCGGTGGAGGTGGTTTCCGCGTCGTCCGGTTAAAATATGACGCACTAATATTTAGTTACTCTCTCCGTGCCCGCTGGCTTGTCCGAACCCCAAGAGACGTGGAAACCGCAAAAAAGGTAGTTGCTTAAATATGATTGCAGGGCCCCTTTAAGAGCACAAAGAAGGGTTCTGGAAAGAACCCAAATGGGGTTCATTAAGAAGAACCAATAAAAGATACGAAAAGAACCCTGAAATAGGGTATATTAAGAGCACCAAAAAGGGTTCTGGAACGAACCTGAAATAGGGTTCATTAAGAGCACCAGAAAGGGTTCTGGAAAGAACCCGAAATGGGGTTCATCAAGAGCACCAAGAAGGGTTCGGGAAAGAACCCGAAATAGGGTTGATTAGGAAGAACCAAAAAAGGATCCTAGAAGAACCCCTAAATAGGGTTCGTTAAATAGAACCCAGAAGCGTTCTGAAAAGAACCGAAAATAGGGTTTATTAAGAAGAACCAATAAATAGGGTTCATTAGAAAGAACCCTTTTTGTGGGTTCTTTTCTGCACCTTTAAGGGTGCCGCCCATTGGACAAGCGAAAGAACCCTAAAAGGTGCTAGTTGGCACGCTTTTTTTTTTAGAGTGAACCTCTACGGGGAATGGTTTGGAATAGATATACATTGCGATGTATTAAATGTTCACAATGATCTTGCTTTGGTTTCTTAATAGGTGTAGAGCTTAGCTAATTTTAAAAACAATTAAAAACTGTTTGGGTGTTTTGTTGCGCTACCTGGCGGATGGCAGACAAACTGCTGAATTCTAGTGTTCAAAAAATTTCCGAGGGCGGCGTTGGCGTCTGTATCATCATCAATCTCCGTGTCTTTTTACCTTCACATTTAAAAATATATTGGAAGATTTACTATCGATAAATGAATGGTTTAAGTACTGGGTCCGATTAATAAATCTAAGACAAATAATTACACACGTGTAGCGTGATATAATGTGTTCATTATTC
Source organism: Ixodes scapularis (assembly GCF_016920785.2). Lineage (NCBI taxonomy): Eukaryota > Metazoa > Arthropoda > Arachnida > Ixodida > Ixodidae > Ixodes > Ixodes scapularis. The sequence continues at coordinate 160,503,547 of NW_024609846.1, forward strand.
GATATGATTGAAATCAAACAAGAAAGACGAAGAGGGAAATAATACACCCGAGTTCACTTCATGTCTAGAGTCACTAAATGAGCTTTAAAGTATCGGCATTCCGTTCCCCAAAATTGTTTTGGGCGCCGCCATTTTGGGTCTTGTTCAGAGCAAACGCAACTGCCGATCGTCATGACTCAAAAGTACGACTTCTACCCTTGTTACACGGGCACACTTAACTGCAGTTACGCTAAGCCACAGATAGTGCACAATACTTGCCGACAACATTCTGCGGCGATGCAGCCAGAGCTATGGGCGAACGTGCGCTTGAGCATCTTGAGCACGCATCAAAGCAGTGCACGCGCTCTCTTCACTTCTTTTGAAAGAGCTGTCCGAGGGTATAGTGCGGCATCTGTGCTGCCACGTAACCGCAGTTAAAACTGAGTTAACCGCGGTGAACTCAGCTTAACTGCTGTTGCGCGGCACCACAGATACCGCACTATACTTTCTGACAGCTATTTCAGAAGAAGTGAAGAGTGCGCGCGCACTGCTTCGATAGATGCTCAAGATGCTCAAGCGCACGTTCGCCCATAGCTTTGACTGCATAGCCGCAGAATGTTGTCCGCAAGTATTGTGCGCTATCTGTGGCTTAGCGTAACTGTAGTTAAATGTGCCCGTGTAACAAGGGTATTACAGGGGTATTCCTCAGCATTAGATGTGGTGCTAGGAAGCTTATGCAATATTGCAATGCTCTGTCGCGGGTTGTTTAAACATTTGTGGGGTATGGTAAAGCGTTTCCTGTATTACAAGCCTCTTGAACAAGAGCATGAATAGTGTCATTAAAGGGCAACTCCACTCAATTTTGAAAATTTGGAGTTAGTGGATGATGTTACCTTGCAAAGCACTCATAAACGACTCTGCATACTCTTTTCCCCGAAAAGTAAATTAATTTCCGAGTAATCTTGAAAGAAGCAAAATCGCAAAACGAAACCGAAACTTCGGCAAGGATGGGCAACACTATCGTCAGCGTCTACGGTCGATGTCGAGAGCATGCACACACCACGTGGGATAGAAAGGGTCACGTGGCCTTCCGCACGGACAGGCGCTGCACACGCGTCGTCTGCATCGCATCGGCTGCACAGGACGGCTCCCGCTTCATTTCCGTTGTGAACCGTAACACACAACGAGGTAAGTTCTTGCCAGGGTATATTTTGTACGCAATTGTAGTAGATGCAAGCTGGGCCTGTAGCCGCCGTCATATCTTATTTTATGCGGCGAAGCCAATGCAATCACAAGCTTGTCAACGCTACGTTCTCGTGCACGCTGCACGCGCTTGCACGCTGGGAGAGCTGTATTTCTAACCTGAACGGGCCTGAGTAAGGACTGTTGCAACGAAGTCAGCATGTGTGGCTTTTGTTCGTTGTTCTAATAACTTGTGTGCTGCGACCGTTCGTTGTTCTAAATTCCGATTACGTAGTTCCAATAGCCCCCGTGTATATGAACCCATGCAACTCTCCGATAGAAACGACTGAGTTGTTGCGTATGAGCGACTGCCAGTCTGTCAGGAGACAGTGAACGTACGCACCGTGCATCGTGTTAACATTGCCCCGCGAGAAAGATACATCTCGAAAGCCCGCGATCGCGTAGTGAAAACGTGTTTTGGTTGCATGAGCAATCGCTCAACACTTGTCTATGCCAAAGCGATGTGCTGGAGTAATATTTGATTGCATATGTTGCCGACGTAAAATCGCGTTAGCCACTCAATTTCCTGGCTGTCGAGATCTGAACATGATGGAGCCACCGCTGAGCAGTCTGCTGTCGGGGAAGCTGTGCCGAGTGCGAAGATCGACGGCACGGCGTCCGGCTTCAGCTTCGCGTACTTCGTCGAGAAGCCACAGTCAGCTAACACGCGCATATTTCGCTCGTAACGTTCGGGCAAGAAGTGATCGGAACAGATCAATATCCTGGCAGTTGGCGACAAGGACTTCTCGGGGTCCCATAGGTACAGGGCGTCCGTCCAAAGTTTCCGCCGTTCAATGTCGCCGGGAAACCTGTGGAAGAGAGGACTCCTGGGCTGTTTAGCTGGTAGTTCGGGCAGCCAGCGACACAACAACGTGAGTCTCTGCCTTTGCGCTGTCTGCCAGCCATTGCAAAGGCACACCAGGAACAAATCTACGCGCCTCTTGCCTGAATAAAACGAAGCAACGAAAGATGAACACGGCACAACCAGCACAACAGCAAAGACGCAACCGGAGCCTCCGCGTTCGCTCGCAGATCACGTGGACACCGCCTCCGAGGTAGAGTAGGCGGAGTCACAACAGTTGGTTGAGTCGGAGGGCAGAGTGACCGCCGGAGGCGGCGACCGTGGCGCCGCCTGTGGGATGTGTACCTCGAAACGAAAAAACGAAGAAAACACCTGCGCATGCTATTAGCCCCGAGAAGTTCGCGTGGCGCCCCCTTACGGCGAACCGGGGTGACGTCACGGCGAGGAGAGAATTTTTCCCCGACTCGGTCCGCTCGCCCTGTAGAGGCTGTGACGACGCTAGCTGACCGCGCGCTCGTTTCTATTTAATTTTTTTTCGCCTGTTTTTCGTAAGAAGTGTAAATTTTTATATGAACCTTTATTGAGGTATGGCCTGTAGCTACAGGCGAAACTTCAACCAACATTTTAAGCATGGTTGACAGGGCAGGCAACGCATGAATCACAGCTGGTATATGAAAATAAAGAAATATGGCCACAATTGCAGGAGCATCACTATAGATTTACATCTCGCACAATAAATGCTGCTGATGGTCTGAATGAATTGGCAGGTTATGTATATTATTTTTTTTTTTGTATCTCTGTTATTAAACAAGATCGCCGAAGCAGAAAAGCTGCATGCTGCTCGAGCAACATGTTAAACACAGTCTGGGCCATCAAGAAAGAATCACAAGTAAGACAGCCCAAGTGCAAGGGAAAGTAAAAATACAAAAGAGGAACATTTATTATATACATTGCTCGCATTTGACCTTTGCTGGATTCGGATAGTATCTCAATGGACTACACGGGTGGTATTTGTGGACTTGTTTATATCAACCCTCAAGTAATGTATAACAAACGTAAGCGAAGGTGTCTAGCTCGTTATTAGCCCCTTGAGCCCTAAAATTGAGATTTTACTTAAATCGAATTGTCCTGAAGCTAAAATATCCGAAGCTTTTCTCGCGCAGACTGTCGCCCTTCACATGTTACACATTTTCTGCTGCTAGTGCTGCATCTACCACTGGACAGACGTTCGAATGCTTGCTTTTACTCCTGTTTTCCTCTGATGTCAGAGAGTCCAGCTGTAGGCAGTTTGGAGGCTGAGGAAGCTTTTGGGGACCTGCAGCAGTGTCTCTTTTATTTGGAAATGACAATTAAGACTAAACGGTGTATTTTCGGAATAGGCTGGAATAAAGAATGTCAATAAAAAGTATAAACATTCCATATTACGGCACTATTGCCGTGCATGGTTTGGAAGTTCAATACATATCATAGAGACAACTGGGGGCAATTCGGCCGTTTTTGCTGCTACCATACAAACTAATTTCCAGTAATTGTGCAGCTTCTAAGAAATATGCCTGCACACGTGTATAAACTATATAATTAATTCGCAAAGAAGCTACATTTATGTAAAACAACCCTGTTCCACGAGCACTTTCAAGATCATCAGACGCACGGCCTTTAAAACATCTGCGAACCAGCGCATGCAGAGTGGCAGCGCAGAGTCAGGGTCGCGAGCTAATTTGCCGACCACCCAAAGGCCCATGATATAAATGCCACTTCAAGTGCCTTGAAAGCGGGATCTAATATCGTCTTAAATCATGAGCGTGCAAGGAACAGAATTCCAGCGTCTGAAACTCTTGCGCCATCGCTTCACCGACGCCTCGCAAGATTGCCTTGTGTCGTGTCGACGGACGGGGAGGTTTATCGGCGGAATTGCCTCCGCCGAAAGCTTTCGGGATTTGTAACCCAATTTTAAAGGTAAAAGGGACAAGCAGGCTTATAAAATGTACGGAAGCACGTCAATACCGCCAGGTAAACGAAGTCCAGCTCCTCGAAGAGCTTGTGGCACACAACGCCAAACCAGGAAACCGGTGCTGGGAGGCGAGGCGATGCGAGATCGCGGAGCGGAGTACTCCCCCTGACGTCACAGTACGTTTCACCCAATCCGGGCGCGGCGACCGCAGCGACGCTTGTGCTCGCTCTCGGGGCTAATAGACGTCACTGACGGTGGAAGCGGCGGAAGCAGATCGGCGGAAGTGCAGTGTTGGCTGCGCCGCACGTTCCCGCTATAGTTAGCCGATATTGTTACTTTCGCGCTTTTACAACTTTTTTAGACGGAATTCAATTCCAATATTTGACGTGTAGCCTTTCTATATTATACTGAATAGAATTACATTGTTTTTTCAGTAGCAAAAATTGAGCGGAGTTGCCCTTTAAATAAGCTACGCGTCAGAGTAGCGACACTTGGCCATATTGTGGCTTAAAATCATGTTTGCCAGTTATTTGAAGCTTTATCTGAAATCACAAGAAACGCTTTTCCGTCCTCAACTTTAAACAGTGTGCGACAAAGCAAAGCAACATTACATGAGCTAATGCTGAGGATGCCGCACTTTTAAATCATGACGATCGGCAGTTGCGCCTGCTCTGCACAAGCACCAGAATGGCGGCGTTCACAACACTGACGGGGAAGAGAGTGCCGATACTCCAAGCGCAGCTCATTTATTTGCTATAGTTCCCGCAAAACTCCTTCTCCCTGACTGAAACTGAAAGTAAATATGAATAATACACTATTATTATAGCTTATTTAGTTATAACCAACTACACATAATGAGAGGAGGAAGCGGCCGGATAGGAGAAACGCGGGTTTTATGTGCGACCGTTCTAACCGTCTCAAAAGAGAGAACGCGCGAGCTTGCGCTGGTTTGAAAAGAGGCATCAAAAGAAAGAGGCGGCACGCTGTGCTCTTTGTTATTATTCGTCTAATTGCAAATTGTTGTGTGTATGTTTATACAGCCGGAAGTTAGTCCGCCTTAGTGGGCGTCTGACTCTCAGCTGTAGATGAGCAATTTAGCCAGTGCGGTACAACCGCAAACCTGGGGTCTTTAACGTGCACCACGCAGTAGTGATACACACGACCGCACGCCGGTACGCTGCTCTTCCAGATCGAAACGGGCAGGGGCGGGGTGGCTTCTGCAGCGCGAGCTTTCGCTCCAAGTGCTCGGAGCTGGTGTGCGCTAGACCAGCTCCGACCACCGACGCACAAGCGGGAGGGAAGGGGGGAAGGGGGGGGGGGGGGGGGGTCGGCCACCGACCCCCCCCCCCCCCCCCCCCCCCCCCGCTTGTGCGTCTAATTTATATACAGGTATAAGTATTTGAAGATCGACGATGGACGTCGATCGTCTCGAGGTAATGTAACGTAATAACATTATATAAATAATAAACTTGTTGAAGGACTGAACAACTCAATTTTTCAATTCTTGGATTGTAATATGGCGATAGCCTATTGTACGCACTTACTGTTGATGAAGAGCAATATGAGGTGACGATGTAATGATTAAATGATGAGGCTCTATAAGGACGACGACATTAGTGGGTGTCGAACCACAACGTACAGTGCCAGACTTGTTTCGAGTATCGTGTACCCAAAGACCTTCTTCACCCGCAACAGAATATGGTAGAATCAATGAGGATGCTGCTTTACAACTGTACGTGGAACAGGAACACTGCACTGTGCAGAAGTGCGGCTTATTTGTTAAAAGGGGGGGGGGGGGGGGGGGGGACGGATTTCTAGCAGAATTCCCTGATTGACTACTTGGAACAAATGGCCTCGTTGACGTAAAGTGTCCCCGTTCCAAAAGATTCTTGAAGCATACTTAAACCGCAAATGAGTATGAGGCGAAAAATAAGAAAAAGGAGCCTGGTGCGAAAGATACAAATCACCACCATGGCTTCTACTATCAAATACAAGGGCAGTTACACAATACACAAAGAACGTTTTGTGATTTAGTTATATTTACACTCAAGGGCATTGATATCCAACGTACTCAGAGAGATGTCACCTTCTGGTCAACCAACATAGAGCCTTTTCTACTCAAGTTTTACATGGAAGGCCAAACTTCCGCTGAAATTCCTTACGTAGAGGAGTTGTCCGACGGAATAAACTGCAATTACTCCCGATCTGGGAATCTCTCGATCTTCGTTCGTAAGCCATGGTATCATGAGATCGAGGGGTGTGTCTCTTCGTCCGCTGAATATTGCTTCGGCGGGTGTTTTTACCGTGTAAGATGAGACCGTCGGCGTGCTGCTGGAACAACAACCTGGCGATTCTTCACTGAACTGCTTCTTCCGTAAGCTTCAAAAGGGCTTTTTTGTTTGTTTGTTTTTTTGTTTCGCACACCATCTGTTCTGCATGCCCGTTAGTTGCAGGATGGTATGGTGCACTAATCTGAGGCCTGGTGCCGGTTTCTTTTCTTAAAAAACTTATTTATTTTGTTTGAAGCAAGATGTGGCGCGTTATCAGAGAAAAGTATTTTCGGTAGGGCAAAAGTAGGTAAAAGAGACCGTAGAACGCCAATGACGTGTTTGGACGTCGTGGCAGGCATCGTGTAAACTTCCAGCCACTTAGAGTACGCATCGTCCATGACTCCGCAGATGCGGATACGTTTCGCCGCCCACCGATTGAATAGTGGATCGTTTTCAGTTACTGTTCATGATGGCGTTGGACTCAAAAAAGACTTCGAGTCTTTCCAGAAAGTTAGCCCAGGTGCCAGGACTTTTGTCAAAAGCGGTAAGTGTTCGAAACGTCGACAACGTCGGTAGCCACGTGTTGTGCTTGACACTGGACACTTACTATTCGCTGAGAAAAAAACTCGCTTGTTCGTCTGCCACGAGTCGTCCGATATCAGGTCATCACCGCAACACCATCTCCCGACAAAAACGCATGTCCATATAGCAATCACGTGAACTTATAAATTCCCGAACGCTCATAACTTGCCGTCGCTAAACGCCGTTCATTCATAGCGTCATCATTGCAAATAAACGTCTTCCTATTTCTTCTGATGGTTTTCATCATATTCCTCCTAAGCTGTACTTACAACATTATGTGTGTCGGTACTTCCGAAAATATTGCAACGGCGTTTGTTTTCTGAGAACTATAATGTAACAACCTTTACAACAACTTCCGGACCCCGTGAAACACAATATTTCGTGACGTTATTTTAGTCGTCGTTAAAATGGTGAGGTAAGCACCGTAAATCGCCACTTCACGTACGCTTGCACTGGTGTCTTGGAAGATTGAGTCTACTGAGCGTGCATTCCTGCAGAAGAAAATTTCATTGATAAAATATTAACACGTCAATCACCATTTGATTCCTTCTTGGTAAGATTTGTTGCGAAAGCCCGTTACAACCGCCGAACCGCATCTCCGCATACATGCGTTTGCTGGGCCACGCTACTTGAGCTAGCTGAGCACAGCTGGCAGCGGCGCGAGCGAGGCCACGAGGGGAACGTGATGGTGCTCGAGCCATCCCACTGTGAAGCAATGTTTCGGCCACCCCACGGGTGCGTGTCGCCATCTATTGGTTGAACTAACGCCTTGTTCAAGATGGCTGCCGTGGGACCGCAGCCTTAAAGGGACACTGACACCCCCCAAAATTTGTTTTTAATTTTTTGCCAGGCGCTTCATTATGGTGTCGGAGGACTACCCAATTAATATTTTGCAACAGAGTAGCGTATTTTTTTAATAAAGCCAAAAGACGCAACTGCTCTAAACCGAAACCGAAACCCGACGGAGGTCGGAGAAGTGGAGAGGAGAGAGTGACTGGCGGAAGTCACGTGGCTACACCCGACCGTGTTTTTTTTTTTTTTTTTTTTTTTTTTCCTCCTTTCCGTAGCAGACGACATCCGGCGTACCGGAACTGTTCACCGAGCGATTCTTTTGCAGTTATGTATGTTCCGCTCGTTGTTCTGTACTCCAAGATGAGTTGTTTTGTACATTGAGGAGTTGGAGATGAGTAGTGAGTGCCCGTGGTGAATTTTGATCGGCTCCGAAAAGAATACACCCAAGATGTTGCGTGAAGAGCTGGCTCACATGCCCTGCGTCCGAAACAGAAGTGGCATTGTGCGACAGAGTTTCCGAAAGATCAAAGGGATCGGGACCAATGGCGGGCTGCAATTCCTGTAGACCATTTATGGGCACCTCGGAAAGCGGACGCTACCTGATTTATATGCTCCTTGCATTTTGTGGAAAGTGATTACATTGAGTTCGCAGGTGTCAAAAAGGAAATCCCGTACCATTTAATTCAGCGACGTGTCGTCCACAACATTTGTTTCTTATTTTTTGTTTCTTCAGTGAAAGAAAAAGAAAAAGAAATGTAGACATCAAAAAATATTTTAAAAAAAGAAAAAAAAAAAAAGGTTTCACGGGGGATCGAACCCGGTCCTACCGCGTGTGAAGCGACCGTCTTTCCCACTGAGCTACTGGGGCATACCGAAATTGAGGAATCTCTTCCCTTAGTAATAATTCAGCCGATAAACTGTAAGTTGGAAAGTTTGCTGCCGATTTTCTTCTAGCAAAAGCACTCCCGGGTCGAAGTCGGGATGCACCGCGCATTGGCGACATTCTCACGTAGTAAAGAAATCGTACGCGTGCATACTCAACTCGAAGTAGACACGTCGTGCTTGACGTTTGCGCGAGCGATGTCTTCAGCCACGAGAAGGGAGCGACGGCTCGGCGACGTCTTCGTGCAAATCGGCTTGGTGATCGGGCGTGTCGTACGGGATGAATACCAGTTCTTTTGATCAGTCCCAAATTTCTCTTTTAAAGGCAGACAAAATTCGCCGATACCGCGAACGACAGTTCTGAAATAGAGGTCCCACGCCCGTCGTCCGCTGCCATCGCCGTCCCTGCGAGTCCCACGATACGTGAAGCGACGCACGCACAGATTGCTTCCGGTTGTCTGTGGAACTTTTTTTTCAATCAACGTATTTGCAGCTTTTTAGAAGCCACAAAAAATCGGTTTCATATTTTTTTCTATTTTTAATATTGAGTGTGTGCCTTCAGTGACCCACGACTTTGATTAAATTTGGTGGTCGCATCGATACCTTAGAAAACGGCCCGTGACCGCGGAAAAGAGAGTGAGCGAGACTCGAACCGGCCAGTTCTTGATCGGCGGTTTTCGGGCGGAAAGAAACCGAATTTCGAGCCGTAAATTCTGTTCTGGGTAGTTGAGCTCTCATATGTCACGTACAACTAAAAACCTCGGCGAGCATAAATACCCTGTCAGTGTCCCTTTAAAGGGACACTGACACCCCCCCAAAAAATTTTTTTATTTTTTGCCAGGCGCTTCATTATGGTGTCGGAGGACTACCCAATTAATATTTTGCAACAGAGTAGCGTATTTCTTTAATAAAGCCAAAAGACGCAACTGCTCGAAACCGAAACCGAAACCCGACGGCGGTCGGAGAAGTGGAGAGAAGAGAGTGACTGGCGGAAGTCACGTGGCTACACCCGACCGTGCGTTTTTTTTTTTTTTTCCCCTCTCCGGTAGCAGACGACACCTGACGACACGACATGCGGCGTGCGATGCGGCGTGCGGGAACTGCTTGCCGTGCGATTCTTTTGCAGTTATGTTTGTTCCGCTCGTTGTTATGTACTCCAAGATTAGTTGTTTTGTACATTGAGGAGTTAGAGATGAGTAGTGAGTGCCCGTGGTGAATTTCTATGATCGGCTCCGAAAAGAATAAACCCAAGATGTTGCGTGAAGAGCTGGCTCACATGTCCTGCATCCGAAAAAAAAGTGGCATTGTCGAAAGATCAACGGGATCGGGACCAATGGCTGGCTGCAATTCCTGTAGAACATTTACGGGCACCTCGGAAAGCGGACGCTACCTGATTTATATGCTCCTTGCATTTTGTGGAAAGTGATTACATCGAGTTCGCAGATGTCAAAACGGAAATCCCATACCGTTTAATTCAGCGAAGTATCGTCCACAACATTTGTTTGTTATTTTTTTGTTTGTTTCTTCAGTGATGATTGTAAAAAAAGGAAAAAGATATGTAAACACCAAAAATTGTTTGCAAAAAAAAAAAAAAAAAAAATTCACGGGGGATCGAACCCGGTCCTACGGCGTGTGAAGCGGACGTCTTTCCCACTAAGCCACTGGGTCATCTCGTTTCTGATGGATCTCTTTCCTTAGTAATAATTCAGCCGGTAAACTGTAAGTTTGAAAGTTTGCTGTCGATTTTTCTCTAGCAAAAGCACTCCCGGGTCGAAGTCGGGAAGCACCACGCTTTGGGGACATTCGCACCTAGTAAAGAAATCGTACGCGTGCATATTCAACTCGAAGTAGACACGTCGTGCTTGACGTTTGCGCGAGCGATGTCTTCAGCCACGAGAAGGGAGCGACGGCTCGGCGACGTCTTCGTGCAAATCGGCTTGGTGGCCGGGCGTGTCGTACGGGATGAATACCAATTCTTTTGATCAGTCCCAAATTTCTCTTTTAACGGTAGACGGAATTTGCCGGTACCGCGAACGACAGTTCTGAAATAGAGGTCCCACGCCCGTCGTCCGCTGCCATCGCCGTCCCCGCGAGTCCCACGGTACGCGAAACGACGAACGCACAGAATGCTTCCGGTTGTCTGTGAACTTTTTTTTTCAATCAACGTATTTACAGCTTTTTAGAAGCCACAAAAAATGGGTTTCATGTTTTTTTCTATTTTTAATATTGAGTGTGTGCCTTCAGTGACCAACGACTTTGATTAAATTTGGTGGTCGCATCGATACCTTAGAAAACGGCCCGTGACCGCGAAAAAGAGAGTGAGCGAGACTCGAACCGGCCAATTCTTGATCGGCGGTTTTCGGGCGGAAAGAAACCGAATTTCGAGCCGCAAATTCTGTTCTGGATAGTTGAGCCCTCATATGTCACGTACAACTAACAACCTCGGCGAGCATAAATGCCCTGTCAGTGTCCCTTTAAAACTACATGCTTGAGATCCCCTAGAAGATGACATCATCAGATTGGATGCTAAAGCTCGACGAGAGCGAAGCTGCAGATGTCTCGGCAAAGGTAACGCAAACTACACTCTAAAAGAACAAAAAATAAAGAAAAAAGCCCGTGATAAAGTTTTTTTTTTCTTTTTTTTTGTGGGGGGGAGGAGGTTAAACCTTGGCTTCTAGGTGGTATTGTTTGAACGCCCAGGCGCTGGGTACTATTGCTTTCGGGTACGGTGTAAGAGAGGTATGGACACCGCACGCGTCACGGCCGCCAGATAAAGTTCTACTCGGCTTGGTTGCAAGCGGCGCCACCAGATGGCTCCTCGATATGCGGCTAATAAAAACCCCTTGGTAAAGACGCTTTTTTTTTCTTTATTTATTTATTATTATTTTTTTTTACAGATACTGCCAATTATTGTTGTGGAAACGCGGGAGACAAGTGCCGCCAGCGGGTGCTCTGCCCCCCTTCGCTTCCGAGGGCCGCTCATTTCAGTGCTGCGCCGCCATTTGCTTTCAAGGGTTGCGCTAGAGACACGGGCCTCGTGCCACGACCACTCGATTAGGACAGGGGGGATCGAGTGGCCGTGCTCGTGCACTGGCGCATTTGGCGCTACTTGCAAGACAAGCGCTAACGCATCGAGTGGTTTTTGCGGCTAATGGCAGCCTGTCGAGGGTCCGCGGTTTTCCATGCTTCTTTATGAGAGACATGCTCGTTTTTAAAGTCGTTTTCTTGATGCGCCAAGTAATGCAGAACTTGGCACTCGCGGTATACAAAGCGAGACCACACGGTGCATGCATGCCTATAATAAAAGGTATTCGCTAACAACCCACTGAAGTACATATGATACTTAAAACACACGATATTCCGATAGTTGTAGAACATATGCATATATTATCCAACAGCGCACAAAAAGCGCAGTACTATGCATCGAATGAGCTTGACAAGCTCCCTCGCATTTACTGCCCAGACCTTTATCTGCCACTCTTCTTTTTTTTTGTTTTTTTTTTGTTTTGTTTAGCGTAAAATTTCTTTTGGGTTGTTGCTACGGATTTTGTGAAGCCGCATTTTGTGAAGCAGTGGCCAGTGACGTCACCTGACGTTACAGTTTCCCAGCTCAATTAAGGGGGAAATTGACGTCACATGACCTCAACACCAATTCAGTTTCACCGCTGAATTTAGCGTGGAATATGACGTCGACATTATGTCACGCGTTGAGGTCGTGTGACGCTAAACGTTTGTGATGCAAGAACGCTTCACGTATCCAACACGATTGCCTAGAACTTTTCCATTCAATTTTTATCTGTGTACTCTGATTGTGTACTGTTTTAGGTGTTTTTTTTTTTTTATCTTTTTAAACTTTTTATGTGCCACCACACTGTAACCAATAGGTTGTTCTGGGGCATTATACAAATAAAGGATTATTATCATTATTATTATTATTATTATAACTTGATCCCAACCATAAACACTTCTGTGAAACACGCTGACTTCTTTTTTTTTTTGAGAGAGAGGGAAAGGGGGGGGGGGCTTTGACGATTTGTTCTTGAAAAGACAGTCGTGCAGTCGTGAATGATTAGCTGAGTTGCAAATGTTCCTCGCACACCGGTGTTCGCGTTCGAACCCGTTCGAACATTGAGCAGAGAAAAAGGCAGCCTGTCTTGGGTCTACCCACGGATCCTTTCAATCAGAGCTTGTTGATTTGACGTCCCTGCACGCCCTCATCTTCACCTGTCCCAGCGCTAGAGGGACGGGCATCAGAGAACTCACCTGGAAGCCCTTGCCGATCCGGACCAAGGTGTTGAGGGTCCATCCGGCGCAGCGCATGAACTCCGTCACAAGTCTCTGGTCCTGCTCGCCGTAGATGGGCGTCTGGTGCAGCACCAAGGTTCGGAGGCGGGTCTCTCCTGCGGGACGCAGCGAGAACGTTTTAAGTGTTGCTTTACGCAGCACCGTTTTCTCACGTTTGCTTCAACGTTACTAGCATAGCTCAGTTACGTTACCGCCCATAGACGCACCTTGCACCGAGCTGTGCCCCCCACTCCCCACGGCTCGCCTACCGTCGTGGAAGACGCCATCTTTTTTTTTTTCTTTTTGCGGGTGGGAGGAGGTTGTTATGGTAACTGCAGAGTATTTTATGAAATGCATATGTTTCGAAGCACAACATTATGGCGCACCGTGCATTCACCAGGGCGCCCATCAAACCACTCTGGCATTGTGGCCGCGAGGCGGCTATGCAGGTGCCTCGCCTCAGACACGATCACATGGTCGCGTCGCCGCGGGGTCGATCGGTATCTCGAATTCCGCTCCCGACGTGCCGCTTGCTCTTTTAGCCACTGGATGGCACTGCAGGCGCCACAGGGCGGGCGGGGAGAAACCTTCTTGTTTATCGATTGAGATACAGTCGGTGGACCAGGGGGCGAACAGCCTCTTACCGCTCATTCACACTGGAAGCGGATCCGCGTTCGCAAAGCGGTTGCGAACGCGGTTATATAAAGACCCAGAACAATTGCACGCGCACTCGACCGCATCATGGATCTTTATACAACCACGTTCGCAACCGCTTTGCGAACGCGGATCCTCTTCCAGTGTGAATGAGGGGTTAGGACTCCGGACGCTACCGAGACTCAGGCAAGTGTGTGGCGACCGGATCTAGGGTAATCGCGGGACACGAGGCCTGGGGGCCCTCTTTGCGTTTAGCTTTGGCTAAACGTGCGTTTGTAGATATTTGTGTAATGTCCCGTGTATTTGGTTCAGATTGAGTGTTTTGTAGTGTTGTGTTCTATGTACCAATAAACGGGGAGCGGTATCCCGCTCCCGTGAAAGAACAAGGCTGGACTCGGGTTGTTGACGGACCACGTGGGAAAAAGCGAATCGGCGGCGGCACGCCATTTCCTACAAATGGCGCATCAACGTGGGGCAGGTGAGCCGTAATTACGGTCGCAAAGTCCGTCGACGACACTGCGTGAAAGTTCACGCGGGGCGGTCCCCCTGGTTGGCGGGTCTATACCGCGGCACTGCGAAGGTAGGAAGGGTATACACCAACTCATGTTTACAAACAAACCGGAGCGCCCCTAGCGGACGCCACCGGCGACGCGCATGCGCGGTGGATGGTGGGCAAGAAGCCCGCCGTCGCCCATAAACAAACCACTGAATTGCGTTGTTGTCGGCGTCGGTGGGAGTCCCCGTGCTCTTTTTCGCGTTGGAATTGTTGATTCTACGTCCTCCTAACAATGTCTGACTACTTGAGCGGCTTCAGCAAAACTATCGAGGCAAACTTTGCGTGAATAATGTGACGTGCGGCGATTCATTTCACGTGGACGCCGCAGAATGGGCGCTAAAGCCTGACTCCCACGATAAGATTCTGCTCGCTATTTTAAGTCGCGACGTCGCTCGGACTGCAAAAGCGTGGACCGTAGCTGAGATGGTGGACATCGATACTGAAAACCGCAAGTAGAATCGGGCATTACAAGTCGGTGATGGCCACTGGTAACAATGATCAACAACTTCTTGTATCTGTTTACACTTAGCCGACTTACCCCAACCAACCTTCAAATGTGTTTTGAGGCCTGCACTTAGTTCTTATCGCAATTACCGGGTCAACGTTTGGTTTACGGGCCGCTGTCGTTTGAACGAGCTGACGACAAAAAGCAGCCAAGTTTGAAAGAGCAGACGACAGTTCGAACGCACGCGCAATGGATTACGGGCAAGAAGCACCGCGTCCCGCGTCAACAAACCATTCGAATGTCACGTTGTAGGCGTCTGTGTGAGTCTGCATACTCTTTTTCGCGTTGGAGTTGTCGATTCTACGTCCTCATCGCAATGTCTTACCACTTGAATCGCCTGAGCGAAATTATCAAGGCTCGTTACGCCGCTAAACTTTCCGTAAATAATTTGACGTGCGGCGATTCATTCGCATGAACGCTGTAGAAATGGACGCCAAAACCATGAAGAGATTCTTGTAGATATTTTCGGTCGCGACGTCGCTCGTGCTGCAAAAGTGTAAAAGGTAGCGGCGATGATCGACGTCGATACTGAAAATCGAAAGCAGGAACAGACCAAGCGTAACAAGTAGGTGATGGCCACCGGTACCAATAATTAACATCTTGTATCTACTGTTTACACCGAGCCTACTTAAGCCTTTTGAGGCCTGCAATTACTTCTTATTGCAATCACCGGGTCAAAGTTTGGTCTACGGGCCGCTTTTGTTTGAATGAGCAGACGACAAAAAGCAGACAACTTTGAAAGAGCAGACGAAAGTTCGAACGATCAGGCGGCCGTGTGAATTTGAAGACGCACTGAACCCGTGGGTGGTCCGGACAACTTGGGGTTTTTCTCTCGTTCATGTTAGAACAAAGCGAATACATCTGGCGACCACAAATTGTGGCCCGCACACGCAATGGTAGTTCGACAGCGTCTGGTTTGCCTTTTTCACGGCTACTATCCACGTTCTCGGACGAACGGAGGGTGCAAAAACACATGAAAACTGATCTTCAAACCTTTCCAGACTGTCTTGGTAAAGGCCCCATCGCAGCATTTTGACGAGAAGGCAGGTCTTTTGTCTCGTTTCTTCCAAAGGAACACAGGACTGCATGTCTGGCACGGCGACTTCTGCCCACCGCCCCAGACCGGAAGTGCGTCCGGCGCGCCACCGTCGCGGCGTGACGTAGGAGAGTTGAGTTGGTGTATACGTCCAAACAAGTGTTCGAGATGGCCACGGGTATTTTCGCGCTCACGGATTTAACGTTTTTGCCCGACGTCGACGGGGCTGGCGGAGCGGAACGCCGCGGAGATGACCGCAGCGTTGGGTCCGGACATGCCGACGGTGTCGCCAGTGGTGTCTATGCCGCAAAGCACGGAGATATTTGTGAATCCACGGCGTTGGTTGCGGCGTTCGCGCACGCCTTACAGAGCATGCAGAGGGGAAACGCCGACGCCAAAAACCCTTATCCGTATCCCGGTGCCGGAGTACAGCGGGCACAGCGATGGAGCTAAGAGCGCGACCGGCTTCTTGCTGGCAATCCAGCGATATCGGAAGGCTACCAGCCTGACCGAGCAGGAGACGTTGGGCAGGGTTCTGCCGGTGGCTCTCGTGGGTCCGGCGGCCAGGCGGCATAGCCTTGTGGGCGAGTCAGCCGGAACACTCGACGAGTTTACAGCCCTCTTCCGACAAGAGTTCTTGCCGGCAGACTACGTGACAAGAATACGCAGGGAACTGGAGGAAAGAACACAGGCTCCCGCTGAGCCCTTCGCGGAGTACCTGCGGGCAATGCAGGGACTCCTGCAGATCGCCGATCCGAATGCTACGAACCAGGTGCAGGCCGAGATGGTGGTGAGGCAGACGCACACCACCTTTACGCGGTATCTGCGTGGACGCCCATTCGGAAGTCTGAGTGAGCTCGCACAGGAGGCGCGCAGGGTTGAGGCCGACATACCGGCGGAGCGGAGGTACCACCTTCCCCAGCATCGACCGACACGCTCGAACCCCGATGCGCTTGGCACGGGCCGATGCCACGTGGGTATCGACGGGGGGAGGCTGCAATGGCGGCGGCCAGAGGGGAGCCGAGCGGAAATCCCTGGGAGCTCACGGACGACGCCGCGGAGCCAGGATCCCGCCGAGAAGAGAGCGCGGCCGTCCACGCGACGGGATTCCGGCCTACCGGCGCACCACGGATCACCGCAGCACAGGAGCAGACTGCCGCCGACCTGCCGCCACAAAGGGGTGGGCGCTTCGGACGTCCCACTGGGGAGGATCCTATCCCAGGTTGGCGAGGCCGCTGCTTTCGGTGCCACCAAATCGGGCTGCACAAGGGAGATTACGGGAAACGGAGGAGGCCGCCGATAAAGTTATCGACGGCTATAGACCGTTTTACTGAAAGAGGGCGAGAGAGAAAAGGGAAAAGTGGTACCGGCGCTTTCCCCCTTTCTGATTGTGTAGAAAGAGTGAAAGTCCCGGATGAGAGGCTTGGCCGGTGTTGGGTGTCTGCTGTGCCCCAACTTCGTTCGCGCTTTCTTTTTTTGTTTTGAACTCGCAAACTTAATTTGAGTAACGGGCTTCGATGGCAACAGTTCCCCGGTCATCGGGACACCATTGCACGGTCATAGGGTGCACGAATAACGACAGAAAGCGTCGAATACTGTCCGAGGACCTATGTAGCTTGCAATGAATCCGGCAAGGCGAGAGCGGCTGCAATGTCTTTAAGCTCCATCGCTTTCCACATGACCCCGGTCTTGGCGGCAGTGGGTTGCGTTCGTAAACCGAAAAGACATTTCCTCAACACCATCTTCTCGACTATGCTCGGAACAGCTTGTGAATGGAGCGCGCACCGAACGCTGTACCGCCGATGAACATGGGGTACACTCGCAAGGTGTGTGCCAGTTTTCTCGTGATAATTGCTTTTTCAGCTTGTAAAATTTTGTAACTGAATTTATCTTAATATTGATAATTTGCAGTGGTGACTGACTCGATTTCATCATTTACAACACTTAGTTGAAGGCTTATTTCCGCCGCCGGGTGAGGCTAGAAATTGTTGAAAAGGTCGTTCTATCGGGTTTTCCTGAATAGCGATCCCCTGCGCGATACCAGAGAGCCGGCAAAAGCGCTCCTTGGAGTGCCGCTGGTGGGTTTTTTGGGTTGTTTCCGTTGATTGGGCGCTTTGAAGCGCTGGATAATCGCTTCAGGGTACGACTCGTGTGTCGCGATCTGCGTCTTAGAGCCTAGTGTGTACGTTTCTTTGTTCGAGTCATGGTATCCGCCAGTGCGGCAACGGGGGGAACAGCGGCAGCGAACGTGTCAGTGATAGAAATTGGAGGCTAGTACTCAAAATGTTGCATCAAATAGTAAAATAATTCGTGGCTGCTTTGACGCTTTCTGCGGTTCGATATAAGCACATCTAGAACGTTTTCGTCGTTCATCCACAATGAAATATCGGAACACGGACACGCAAGATAAAGCAGCGCATCAAAACAATATGTAGCAGCTCCGGGTGTTTACAAAAGTTAATTGAGGTTCCCGTTTCGTGTATCGCTTCTTCATTACTAAAAACGGCTGCGTTGAAATGGGCCTATTGCAAGCAAAAATTTATGAACGGTTCATCATTTCCAGTCACGCGGAAAGCGGTGGAGCTTCAAAACATTGCAGCCGCACGTGTCTCGCCGAATTCCATGCAAGCTACGAGGTCCTTGGGCGGTATTCGACGCTTTCTGTCGTTATTCGTGCTCCCTATGACCGAGCAATAGTGTCCCGATGACTGGGGGACTGTTGCCACCGAAGCCCGTGGTTCTAATTAAGTTTGCGAGTCTAAAACAGAAAAGAAAGCTCGAAAGAAGTTGGGGCACAGCAGACACCCAACACCGGCCAAGCCTCTCATCCGGGACTTTTACACTTTCTACACAATCAGAAAGGGGGAAAGCGCCGGTAGCCCTTTCCCCTTTTCTCTCTCGCTCTCAAAATGGCGCTACCCACGATAAAACGGTCTATACGCTCCGGGCGCTGGTGTTTTGAAAAAACCCGTGGCGCCATCTGTCCGACGAAATAAAAACTATTGGTATGTTACCGCGGTTACCGCCCTTCCCGACTGCTTTCGCGTTAGGCTTGCCAGGCGTAAAGTGCAGGCGCACCCGGCTGCTTTCGTTATGTCGTCCGCAACAACGCAGTCGAAAAAGCGCACTTCTGTTTATTGCTGTGTTTACAGCGCGAAACACATGTACGACGAAACCTTCCGATCCGACGTGCGGACTGCCGGAATGACCTTGGGGGGAGAGGGTTCTCGTAGCATCGGAGAGCGTTGAAAACCCTCGCCTCCGGTCGGACGTCGGATCGGACGGTTTCGTCGTACATGTGTTTCGCGCTTTAGACTGCCACAACAGCTACGGAAACACAGCTGGGAAGCTCCCAGTGGTAGAGTTTTACCGCTTTCCAGCAAAGCCGTACGAGGCAGAGCGTCGATGGAAATGGGTTGCAGCGGTGCGGCGCGCAACGTAAGGAAACCTTTTTTTTTTGTCCCTTCTCGATTTTTGTTTGCTCTCCATGATACAGAATTGTTTCTCGCTGGCACAGTTAGACACTGCATTTTTGTGTACAGCGGAGACGGAGACTCCTGGGAACCCGCGAATGGGCAGGCCAGGATTTGCAGCTGCCACTTCGTAGGAAACAAAAAAAGCTCCATCGCTCAGCACCCCGCTTACATCCCCACGATCTTCCCTTCGTCGTACAAGGCGAGATGCAATGTGACGACAGAGACACACTGCTCCATGTTTGCACCACCCACGCACGCCAGCCTTGCAGGTGCAGCTCGCGCCCACGATGAGCCTCGGGTGCGCTAAAAACTGCCGTAACAAAAAAAAAAAAAAAAAATGTGTGTTATACACGGTTGAAGCGAGAAATCAGAACAACAACAAATGAGGAGTGGAAGGGGGGTACGCGAAACCGAACCGGGCGGCACGCTCACCTGAAGCCGGACGTTGTAAACAGCAGACCTCATCTGCGCGAGGCATTTCCCTACAACTTCGCTGGGAGCTGTGGAATGAAGGACTTCTTTCACGCCAAACACGTGACGGCCCGCATAAAGTTGCTCCCCTAACTTCAGTGACTTTTCTTTGAAATATTCTGCGATCTCGTCAATCCTTCTGAAGCCGCAAAAGAGCACCGTCGGATCGCACGTGCGAGCCGCCATTTTCAGATGGGAACATACCAATCGTTCATAGGTCGACCACAGGCGGCGCTGGGGAGCGCAAGCGACGGTGGCGCCGGAGTGGCCGCCCGGAGGGTATACAGACCAACGACCGCAACACCCCATCGACGGTGGGCGTGCCGACGGCACGCCCACCGTCGATGGAACAGCGAAAAGCGCCGCGGCGCCATTTATTTCCCTGACAGTGGCGGAAAAAAAGTTCGCAGCTCTTCTGGATAGCGGGGCTAGTGTGTCGCTAATTGGGGACGAGGTCCTCAGGCATCTCCAACAGAAGTCCGTTCGGGTGAGGCATGGGGAGACCACTTTCCAGTTGGCTTGTGCGTCGACGACTTCGAGGGGAGCAGTGCGTCTCGTGGTACTTTGGAATCAACGCGCGCATAGAGAGCGGTTCGTCCATTTAGCCGGGCTGACTGTACCCATCATTCTTGGACAAGGTTTCCTTGCCAACACCGGCATCATCATTTACGTGGCAAGTGGATTGTACCGAGAAGGGGCACCAGGCACCCCTTTCAAGTTTCCGAGAAAGCTCCATGGGGGCCATGGCGGCAGTGCTGGGAAAAGCGACACAACAGGAAAGAACCGACCGCGACGACGCCATGAGTCACCCAACTCCAAGCTCCGTCGCGCACTGCGACGGAATGAGCCACCCGTTGGCCAATGCCGATGGACTGTCCCGACCAGAGCGAGAGGGGTTGGCTGCTTTGCTGCACAACTTTGACGAAATGTTCACCGAACAGCCGGGCTGCACGAAGCAGGTGCAACATCGCATTGAAACTGGGGACGCGCGCGGTTGGAAGTCCAATCCGCATCCTGTGAGCCTGGCCAAGCGAAAAGCAATAGATGCCGCAGTCGATGAGCTCTTGGAGCCGGGAATTATTCGCCGGTCATCAGGACCCTGGAGATTCCCGGTGGTTTTGGTGCCAAAGAAGAACGGAACATCGAGACTTCGCGTCGATTATCGGCGCTTGAACGCGGTGATCGTAAAAGATGCGTATCCATTTCTGAGCGTCGAAGAAATCATCTCGAATCTGGGGACGACGAACTACATCACTACCCTCGACCCGTGCCCTCGACGCAAGCAAAGGCCACCTCCAAGTGGAGATTAGCCTGGGCGACGAGAGCAAAACTCCATTCGAGTGTCACCGAGGCTTGTTCGAGTTCACTCGGATGCCATTCGGATTAACAGGCGCACCGATAACATTCCAGCGGTTGATCGACGGGGTGCTCGGAGATACCAAGTGGCAGCACGCGCTCGCGTACCTGGACGACATCATTGTGTACTTGGAAACTTTCGAGTTCCACCTTCGTCACCTTGAGGACCTGTTGCGCAAACTACGGATCGCCGGCCTCACACTAAACTCGACTAAAGCCCAAACTGGAGCTACTGAAATCAGCTTGTCGGGATTCCGAATCGAGAGAGGAAAAGCTTCCCCCGACGCGGACAAGTTACGGGCGATCTTGGAGCTCGACCGATGTCGGGGGAGTGCGCCGTTTTCTCGGCATTATAGGATACTACCGAGCCTACATCCCGAATTGCGCAGCCATGCAGGCACCCCTCACGCAATTGCTGTGGAAAGCGGCTCCCTGGAACTGGGAGGCGCCGCAGGAGGAGGCGTTCCTCCAGCTAACCGAGGCCCTGGCGCGTACAGCATCCCTCAAACTACCAGACCTGAGTAAGCCCTTCACGATCCAGACGGACGCCAGCGACCCGGGTCTCGGCGTGGTATACTCTTGCAGGAGGCAGAGGGAGAGATCCGCCCGGTGGCATTTGCCAGCCGGGCGCTGAACCCGGCGAAGAAGAACTACACGGTGAGTGAGCGCGAATGCATCGCCATCATTTTTGCTCTTAAGAAGTTCGATGATTATGTCGAGGGGACGGAATTCACGATCGAGACGGACCATATGGCCCTCCCGTGGCTCCCCCGAATCAAGGAACCCGCCGGAAGACTGGCGCGCTGGGCCTTGAAACTGCAGATGTACGAGTACCGAATTCGGTACCCGAAGGGCACGACAAATGTGGTGGCCGACGCGCTGTCTCGCGCACCCGTCGATCCCCCACCGTGCGAGGCAGCAGACTACGGAGGCGTGGCCATCCACCATGAGACGGGACACGACGGGAAATCCCGCCTCGCGCTCCGCTCCCCACTGGTGGCGTCGCGCAGCTGGCTGAGGCGATTACCTCACTGGGACCGGCGTTCAACCGAACGGAACTGTTTGAAGCACAGCAGAGCGACTCGCTTTGTCGCGCTATCTTCGACCGGCTCAGGCAAGAGATGGAGCCTGACCAGACAGGCGAAAAGACGCTCCGGCACTCTGGAACGCCCAGAGGGCCAAGTGCCACCGCCCAGGAGTCAGACATTGAAGTAGGTGAGCTGGAGTCTTACCTGATTGATGCGGACGGCGTCCCACTGCGCTACTTCCCGGAAGAGAGCAATTCAAGTCAGTCGTTCAAGACCGTGATTCCCTGCGAACTCAGAGTGGCAGCGCTGCGTCATCACGATGCGGACGGTCACGGCAGTGCACCGAAGTCGTGGCATAAGCTGCGCCGTTTCACTACCTGGCCGGGCATGAAGGGGCAGCTGTGCCGGTATGTCCTGAGCTGCGCAGTGTGCCAAGAGCGCAAGCCCAGGGGGGAGGGGGGGCAGACCACCCGGCCTGCTCGAGCCCATCGTGAGTACGCGGCCATGGGAGATCGCGGCCTGCGACTTGATGGGACCCCTGCCGCTGTCAAGCGGAGGCTATCAACATGTGTTGGTAGTCACTTGCCACTTCACCGGATTCGTCGAGATGTTTCCAATGCGGAAGGTGACAGCCAAGAGAGCCCTCAGGAGGCTGCCCGAGGTCTGGTGCCGCTGCGGGATCCCCGAGAGAATGGTGAGTGACAACGCCTCAATGTTTTGCTGGAAAGTCTTTGCGGCAACCTGCCAGGCCCTCGGGATTAAGCATTGTAAGACCATCCCCAAGCAAATGTTACCGAGCGGCGGAACCGCGACATCAAGGCGCTGCTCGGGGCGTATGCTCGTAAGCAGCGGGACTGGGATCTGCACTTGGATTCGATTTCGTTTGCATTGCGGTCCAACCTCGACCGCAGCACTGCGTTCACACCCACGCTGCTGAACTTCGGCAGAGAACTCTCTACGCCGACCGATGCGGTTCTTCGCCCGCGACAAAGCGGTGCCCTCGCACGAGGACTTCGCGACGCGAACAAGAGAGCGACTGCCGCAGGCGCTGGACGCCGCTCGCGGAAACAGGGCTCACGCGCGGGCGGAGCAGGACACCTATGATAAAGCGCACCGCGATGCGCAGTTCGAGGTGGGCGACACCGTTCTTCGGCGAAGTCACGTTTAGAGCGATGCGAGTAAGTTCTCGGCGGCGTTGGCCCCCAAGTAAGTTGGCCCCTTCGTCATCGATTCCTAGAACTCCCGACTGACATACCCGCTGAGGGACCACAATTCTGATCTTGTCCGCGGGACAGTTCACATCGGCGAACTGAAGCCTTTTTTCCCCAGGGAAGGGAATTCGCGGGCGCCAACGATCTCAGAATTTCCTGGGACCACCGCGGCACTGCTACAACACGCGTAGCCGGAGGCCATCCGATGGGATCGGAACCTCGTAGAGTGCGTGGTCCGGGAAAGGGAAGAAGAGGGGGAACGATCCGAAATCGGCGTGCCCGACATTTTTTTTTCCTTTGTGGGTGGGGAAAGGGTGCCTCGGAACCCTGTGTTTTTTTTTTTCTTGTTTTTGCTTTCAATGTTTTTATTTTTTGAGTGCGGCGTTGATGTTGGTGTTTTGGTGCTGCTCCCTCACTGCGCGCGCGTCTTGGACTTTTCCCACCTTGTGCGTGCTGTGCGTCGGGAGACGGCGTTCGGCTGGTAAACTGTCATCGGCTCTGCGGCTGCTGCCTCGAGACGCGGCTTGGTGTGCACCGATTGGTCCTCTTCTGGAAGACGACGAAATGATGAGTCGCCGGTTGGACGAACACCAACCTGGGCTGAACTCCTCGTCTTTGGGCAGCGTATTCCCCGGCCGGAACCACATCTCGGGGAGCCTCGTTGGACATCCGCGACGCCACGCACGACGCCGGGGTGCAGTTTTAAGTAAAATTGGACTTCCAGCCCGCATCGCTCCGGGAGGCCTGTCACAGCTGGGTCACAACCACAGTCCCTCTCCGGCGCACCACTCCATGGGGGGGGGGGGGGCAGTCTCATGGTAGCCAGACACATTGCTCGGGGACCCCGTTGCACTGAAGGCCGCCGCCAAGCCCGACGTCGACACAGTCTACTGTGAGGTGTGCGGTGGCCGCGCACCCAGACCTCGGGCGAACTGATGGACCTCAGTGAGGACGACCCATGAACCAGTGGTGTGTGTGTGCGTGTGTGTGTGTGTGTGTGGGGGGGGGGGGGGGGGGGGGTCTCCAGGCCAAACAAAGCGACGGTCCTCCCGAGAAGCCTAGCCGTACGTCTGAATTCCGGCGTACTTCGATTTTTAGGAGAGGGGAGTATGGCGCACCGTGCATTCACGAGGGCGCCGTTCGAACCACTCTGGCATTGTGGCCGCGAGACGGCTATGCAGCTGCCTCGCCTCAGACACGATCACATGGTCGCGTCGCCGCTGGGTCGATCGGGATCTCGAATTCGGCTTCCGACGTGCCGCTTGCTCTCCTAGCCACTGGGTGGCGCTGCAGGCCTCACAGGGCGTGGCGAGGAGAAACCTCCTCGCCCATCAGGGGGGCAGGGTTGCCAGGTTGGGCTATAAATTGCCGAATTGGGCTAGTTTTATTTCCAGTTGGCGGGAAAAAGTGGTAGTTGGCTATTTGGCTAGTATTGGGTTATTTCTAACCCGTGCTGGGCACGCTAAAATGCATCAAAACACTTGTGTTTATAGGTTCGAATATGGTATTTTCATAGTAAGTTACGTAAACGTTTCGCGCTTCAGTTTGTTAACCCTGATAAGTATGCGACAGCAAGCAAATTCGTCTGCTCTTTGTGCACAATTCTTTACCCCCGATTCTTGACCGAATGTAATCGCGTGCTGTTATTCCTCCATCTCAACCAGAGACGGCGCAATTCCTTGCGACCCCAACAGTACTTCCTGTTCGGCGCATTCTTTAGGTTGGCTGTTGATTGGCGTGCACCTATCCTTTGTGTTTAAATCTGTATAGTTTTCCCGTGACGTCTTTCTGGTCACCATGCCCCGATACTAAGCGTCCCATTAATACAGTGGAAGGTTTGTTGCTTAGGTTACCACTGTCCAACGCTGCAGTAGAACGCGTGTTCAGCCAGGTCACCCTCACAAAGACGGACTTGCGAAAGAGGATGTCGATGGAAACGCTGAAGAACATTTTGTATGCTAAATTCGGACTGTGAGGCAAAAAGCAGTGCTGCAAAGACTATGTTCCTTCAGAGGTTTTTCTGACACGTTTTAATACCGCAGTGACGTACCCGTGCCCTGCCATTGCTTCTGCGAACTAGTTGTGTGAATAGTTTTATTTGATGTATCAAAATGTATTATGTGTCTTTTGAGTTTAAAATAAACGTTTCAAATTGTCAGTTTAGTTTTTGGCTATTTTCGGGCTACTTTTCTGGATCGACATTTGGCTATTTTTGGGCTATATCTGGTAGACATTTGGCGGGTCAGAGTACAAACACTTGGCAACCGTGCTAGGGGGCGAACAGCCTCTTAGGACTCCGGACGCTACCGAAACTCAGGCAAGTGTGGGGCGACCGGATCTAGGGTAATCGCGGGACACGAGGCCTGGGGGCCCTCTTTGTGTTTGGCTTTGGCTTAACGTGCGTTTGTATACATATTTGTGTAATGTCGCGTGTATTTGTAGTTTAAATTGAGTGTTTTGTAGCGTTGTGTTCTATGTACCATTAAACGGGGAGCGGAATCCCGCTCCCGTGAAAGAACCAGGCTGGACTCGGGTTGTTGACGGACCACGTGGGAAAAAGCGAATCGGCGGCGGCACGCCATTTCCTACAGCGTCTAGATAACGTTTCGCCGTACTTTATGGAACGCGCAGTTTTCAAAGGGAAATCTAGATGGCGCTTCAAACGACGGGGAGGCGTATTGAAGGGAGTGAGGGGGGGTACCCCCCGCGGCGGGAGTTGCACAACTGAGGTAACCTAGTAACTTTGGTTTGCTGCTTACACTACGTATAAGTCAGCGAAACATTCGTGTCTTAAACGTCGCGTGCCAGGCTCTCTCCTTTAACTGGCAGCCACGCTTACAACCCCACAATGCGTACTGTATCTGACATGATACCCTTCTGTAAAAAAGGTTCCCCAATTAACGCAGAGCAGAAAGGCAAGGCGAGTGCATGCTGCCTCAGACCTGACACATAATCGTACTCATCCGGACTAAACGTGATAGTCCGGGCCTTTGCTAGCTCCCGCTAGCAATGCAAAGTTATAAAAAACGACATACGAAAGTTTTTAGCACGGGTGCAGCGCATACACTTTTTCATATCTCGGTTCCTAGATGTATGGCTGAAGCTCCGACCTTTGGGCGCACATTCCTTTTGGTCTTCACCTTTCTGCCCGATCGAAATGATTATTTCTTAGCGAAGAATGATCCGCCTGGATCTGGATGAGCATCGTACCGGTGTGCGATTGTGTACTACTATTACGCGAATACGTGAAGCACGTAATAGACCCAGGCTAATAGTCGCACCGGTTAAATTTCTCATTTACGGTGGGTAACAATATAGTTATACGCCGACATACTATACCCCTGCTGTCTAAACAACTAACGACTAGTTTGTTAGTTTCTTTTTTATTCATTTCGTCGGGCTTGCTGGTGATTAAACACAGGGGGGGGGGGGGGGTGCGTAAGCATTAGAAAGTGCTAGAAAAACCGAACGCTTAACTTCCCTCGCAACAGAAAATCGCTATTCTTTCAATTTTTCATTATGTAATGTACAAATTTTTGTATAATCGCAGAAAATCTTTGCCTTTAATCAGTTTGACTCTGCCAAGTTGAACTTCATGAAGCAAAAAAGGGGGAAATAAAAAATTAACGATTTTTGTCCGGCGGTGGTCGCTAGATCTGTTCGTAGCATATAAGCTCCCGCGGGTAAAGGGAACGTGCCACCCAGCGAAGTTTGTCGGTTTTTTGCCACATTCTTGCTCCATGAAGTTGAAACGTTGAAACATTGTCATTTTCCATCTTAGGCGATGGGCTACATAGGAAAAGAGACGCTCGATACCCCTAGAAGGCAAATAACAACGCAAAAACAAAGTATTAATAAATAAAAAAAATCAATTATCCAGACGATGTACGCTTTTATACAATTTCAGGTTTGTTTCGTGAGGTGACATCAATTTGGATGCAAGAATATTTAGTAGTTCAGAGAGTGTGTATTCAACTATTTGACGCGTAAAGCTCAGCCCTTAGAAAATAGGACTCTGCGAAGATAGCGCGAACGCCAGTGTTTATTGTGTCAGGACTCAGGACCCGCTTTGCGGAGACACGCGCTTGAATCTTCTCAGCAGAGATGGCAAAATTACTTTCAAAAAGTAATTAAATTACATTACAAATTACCGCAGACTAAAGGTAATGAGATTACATTACAATTACTTTCCAAAAGTAAAGAGATTACATTACAATTACTTTCCAAAAGTAATGAAATTACTTTTGAAATTACTTTGACATGTGACTTTTGAATACTTTGAGGCAGTAATTCGTGCTCATTTTATTTACGATATACACCAACACAGTGTTTACAAAACAAGCCCTCGTTTGCCCCCACAGCGCGTGTGCAGGAACCAGATCCAGGAGAAGCGAGGCGCTGCGCATGCGCAGTGTCTACAGCAGCGCCACCGCCGTAATGTGACGTCAAAGAGCTGAGCTGGCCTATATGTACCACAACTCAGATCTTCCTTTTCACACCGCAACAACCTTATGTGTCTCAAAGTGAACCGTACTGAACAGTGGTTTTGCTGGCGCACACGACATAAGTCTTAAACATGATGAATAGCTTCTTTAGATGTGACTCAGAAAGACAGTCGAATCACCGGTTTCGCTGTTTATTCAACAGTGAAGGTTCTTACGAAAAGGGTGATATATTTCCGCCTTCCTGATTTAGCAGCTGTAGTCCGTGTCAGTTGGCCAAGTCGGGCGATGGCAGCTCGTTCTTACAAGGAGTCGTCACGTGGAGCGTTTCCCTTCCGCCTCGGACGCACTATATTTCTATTCTCCCAAGAGCACTATTCTCGGTGGTAACTTTTCTTGGCAGTGCAATCGAGAGGAGGAGAGCCTGCGCACCACCTTTATTCAGCGCTCAAAATGGGAGGGGGAACGCGTGCCTGTACCCTCCACTGCATTGCCAAGAAAAGTTGTCGCCGAGTATAGATGATCGATTTCTGGTCATTCCTTTCAAGCAGCATTTCTCCGAAACACCCCAAGAGTCCAAGTTTTTGCTCAGTGTCACGCAAAGGGCCCGGATAATTGCTAAGCAGAAACGTCGCCAGTTGGGGAATGGCGCGAGCTTCCTAAATCGTGTACAAAGGTGGGGGGGGGGGGGGGGGGGGGGGGGGGGGGGGATATCTGCTTGTAGGCATATTCCCGAATAAACTTCCAGGAAGGGAAGGCAGCGAGGCATATCGCGAGCGGCACCTGCTTTGCTCGGGGACGCACGAAGCGTTCTAGGGTTTTGACAAGGCATTTGGAATTGACTATTTATTGCGGTCGTTTGTTGTTCACAATGGTCGAAGCATACAGTGTGACCTTGATCACACTTCGTCCCTAAGCTGACGCACCCTCAGCTTAGGGATGAACGGATTACGAGACGGAATGTCCAACGAGCCTGAATGTCCAACGAGACGAAAGATCCAATAATGGATATTCAGGCACGTTGGACATTCAGGCTCGTTGGACATTTCGTCTCGGTTGGATCTTCCGTCTCGTTGGACATTCAGGCTCGTTGGACATTCCGTCTCGGTTGGATCTTTCGTCTCGATGGACATTCAGGCTCGTTGTACATTCCGTCTCGGTTGGATCTTTCGTCTCGTTGGACATTTAGGCACGTTGGACATTCAGTCTCGCCTGTCACGTGCTAGAATAATTTGCCCTCTTAAATCTACAGACTTGTGTGTATATTTATTCCGCGTTCCTGCACGCTTATGGCCTGAATGTCCATCGCGACTGAATGTCCAAGGAGTCTGAATGTCCAATCGGTCACGTGACAGCCGAGACGTAATGTACAACGAGACGAAAGATACAATCGAGACGGAATGTCTAACGTGCATGAATGTCCAACGAGACGAAAGATCCAACCGAGACGGAATGTCCAACGAGCCTGAATGTCCAACAAGCCTGAATATCCAACGGATATGGAATGAACCTAGCAGAGAATTTATAAGATATTTCTTTTTTCGAGTAGTAGGATTACTGATAGTTACGGCGGTGAAAAATGCGTTCGATGGAAAGGGGAACCGGCCATTTCGATGCGGAGATATCGGTGCCCTTTCGTTTCGGTACGGGGTCGTTTCGGTACGGGGTCGTTTCGGTACCGGTCTTTTCGATGCACGGCTATTTTCGTGTGTCGCTGAGCATGTCCCGCTGACATTGCCTCTGTGAAGTCCTCCCAAATAAAATTAAAATTATGCTCGTGTATTTTGTAGACTTCATAAAACCCCCAAAACAGTGTATTTATTGTAAGCAGTGAGAGTGCAGGCGAGCTGGTAATCAATCGACATCTTGTAAACCCTGAGATGGGGAACGATAAAAAAACGGACGAACACAACAAAATCTCTTGAGATTTTGTTGTGTTCGTCCATTTTTTTATCGTTCCCCATCTCAGGGTTCACAAGATGTGTATTTATTGTTCGTTTTATATATCTAAATATAAAGATGATTTCTATAATTAAAAAAAAAAAAATGGCGTGGAAAAGATCACACATGCTACAAAACCAATTACCGAACTCGTTGACCATGGACAATCGGTCACGCGTTTACTTTTTAGAAGGTCGTAACTCTGGCGCGGAAACAAGAGTGGGATCCACGAGAATTCTTAGAATCGTTAATCGTGCTTATCCCCAGCCACAGTCTTCTGTACGTATTGTACGAGTTGCTGTATTTTCCTTGTTGGCGTCCCTAGTCGCGCAAAGATAATAGAGAGTTTTAGAATAGGGGGCCCCAACGCTTTGGGTAACCCAAAGCTTTGGGGTACCCAACGCAACGACACCTCACGCAGCGTGCTTATAGAATAGGGTTTGTGACGACGCAACGCGGCACGCTCGCCTTTTTCGCATGCAGCGCCATTGTGGACAACGAACGAACTTCTTAACAGTGAAAAATGATTAAAACGCAAAACATTTCCGCCGAAACGACACTTTATTGTGGCTTGCGGTTAAAAGAATAGGGAGGGTAACACCAGTTGGAACGGCACAGCAAGGCCCATCTGCCGACCGTCTCTGAATCAGAAGATTTACTTCTCTGGTCAACAAGAGAGTGCACGCCCTCAAATACCAGGCTATCATGTGAGCCAATGGAATTATCTGAGAACTGGACGGGCCATTCCCCGGTCACAGGCACGACGCTGGTAGGTGTAGCTTGCTGTTAGCTCATCCTCTAGCTGAAGCAGCACGACAGTTATAGAGAGTTCTATAATCGGGGGTCCCAAAGCTTTGGGGCCCCCAAGAAATAGGGGCTCAGCACTGCGCATGCGTAGAACCCAAACTCCGTTTGGGGTTTTGGGTTGGCTCGCGCCCCCAACGTGAAATTCGAGAAATAACGTGGGGCCCCCAATTGCTTGGGGCCGGGTTGTATATCGGCAAACATGGCGGCGCCCTTTTCGCTCGCTTCGGTGCAAATTCGTCATGGTCGCTGCAGTATTAGCCAATTTCATTGCCAATGAATAGTGCAACCGGCTTTCGCTTTGCTTAATCTCGCTCAAGTCACAAAGAATGAGCGGTGGGCTCACCCCATTTTAAAGATCGTACCTGATTCTGGCCGTTCCTAAGCCTAAACATACGTCGTAACTGTTGACATGGTGACGTATTGCTACTCCGCGGCTAAAGGCTCGTTCACACAGACCCGTTTCTTTCTTTTTCTTTTTTTTCACGTTAAGTTACGAAAAGTAACCGGGAAATCTGTGCTTCGTGTTAAACTGTGCCAGCAGCAGGTCGACCCGGTCGCGGATGGCCCGCGTGGGGAAATTTCTTCCGATTGCTTCGGGGACCCTTTCGGCCATTCAAGTCCATCTCCTGGAATCCTGGAATGAGTTAGTGGCACACACTTCGCGTATAGCACATAAATGTCATCGTCGATCGAGAAGCGAACGCGCGCGGGAGCCTTCTCTTCCTGCATTTTCTTTTGGCCTTGGATCGGCCTCGGCTCGTTCGGCCATCCCATTTCGGGTGTAGCCGAAACAATCCAATCCGTAGCGCTCTAATTTGGCGCTTGTTCTCGTAGTAACATAGAGAGTTGAGCTAGCTTGTACATAGAAGACATACCCAAAAACAGCGCACAAGTACAGGAGGAAGATAACAAAACACAGGAAGGGGCGCTGACTCCCAACTTATGTATTGTGAAAGAAAGAGAAAGAGGAAGCTTCAAATATGAAGCCCACGTTGCTGTTTTTCTTTCTTCTTTTTTCTCATCTTTTTTTTCTTCGTGACCTTATAATGTCAGTTTTCTCCTTTTCTACTGCAACTTAGTAATTTATATGTTTTTATTCTTTCTTCTTTATACCTTGTTTGTGCGCGTGGGCTTCATGTCTGAAGCTTCCTCTTTCTCTTTCTCTCACAATACATAAGTTGGGAGTCAGCGCTCTTTCCTGTGTTCTATTTCCTTCCTCCTTTGCTTGCGCGCTGTTTTAGGTATGGCTCGTTCTCGATATTTTTGGGTGTGCGCTTTGACCATATGCAGCCGAAGATTTAGGCCTTCAACTATGCCGAGACTGAGACGAACGCGAGCGCGCATACTCTGCGGGCAGTTGCACTATTTAGATCTGAGCTGGAGCGACTTTGAAGCCTTGAAATACTTGTTTTCAAGATGCAGGTATCGTGCCACCGAGTAGCAATACGTTGCCATGTCAACGGTTACCGCGTATGTTTAGGCTTAGAAACGGCCAAAATCGGGGACGATCTTTAAAATGGGCCGAGCCCACCGCTCATTCTTTGTGATTTGAGCCAGATCAAGCAAAGCGAAAGCCGGTAGCACTATTCACTGGCATTTAAATGGGCTAATACTGCAGCGACCATGACGAATTTGCTCCGAAGCGAGCAGAAAGGGCGCCGCCATGTTTGCCGACGCAACCCGACCCCAAGCGCCAACCCAAAGCCCCAAACCGAGTTTGGGTTCTGCGCATGCGCAGTGGTGAGCCCCTATTTCTTTGGGGCCCCCAAGCTTCGGGGGCCCCTATTCTAAAACTCTCTAATGTCCCCCGCATGGGAGAAAAACGACTCATTAAATTGTTAGTATTATTGTCAGGTCAAGTCGGTGTAGTATCTGTAATTACACTAAATTGTAGTTCTTTTCCAACAATGCCACGTGTTGGGCTAGTTGGTTTGAGGCGAACATCTTGGGAATAAACAGCGGCAAAGAAACTTTGACAAGATTATTGTCGTGTTTGTTCCTTTACTCTGGTCCAAGTTCCACGATGTAGTTCTTTTCTTTTTTTACAAAACGAAGGTAGAATTCTTAGACATTTCTGATTGAACTTCTCGGTCCCCAGAAACAAAAATTCGATCCTCATATCAAAATCAGTGATAAAATACAACGTTCCTTCCATTAAGCCTTTGTGCATGTGATGTCCTCAAGTGGTGAGCTTTTGTCCGGTGATTGCACGGAGGATTCGGCACATTGACGCTTATCGCGACGAATAGTTTCGCATGCTTCGGCCACCAATGCCATTGCTGTCGCGCTGAACCATGTGTTAAGAAACAAGTAGGTATTCTTAATAATTAATACAATACTTTTTTAGGATGGGCTTCCGTCGTTTCCGCTTTGCCATTTTTGGTCACGTGGCATGCAGCAGTCGCACCGATACGCGCCCAGGTAGCCTACCGAGGCTGCGATCGTATTTCAACTGGTTGTAACTCTGTCAGAGAGCCGCTGCGACAGTGCGACCGCGATTTATTTATATGCGCACATTACAAGTGTACATATAACCACAGGATCAGGAGGTCAGCCCCTCGTTCGGTCTTTCCAAATTTCATTATGCTAGAGTCGCGAGTGAACATAATCACGTAGAACCCTACTTTTTTTTTTTAATTTTTAACAACCCGGGTACGATTCACTATCGGACCTTTGTAAATTCTGAGAGCTGCATTTGTCATCCTCTCTTTTTTCGGAAAGAGGGTCTCATTGTTGACTCCCACTGTCTCCGGCTATCTACACACCCTCCCCTAATCAACTCTTTTCGACAGTTCAACAAACGGGCACTTTTGCCCCATTCTCCATTCTGCGAATTGGCCTAGGGCGAATTGCCCTATTCGACGAAGTGTCCTTCCAGCTGTCCAGAGAGCAGTGGAATTTCGACGAAATGGCCGGATTCGGGGTGCAATACGCTTCCCCTACAAGAATAGAAAGCCACGTGGAACGATCTATTGTTATATTCACACGGGACCCAGGCTATTGGTACATCTGGGTGTGAACATCCTGCTGCACGTCGAGGTAGATGCGTTCGCGTCCTTTATCATCAGTTAAGCTCCCACGTACCGAGACGTAATCAACTACCTCGACAGGATCGCGAGCTTTGGAGTGCTTCCAGGAGCCAGTTAAATTACACGGACTTCTGAAAACCACTATGCCTGTCACATGCAACAACAATTGCGTACTCCGTGATTCCAGTATTATAGCTCTATTCTGTGACATACAAACCTACTGGCAGGAAATGCATCCGTATGCAAACTACTAACAACTGCAGTGTACAGTGAGTAGTTGTCTGTTCCAAAGATAGCGAACAAACATTTTAAAAATGTCCAATTCACACAACTGTTCTGCATTTGCTCATGAATTGTTGGGTCACACCCCAACCCCCCTCTTGCATTTATACGCGCGTTAGATGTACATTTTTTAAAATATATCTATAATATTATTTTTTTTATTAGTGGGAAATTACGCTTGCGCAAACTGCTGATGCCTCGCACCAACAGCACCCAAAGCTCCTTTCAAAAAATTAAATATTCAATCTGCGTATACACCAACTCAACTCTCCTACGTCACGCCGCGGTGGTGGCGCGCCGGACGCACTTCCGGTCTGGGGCGGTGGGCAGAAGTCGCCGTGCCAGACATGCATTCCTGTGGTCCCTTGGAAGAAACGAGACAAAAAACCTGCCTTCTCGTCAAAATGCTGCGACGGGGGTTGTACCAAGAGAGTCTGGAAAGGTTTGAAGATCAGTTTTCATGTGTTTTTGCCCCCTCCGTTCGTCCGAGAACGTGGATAGTAGCCGTGAAAAGGGCAAACCAGACGCTGATGAACTACGATTGCGTGCGCGGGCAACACTTTGTGGTCGCCAGATGTATTTGCTTTGTTCCAACATAAACGAGAGAAAACCGCCAAGTTGTCCGAACCACCCACGGGTTCAGTGCGTCTTCAAATTCACACGGCCGCCTGATCGCTCGAACTTTCGTCTGCTCTTTCAAACGTCTGCTTTTTGTCGTCTGCTCGTTCAAACAAAAGCGGCCCGTAGACCAAACTTTGACCCGGTGATTGCAATAAGAAGTAAGTGCAGGCCTCAAAATACTTAAGTAGGCTCGGTGTAAGCAGTAGATACAAGATGTTGATCATTGGTACCGGTGGCCATCACCGACTTGTTACGCTTGGTCTGTTCCCGCTTCCGATTTTCAATATCAACGTCGATCATCGCCGCTACCTTCTACACTTTTGCAACACGAGCGATGTCGCTTCCGAAAATAGCTGGAAGAATCTCATCATGGTTTTAGCGTCCATTCTGCGGCGCTCATGCAAATGAATCGCCGCACGTCAAGTTATTTACGGAAAGTTTAGCGGCGTAACGAGCCTTGATAATTTCGCTTAGGCGATCAAAGTGGTAAGGCATTGCGATGAGGACGTAGAATCGACAATTCCAACGCGAAAAAGAGTATGCAGACTCACACAGACGCCGACAACGTGACATTCGAGTGGTTTGTTGACGCGGGACGCGGTGCTTCTTGTCCGTACCCCATTACGCATGCGTTCAAACTGTCGTCTGCTCTTTCGAACTTGGCTGCTTTTTGTCGTCAGCTCGTTCAAACGACAGCGGCCCGTAAACCAAACGTTGACCCGGTAATTGCGATAAGAACTAAGTGCAGGCCTCAAGACACTTTAGAAGGTTGGTTGGGGTAAGTAGGTTAAGTGTAAACAGGTACAAGAAGATGTTTATCATTATTGTTACCGGTGGCCGTCACCGACTTGTAATGCCCGATTCTACTTGCGGTTTTCAGTATCGACGTCCACCATCTCAGATACGGTCCACGCTTTTGCAGTCCGAGCAATGTCGCGTCTGAAAACAGCGAGCAGAATCTCATCGCGGAAGTCAGGCTTTAGCGCCCATTCTGCGGCGTCCACGTGAAATGAATCGCCGCACGTCACATTATTCACGCAAAGTTTTGCCTCGTTAGTTTTGCTGAAGCCGCTCAAGTAGTCAGACATTGTTAGGAGGACGTAGCATCAACAATTCCAACGCGAAAAAGAGCACGGGGACTCCCACCGACGCCGACAACAACGCAATTCAATGGTTTGTTTATGGGCGACGGCGGGCTTCTTGCCCACCATCCACCGCGCATGCGCGGCGCCGGTGGCGTCCGCTAGGGGCGCTCCGGTTTGTTTGTAAACATGAGTTGGTGTTTGGCGCTGGCGGGCGGTCATGTGTTTACAATGCGGGTCTCCGTACGGTAGCTCATCTATAGATCGAAACGGGCAGGGATGAGGACTGAACTAGAAATTCCTGGGATCTGAAGCGCGGCTTTCATAGACGTACCCCAATTGCGCTGCACTCGAACACCCGGAGACTGCATCCCTATTATATATTTCAAATATCCTGTCCTCTGTCATCGAATCATTCGAAACATTTCAACTGCTATTATCAAATAACCGTTTTGCGTCGTACAAGCAATATACCTTTAACCGATAGGTATATCGCATCGGCGCTCAGCGAACTAACCATCATGCCTTCTTTTAGACGAGATTAGAATATTTGTGTCTGCTCTATGTTTCTCTGTTGGTCCGTTAACTTCAGCTTCAGTGGCACATTTTAGTATGACGAAAATACGGCAATGCCTGGAGAAACGCTGAATAAATACACACGCAAGTCTGTATATTCAACGAGACAAACTATTCTAGCACGTGACGGGGGAGACGGAATGTCCAACTTGCCTGAATGTTCAACGAGACGAAAAATCCAATCGAGACGGAATGTACAACGAGCCTGAATGTCCATCGAGACGAAAGATCCAACCGAGACGGAATGTCCAACGAGCCTGAATGTCCAACGAGACGGAAGGTCCAACCGAGACGGAATGTCCAACGCGCCTGAATGTCCAACGTGCCTGAATATCCATTATTGGATCTTTCGTCTCGTTGGACATTCAGGCTCGTTGGACATTTCGTCTCGTAATCGTTCCTGCAGGCATTGCCGTAGCGAAATCATACTAAAATGTCGTGCCACAAAAGCCGACGTTGACGGACCGACAAAAAAACAGAGCAGACACAAATATTATAAATTCATCTATAGGAAGACTTGATGGTTAGTTAGCTGAGTGCCGATGGGCAGCTATGTACCAATCGGTTAAAGGTGTTTATTGTACGACGCCAAACGCTCCTTTGATATTAATAGTTCAAATGTTTGGAATATTCTGATGACATAAGTCAGCCAATTTGAAATATATAATAGGGATGCAATTTACGGGTGTTCTAGTGGATCGCAATTGGGGGACGTCTATAAAAGCCGCGCTTCAGAACCCAGGA
This sequence comes from Ixodes scapularis, assembly GCF_016920785.2. Taxonomy (NCBI): domain Eukaryota; kingdom Metazoa; phylum Arthropoda; class Arachnida; order Ixodida; family Ixodidae; genus Ixodes; species Ixodes scapularis. Next base: position 160,540,148 of record NW_024609846.1, read on the forward strand.
ATTTCTAGTTCAGTCCTCATCCCTGCCCGCTTCGATCTATAGATGAGCTACATACGGAGATCCGCATTGCAAACACATGACCGCCCGCCAGCGCCATTGACTATGCGCAGAGTCAATATTTAATTTTTTTAAATGAGCTTTGGGAGCTGTGGGTGCGATGCATAAGAGTTTCCACAAGCGTTATTTCCCACTAATAAAAAAATATAGATATCTTTTTTTTTAAATAAAATCTACATCTAACACGCCTGTAAATGCATGGGGGTGGTGGCTGGTGTGACCCGACAATTCCTGAGTAAATGCGGAATAATTGTGTGAATTTAAGAAATTTTTATTTTTGTTCGTTTATCTTTGGAACAGACAACTACTCACTGTACACTTTAGTCGTCAGTAGTTTACATACGCATCCATTCTCTACCAATAGGTTTGTATGTCAGTGCGTAGAGCGATAATACTAGTATCACACAGTACGCAACTTTTTTTTTCCTTTTTTTTGCATGTGACATGCACAGTGCTTTTCAGAAGCCCATGCAATTTAACTGCCTTCTGGAAGCACTCCAAAACTCGCCATTCTGTCGAGGTAGTTCATGACGTCTTGGTAGGTGGGAGCTTGACTGCTGATAAAGGACGCGAACGCATCCATCTCGGCGTGCAGCAGAAGGTTCACACCCGGATGTACTAATAGCCTGCGTCATGTGTGAATATAACAATAGATCGTTCCACGTGGCTTTCTATTCTTGTAGGGGAAGCGTATTGCACAACGAATCCGGTCACTTCGTCGAAATTCCATTGGTCTCTGGACAACTGGAAGAAGGACAATTCGTCCCGATTCGAAGAATGGGGCAAAAGTCCGCGTTTGTCGAATTGTCGAAAAGAGTTGATTAGGGTTGGGTGTGTAGATTGCCGGTGACGAATCCCGGAGAAAAGCTCACCGGAGAAAAGCTCACCGGAGAAAAGCTCACCGGAGATAAGCTCACCGGAGAAAAGCTCACCGCAAAACCGGCGGATGGGGAGAAAAGCTCACCGGCCATTGAGCGTGTGCGCAGAAAAGCTCACCGATATTTTTTCTTCTTTTTATATGGAGGCTGTTGGATCGTGCGTAACATATATAAATTTATTATCATTAAAATTCGTCAGCCTTGTAAAAAATAAAATGTCCTCTTTTGTAATATTTGTTAAGCTTCATGGGTATATTGTTTAATTAATAATTGCGGGCCAGTGTTTTTTGTGGCTTACTCTCTAGGCAACGAAAACCTAACTAAAATCTTTATGAACTTGAAGAACAAGAAAAAGTTAAAAAAGGTAATGATGACTGCCTAAAACCTAAAAATCAAAGGTGTAAATGCCGAAAATTCAAAAGTGCATGAGCAAGAAAGCGGTGCCTGAAATTCTCTTTGAAGCTTTTGTTAACCTTTGAAAACAGGATAAAACAGTCAATAGGATATCGAGGCTTCTTTCTTCCACGGACATGTATACGCTTTCTAACTGTTCGTGCTGGTGTTTCCACACGAATTCCCTTTGTGTGATAGTGTCCTTCTACGGTGCACCAGCCATGACCTTCAGAGGTGCACACTGTCTCCGTTGTTATTCGTGAGCTATATTAGAACTAGTCATTTGTAAGGTAGGTAGCGAATTGGGCGAGTTGGTAAACGTTGTACATGATGAAAACCGCTCAAACGACGACGACTGAGTGAAGACAACAAACACGACACGACGAAGCTGTTCTCGCAACTAAAGTTTTGTTAGTAAAATTAACAGAAAGAAAACAGCGTAGCCTACACTGATTACATTAACAAACATCTACTTATCTATTAGGCACTACACAATATATGGACCTCAAGCGATTCACACACCGCCATTCATATTAGCTCGCAAAAAACAAACCTCCTTATCTGACAAAGCTACCGACGGCGCACCCTAAGCTGTCAATAAATTGTTGCCTTTTTTACCGGTGTACGATGTTCTGATTTTATACTTGCGGCTTCATTAATTTACAGAATGGGTGATTACTAATTTCTGAGGAATTAGTAAATATGCCCCCAATGAACCTCATGAATATTACAAAAACGAGGACATATTTTTAATGAAGTGACGAATGCGAATTGTGTTAAATTGCCACGTTTTACGCAGAATCAAGCTAAGCTAAAAAAAAAAAATATCGGTGAGCTTTTCTCCGCATCTGCCAGTTTTGCGGTGAGCTTTTCTCCGGTGAGCTTATCTCCGGTGAGCTTTTCTCCGGTGAGCTTTTCTCCGGTGAGCTTTTCTCCGCCGCCCGCCGGTGACAGTGGGGGTCAACAGTGAGACCTTCTTTTAAAAAAAGAGAGGATGACAAATGCAGCTCTCAGAATTGGCAAGGGTCCGATTGTGAATCGTACCCGGGTTATTCAAGATGATAAATGTCGGGTTCTTCGTGAGTATACGTTCACTCGCAACTCTAGCATTATGGATTTTGGGAAGACCGAGCGAGGGGCTGACCTCCTGATGCAGTGGTCATATGTGCACTTGTAATGTACGCATATGAATAAATAACGGTCGCACTGTCGCAGCGGCTCTGTGACAGAGATAGAACCAGTTGAAATCCGATCGCAGCCTTGGTATGCTACCTGGGCGCGTATCGGTGCGATTGCTGCAAGCCACGTGACCAGGAAAGGCAGAAACGATGGCAGCCAACCCAAAAAAGTATTGTAATAATTATTAATATTACCTACTTGTTGCCTAATACATGTTCAATGCGACAGCAATCGCTTTGGTGGCCGAAGCATGCGAAACTAATCGTCGCGATAAGCGTCAATGTGCCGAATCCTCCGCACAATCACCAATTGAGGAGATTAGCTGCACAAAGGCTTAATGGAAGGAACGTTGTATTGGCTTAATGGTAGGAACGCTGATTAGACTTCTCGGTCTGGGGACCGAGAAGTCTAATCAGAAATGTCAAAAACTTTCACGTTCGTTCTGTAAAAAAGAAGAAAACAAAAACTACAATTTAGAGTAATTACACATACTACACCGACTTCACCTAATAATAATTATAATACTAAAAATTCAATCAGGCGCTTTTCTCCCATGCGAGGGACATCATCTTTGCGGGACTAGGGACACGAATAAGAAAAATACAGCAACTCGTACAATACGGAAAAACGGTGGCTGAGGAACATTTGTTTCCGCTCCAGAGGTACGACCTTCTAAAATCAAACGCGTGACAGGTTGTCAATGGTCAACGGGTTCGGTCTTTGATCTTGTGGCATGTGCGACCTTTTAAACGTCTTTTTTAATTATAGAAATCATCTTTATATCTAGATATATAAAACGAACAATAAATGAATTGTTCTTGGGATTTTATGAAGTCTACAAAATATACGAGCATAATTTTAATTTCATTTTGGGGACTTCACAGAGGCAACATCATTGAGACAAGCTCAGCGGCACACCAAAATAGCCGTGCATCAAAAATCCCGGTACTGAAAAGCCCGGTGCTGAAGCGATCACATACCGAAATGATCGCGTACCGACATCTCCGCACCGAAATGTCCGGTTCCCCATTTCATCGAACGCATTTTTCACCGCCGTAACTATCAGTAATCCTACAATTCAACAAAGAAATGTCTTCTAAATTCTTTACAAGGTTCATTCTATATCCGTTGGATATTCAGACTCGTTGGACATTCAGGCTCGTTGGACATTCCGTCTCGGTTGGATCTTTCGTCTCGTTGGACATTCAGGCTCGTTGGACATTCCGTCTCGATTGGACCTTTCGTCTCGTTGGACATTTAGACTCGATGGACATTCCGTCTAGATTGGATCTTTCGTCTCGTTGTACATTCCGTCTCGCCTGTCACGTGACCGATTGGACATTCAGGCTCGTTGGACGTTCAGTCTCGTTGGACATTCAGGCCATAAGCGGGATGAACGGTGGAAGCTACGTGTTTGTTGGAGCAGTCACACAGCTATCGTTCGCCACGTAACCACGCTCTCGTTCGTACCCACGCGCAGAGAAAGGGACGAGACACGTGATTAAAAAAAGGGCTTTGATTGGTTCTAGTTAGCTTGCACCTCCCACAGCACTGCCAGCTTAGGGATGAACGAAGTATAGTATTGTCGTGATGACGCAACGCCGTGAATCTGTCGTGCCTGGAGTTCGTAAGCCGTTGCCTTCGAGCGATGTCTACGCGCAAGCTTTTCTCCTTCGCCTTTCCAGCCCTCCTTTGTGCGTCTGTCCAGCTCTTCGTACAAGGCTTTGCGCTCAGGTGGCCGTCGATTATTTCCTCTGATGCTCTTTCACGACATTTCACCATGCAAAATAATTTTTCTCTTCTTTCTTAAAGCTTGCAAACGAATTTTCTAATTTAGGACAAAAGTAATTTCAAAAGTAATGAGTAATTTCCTCAAAATTAAAGCCTAAAAGTAATTCATTACATTACTAAATTTCTAGTCTAGAGAAGTAATTCATTACATTACCCATTACTTCAAAAAGTAATTTAATTACTGTAATTCCATTACAGTAATGTCATTACTGCCATCTCTGCTTCTCGGGAGTTTTCATGCCACGTGAATGCGCGAACAACAAGTGAATTGCGTAGAGAGTATGACGTAGTATGGCCGCCATTGCTGCTTCCCCTTTCATTAATGCCCTATAGCTTAGATAACGATGTGGTTGTTTACACCGTTTGCTGGCGGCCGCTGAGGATGACCGATCATGCGAGTCGCGCGTGCTCGCCTGAATGACGACACGTAACAATAGCGTGCTTATAATGCTAACAGTGAGGACATGATTTAACGTGTTGTGATGTGCCGCAGTGAATATTTATGAACACGCGTTGTGTACTATACCGGGTGTTTCAGTGTTAACTTCCAACAACACCTACCCCCCCCCCCCCCCCCCCCCCCCAAAAAAAAAAAAGGATTGGGAACGAATTTTTATTTACGTCAGATGTCGGGGATTGAAAAAAAAATATACAAATTGACTGAGAAATTAACTAAATTTACTAATATGTTTTTATGAGTGAAGATTAAAGGGGTCATGAAACGATTTTCCTACGTGTTCCTCCTTAGCTTTAAACATCAACTCAAATGTGAATTGTTAAATCACATCGTCGTGACATTCCTCGGCACCGGTGCGATGACTCCTAGCTTCCACCGTGCTTTTTATGCACACCATAGAACTTGTCATTCCCAGTGACAACAAGTTCCGCCAGGGCACTCGTTGGCCACGAACGCGAATCCGAATATTCGTCGACGGATTGATTGTTGACAAGCGCATACATCCGAGTGACGCAGTTCTCGTGTTCAATGCGTGAGCTGGGCTCGGCTGACGTCAGGATGGCACTGCTGACGCGCTTTGGGAACCGCGGATGTATCATAGTGAAAAGGCGGAGAGGTTTCGAAGGAAAGAAGGTACAAAATGGTCCGCTATGTTTTCAAAAGTTCGTACCGAAAAGCGGGCTGTTGACTTTCTACCCTCTTTCTTTTGGCCAACTAAACGATATGCGATTAGTAAAGTCCCAATTTAAAATCTTTTATCCCAGCCCAAAATTTGTTTCATGGCCCCTTTAATACATGGTTCCGATTAGAAACCTCCTAAGCATCTATTACTAAATCATCTCCTTTTCGAAAGACTGGAAGCAGGCGCAGCATCTTACGACGTTCCAACAAAATAAAAAAAAAAAAAAAAAAAAAGTTTAATTCCGACGCGTTTTTATGGTTTGGTTTCCTCTGGGAGTACACGTCGCGACACTGTTAGGGCGAACACGACAACGGCACCTTTTCGCATTTTATTAGAAAAGTGTATTCGTGGGCACACATTTTTATCCCTTATATTAAAGCCCTAAATGAGCTCTTTCTATAACAATAATATCTTCGATGACAACCTTTTGGTTCTAAGAGAAAAACACAGAAAACTGGCGATCGCTTGTTCGCGCTAACAGCGTCGCGCTCTGTACATCTTTGATCCAGCGGTCCCGCCCCCCGGTGGCGTAGGCGGGCAACGCACGTTCACCATACCTCCTTTCATTCTACAAGGGAGGCGAGATGGTAGCTTCTCCCGCCTTGGCCACGTGGTACAGGACCGCTGGAGTAAATATCCGCTCCTATAAGGAACGGAAACCTAAAAACGCATACGAATTTAGTTGCACTTAAAACAAAAACTGAGTCAAAGAAAAAACGAAGAGAAATAAAATAGGGGACAACACAACTGCTTCGTTGTGTTGCATCCTATTTATAAATTTAGTTTTTTTTAACGACGTAAAACACTGTACCTGCTTCATATATTTCTAAAACGAGTTGATTTAGCTGTTTACGATGAGGATCAGAAAGTGTCTAATTGAAATCATATGTCTATTCTCACTAATTAAAAGTCCGTAAATAATAAATATTAGCTTTTTGTTTTGCTAATTAGTGTTTTTTTTTCTTTTACAATTTTTTACGTCCGTTGTGGCTGGGAAATTTTTCCCAGAAAGTTTTTTTTTGTTTGCTCAAACGAATCTATATTTAAAAGTTTTCGCTTAAACAACCGGTATATGACTGCAAGCACGTGGGGCATGTTGCGGCCCCCAAGTCTATCTTTGCGTAGCTGACGCAATTTATTCACCTTTTTAGAAGCGGTATTATACAGCGATAGCTCTTATAAAAACGTTTAACTTTCATTCGCTGCGGCGTTGTGCTAGGCACAAAACCCGCGACGTCATCAAATCATATAGTCCATATGCATCTAACCAAAGCAGTTCATCCCACGGCCGAGAGATGGCATACGTCCGTATGTCGAGGGAAGAATTAAGTTTTGTTACTTTTTTTCCCTCAATCCGTGGGGCGGAAAGTGTGCACGTGACTGCGAAGTGGCTCCACCCTCTAGTGCGGTCGTGGAGAGTCGTAAATGAATGATCGTGCATAGTGGCGATGAGGGAATTTTTTACAGCGTGGTACTAATTGGTGAGTTTAGAACTATACTCGATAAAACATGCCCGTATTAGTGTGCAGTGTGTATACTGAATATATGTTCCTATGTATAATGCAAATGTTAAACGGACCGTAGTTAACAAATATCGCCATGTAACTCGAAACATATAAATACATTTCTTTTTTTTTTTGTGGTTGGTATTGCCATTTTGTGTTTTGCCGCAAGATCTAGTGTCAATATTTAAAAAAAAAGGAAAAAAAAACGACTACAGCAAAGAGAACTAAACCGACTGCCGGGTTCCGTCCCACAAGTCCCTGTGTCTTTGACGGGCCCGGACAAAATGTATTATAAAAAATGCACCAATAAACCGATTCTTATTTTTTCAGCTTTAAGCTTAATTCCCACGCCTCCACCCGATTAGAAGGGTTCAGTTCATTAATCAATCTATACTCCCATCCACTCGACGGTGCCGTGAGCGCTGCCTGCGCTGCCTGCCTCAGGCCCCTCTGAGGCCCTTCAGGCTGGAGGTAACATCATAAAAGTACGTGACCACACCCGTTGACCACATCCAGCCAGCTGTGAGCCCGAGTAGTCCACCACATACCCTCGGTGCAGCGCGCTGACGAAATACTGTGTGCCGTCTGCTAGCTACGCTTATGGAGAGATGGCGTTAGAGGTTACAGCCATCGCTTAGAGAGCCTAGATTTAAGGGAGCGAGCAACTCAAAGCGTGGACATGGCTTGCATCATCAGCCGCCATTGCTTCGTGCCATGCTCTTGTGCCCGTGCCTTCTGCAGCATACATTTCGCACCACCAAATATTTGTTCACGACAAAAAATGTCTAGAAGAACCAACTCGACGGTTCGATATGTGTGCTGCCGGAGGGGCGGACACAAGAGCATAATAGGGAGCCATGGATGCTGGTACGGTGCCGTATGACGTCACGAGCATGCTGTGTATTGCAAGCTCGGCGCATAAACCGCGTGACCCCTAGTGAGCATTTGGAAACACTGTGCAATCTAGGCGCATCGCCAACACGATCGTCCGCAAACACCTTCACCGTTGACCCTGGCAAGTCTGTTGGTCTAATTTTTTTAACACAAAGAGAGCTAGGCCTCAAAATTTCACCATGGTAGAATGCATCACTTACCATTCGGGAAAAGATTGAGCTTTCTATGCGCAGGTGCCGAGTCTTCTGACTCATTTTACGACGTCGGATTTCGTGCACAAGACACAGAGCCTTGTTGGCCGCCGCTCACCGTCGGCCAATCGTCGCCCGCTGGCGGCCATCACGAGCCGGGCCGCCCTCTCCTTGGACTCGCCGTACGGCCCCGCGTAGCCATGCGTCGCCGCCGATTGGTCCTTCCCTCCCTGGCCGCTGCTCACGGTGCCCGTGAACACAAGCAGAGGTACGCTCTGCCGCACGCAGGCCTCGATCACGTTGCGGGTCCCTGTGTATGCCGATGTCCCATGGAGCCAATAATACAGTTGCAGTGCACACTTAAACTCAGTTATGTCACCCTTAACTGCAGTTACGCTTTACCACAGTATAACAACGTTGGGCACACTTTAACTGCAATCATGCTTAAACCACAGTTCCCACACTGTACTCTTGGACGACTTTCTGTGGACATGCAGTCGAAGCTCTGGGCGCACATGCGCTTGCCCATCTTGAGCGTGCATCAAAGCTGTCCATGCGCACTCTTCACTTCTTCTGAAATAGCAGTCTGAGAGAATAGTGTTGTAATTGTGGTTAAACGTATGAAAGGGGACCTAACTGACACGCTTAGCGTGCCCGTGTAACCAGGGTATTACCAGACTATAAAGGTTGGTTCACACACTTGCATGAGTGTTACCGAGTGCAACTGCAACGACTTGTCGCTATAGCAACAGCTGCGTTGGCCCCAAAAGAACGGGCTAAAGGGCTCAACGCAAGTGTGTGAACCCAGTGAATCGCCCTTAAAAACCGCTTTTGCTGGAGCCGACGCAGCTGTTGCCATAGCAACCCTCACACCGCAGGCCGTTGCAGTTGCACTCCGTGCAAGTGTGTGAATCACCCTTCAGCCCTCTCTGCACTATGCACTTTGGTGCATAGTGCAGAGAGGGCATTATCTCAACAGACTAAGAACGCTCCGAGGAGCTTTAGAAAGCTTTCAAAGGGTACTTGGACGACGTGTAGAGCTATCCCAACTAAATATGTTTTCACCATCTCTGGCCTTTACCCGTTACGATATGCTATTTAGTATCGCGAAATTTAGATTAGTTATTGCGACATCGGGGAGGGACAAGGATGCCACAAACAACGTTCAACTATACCGGCGCTTTTCAGTGCCGTCTCGTCAGAAGAAGGCAGGCTTGCAGGTCGAGCGGGCAGTCTAAATATGGACTGTGCCGAGCATTTCGTACTGCTACGCGGGTGCTGGAGCGAGCTTCTGAAGCGTACATTTGACACCATGAAAGGGGCTTTTAATCATTTGGGAACCAAGTCTAAAGTCCAAAGAGGAAACACCTGCCTTCCTCTTACGTCACCTTTAGAGCGCATCTCTTAGGCACCCGTTTCCGGCTTGAGCGGCGTCGCCGTCGGCGTAACTGCGCGTTGCATTATGGGACGTTTCCCATAATGACGTCACACGTTACGTCAGGAGGGTCACACGTGACGTCAGGAGGGTCACGAGTGACGTCACGTCGACCTTCACAGTGACCTTCATGACGCCTTCACGGGTGACGTCACGAGGGTCACTAGGTTCACGAGTGACGTCACGAGGGAGGATGAGGGGAGGAGGATGCCTTTCCCTCCGTTTCCTTCCCTCCTCCTCCTCAAGGGCTGCTCTCTACTTCGGCATTACAGGGAATTGTGAACGTCCTTCATTTTTTATTGTTGCCAGTAGGGACTTTCACATTACACACTCCGGTGAGGATCAAAATTGTAAATTCAATAACTTCTTAAAAATTATTTTGACCCACTATATGGGTTACTATTTCATTGATGTTTTTTGGTATGCTTAGCAAACTTTCAGGCAAATAGGGGACTATGAAGAAAACGTCCCAGTACCCCTTGAAACGTGGAATAACGTTTGCTTCCCTTCAGTTCTAGCAGAACACTGACGATTCGCGAGGTACAATCAATTTTGCACCTTGGACGTTGACCGCTTCCAAAAGCTCCACGTCCGGGAAAAGGTCGACGTCGATGAGCGAGGCGCAGTGGATGACGCAGTCCACTCCTTCGAAGGCTGCATTGACCGCCTGAGCGTTGCACACGCTCGCCACGGTCTCCTTCATCGGCACGCTCATAGGCACGCTGGTTCCGTGTCCTGGTAGCGAGGCAAACAATCAAGCACTTGGGTTGATTTGACTATGGCAAAAGTTCGAAGTTTAGAGCTATATAGTTGCCACCTGGCGGATTTCAAACAAACTACCATGACCGGCCGTCACGACCTACGGCACAAATTCTACGATAATGAAAATGTCATCTGCTTTTATACGCCAGATCGGCATGTTGGATGCGACGCAGAATACGAATACCGTCAAAAACGGTGCGTGTCTGAATGTTCGCACTATAGGCTGTCGCCAATACTCTAAGCTTGAACAGATTTTCTAAAGACGAAACGTTGGGGGAGGTGGGGACAACGTTACTAGAACTAGCTCTGTTTCACAGCGCCCCTGGAAACATGGGCTCCACGGCGGTCGCGAGAACTAGAGTCGATGCAGTCGAGTATGATGAGGACAGCAAGTCGTCCGCTTCTTTTGCAGGAGTTGCGATGACGTCAGAAATACGTCGAGCTCTGATTGGCTCTGATTGAAAGATAGTGGGTAGATCTCGAAGCAAGCTGCCTCGAGGTCTAGCCACTATCTTTCATTCAGAACCATTCAGAGACCGGCATTCTAACGTCACCACAATCCCTGCAAAAAAAAAAATAAGAGCAGACGAATTTCAGTTTTGTATTGTTTCCGGTTCCTCGAGCCGCTCTACTGAGTATGCAACGGACGCTCGCTTCGCTCCCCTTGTTCTGCTTCGTTTGCGCCGACAGACCCAACTGATTTCAAAAGGTGGGAACAAGCTATGCACAGAAAAGAGAGGAAACTTGCTACAAGGTGTAAAGTTTGTGTCGTCCACTTTGAAGACAAAGATGTCTTCGAGCACTACTTTTACGTTATCGGCGGTAAAGGGGTACTTGTTCCTCGTGGGAAGTGGGGCAGCTGGCACTCGATAAAAGGCACGTGTTCGGGAACCTCTATAGCTTGCTTTGGAGAAACTAGGCTTCTCCAAACGCCGCCAGTTCTTGCGACCGCCGCGGGCGCCACTTCCTTCCATAACCTGGAATAGGGAGCTGCGAAGCTGTGTCGGTTTTAGTAACGTTGGGTGGTGAGGTAATGGTTTTTAAATGCGTGAAGATCGTTGGTGCGCTGCGTGCCGCTTCACATTCCAACAAAAAGCGTTTCTTTTCTTTGCATGAGACGTTGTCATGGTCAGTATAACCTGAAGATACCCTTTTTAAAAGTCAGTCACCTTGTGGCAGTCCCAAAAGCTCCAATATTTCTGCTCTAATGACGGTGATAGGAGATCATGCTTGGCTAAATCAATCACCCCAAATTTTGTGAATCGAAGGTGACGTAAATGCGAATACTTTACTAGTCCAAACAAAACACCAAGGGCAGCGAAGCTGGCAGAAGAACGTGAAAAGGGAGCTTCTGGTAAACCTCAGAACGGCGTGCCGACGTTTCACTATAGGAAACCTAGCTTCCCCAGGGCCCTGAAGAAGCTCGGTCTCCGACCGAAACGTCGGCACGCCGTTCCGAGGTTTACCGGCTAAAAGCTGTCTTCATATGCTTAACTAAGGGAATAAAGGGCACTCCCCAAAAATATATAGAAAAAATTGACAACGAAGATGTACGGAAACACGCGTGATGGCGGCAGCGGTACCGTCTTCGCATCCGCGACTCCTTCAACCGCAACGCATTTCGAGGCGTCGCCTTCACGTGCTCCGGCGGCGGGAGGAGGGAAGTTAGAGAAAGAGGCTTCGCCAAATAAAGCACTCCCCCACGGGTGGTTTATGTCGCGGCCGTATAGTGGCAAATGTAAAGCCCCTCTATCCTGGGAAAAGTGGCGCCATTCATTGTTGTGGAAATGCTCGTGACAAGTGCCGCGCGCCCCTTCTGGGAAGAACATGGCGTCCGAAATCTAGCTGAGTGCTGCTCTGTGCCGCCATGATCTTCCTAAGGGCTGCACGTTGCACGTGCCTCGTGCATCGACGCACCTTGTGCTACTTTGAAACATGAAGGGGCTTTAGGCAAATGATGACAGTGTTCTGTATTTTCCTAGTGAAGTATTTGTTAAAAGACCAACATCTTTTCCCCTTTCTGCTGCATGCTTTCGAAGTAGGGCTGGGCATCGATTAAAAATTTTAACGGGATTAATCGCCACCCTTTAATCGATTAATTAACCGACTAATCGGTTGCGTTAATTTTTATAAATAGTATATTGAAAAGAATGCAACAACTCGTCTTGCCTTTGAAGACTTATTTTACTCTCTGTTACACGGCGCAAAGGACATTTAGAATTGAGGATACATATTGACAATTGCAAGCATGGCGCCACAAGTGTTGCCCCATGCGTGCAAGCGCGTGCAACGCGCGGGTGAACGTAGCTTTGGCAAGCTCGTAATCGCACGGGCGTGCCTGCTCGAGCAGAGACATGGCGGCGGCCAGTCGCCCAGCTTGCAATCGTGAATAGTTCAACGATTCAAAGACTCACATATTTTCGACCCAACTCCGAAGACAAAGAAGTTTGTTCACATTCTCCGACAGGAAGACAAGAAGTCAGAGCTTGGGCGATGCTTTCTTCTATTTTCAGAGAAAGGAACCTCGATGAGAAGGCGTTGATTGTTGTCCGCGTCTTGGCGGATGGTCCTTGCTGCAGCTACATGGGTGCTTTGCTTGTAGGCGATACTGAGCGAACTAACGCTTCCACTGTACAAAAACAGCTTTTAGCAGATGATGCAGTGGACTTCCTTCGAGTTAAAAACTTCACCGCTGGAGTTTACTTTAAACCCAAACTTTTCAGCGAGATGGCCTTTCATACTCGGAAACTCGTCCATTTTTACGTGCCGAATACTGGAACAAGTAACCATGGCGTTGTTAGCTTCCCAGCTTGGTTTTCAGTTTGTTTGTTTTGCCTGGGCAGAATGTGTAATAGATCCTCAACACGTGAAGTTTCGCAGTCGCGCGGGGATCAATTCCGGGCCCGGCATGTTCGTCTGGCCTCGGCAGAACTGTAATGCATATCCTCGAATACGTGACGCTTCGCGAGCGCGAGAATTGAACCTTGCTCATAGCACCTGGCTGGGAACGGACAACGGACTTCTCTTGAGTACCGACTAAAACCGATTAACCGGTTAAAAAATTTGATCGCGAATAAAGCCTTAATCAATTAATCGGAAGGTTAATCGATCAATTGCCCAGCCCTATTTCGAAGACGTTCGCTTGTTGTGGTGTGGAAAAGCTGCGTGGTATACCGCCATTAGAGCTTCGGGTAGAGCGTACTCCAACCGGCGCTTTTGTGTTCCGGTCACGGTGGAAGGAACAAATTTAGGTGATGACTCTGGCCGCTCTTTTCGAGGGGAGCGAGCAAGGAGGTTAGAAGGACTAGGAAGGGGCACGTTGCAATATTGGTGAAGCCTAGTCATAAAAAGTTTAAACGATTTTGTGCCCAGCGTGACCACATTAGCCACCGTCGCCACCACCGACATTTCGTCGTCAGCTGAAATGGACTGCTCAGGCCTGCCGGCCAAGTCGATCACTCTTCCGGTCGACCCATCAGCCTTGCTACCGCAACCGATACCACACGAGAGTGTCCATCAGCCCATCCCGCTTTCCACGCATCAGCCTAAAGCCTACACCGCTCCTCCGCGCTCCGAATCCTTTCGGGTCAAGATCAAGCCTACTCTGCGCTTCGACATCACCTCGGTTCCCTCAAGGAACGTCCAATCTGCCATCGATTCGGCTCTAGGAACATCTGGCTACCGAGGCTTCGTACTACACAAGCCCTCGAACAGTATAACTGTTCCCTTGGCTTCTCTTCATGATGCAAAGAAACTCTGTGTGATCGACAAGATACCGCTCAGTGCGACGCATCATGTCCCTGTGCAAGCGTACTTCGCCTCCGGCCCAAATATACTTCGATGTGTGGTCTACCGTCTCGACAAGAATGAGGGCCCTGAGGAGGTCCTCGACAACCTCTACACTGCCTCTCACAAGGTGCTGCAGGCCAGGTGCTTGGGCACCAACGGTACCTTTCTGCTAACTCTTGAAGGCCCGGGCTCACTTCCCACGCACTTTTATTACCACGGGTCCGTCGTCACCCCTAAGCCTTTCCAGCCGCGACGTATGTATTGCTACAACTGTCTTCGTGAAGGCCACATCCAGAAGGCGTGCCCTAATCCTACTGCAGTTCAGACCTCCCCTGAAGGAGCAGCCGCCCCCAAGTGCGCCCTATGCAAGTCTGATGACCACGAAATTACGTCACCCTTCTGTCCACGTAAACGTCGTGTACCGCGTCGTCAGCCGCCTCCTGGCACCATGGCTAACCGATTTGCCCTCCTCGCTATAAGAAGACGACGAAGAATTCCCACCGCTAACATCCGATTCATCGGTCCCATGTACGTACGCACAGAAGGCTCGTGCACTGACGTCACGGAAAGCATCTCGCCAAACCGTCTCGCCGTCGCTACCGAAGACAGCCGACTCCGACGAGTTCGCTTCCCTTGATCAGGCGATAGAAAAAACGAAACAACACCTTGCAGAGCTGACGCGCCTCAGGCGTCAGCGGCAACCCCATACGGCGGCCTCCGCTCCGCTGACTGTTCCAGCATCACAGCTCTCGACAACCGCTAACCCCAAGCCCGCGGCCGCCCCGGTGGCTGCGATAATGACTCTCCTTCATCAGCTGATGGCCATGATCGCATCAGCTTTCAACCTTCCCAATGGCCATTAATACATCATCCATCGTGGTGCAATGGAACTGCCGAGGTTTGACCTCTAAAGTAACTGAAATTAACCTTCGCATAAAAGAAGGCAAGCTGTTTCCCTGGGCCTTTCTCCTCCAGGAGCATAATGCCTTATGTCGCATATCTGGTTTCTGTGGCTACCATACTCCTTCGATTCCGGACCGCCGTCACATAGATAATAGCCTCTACCCTGGCAAAGCTGCGGTTTATGTAAACTCCTCAGTACCCCACACGTCTCTGAATCTACAGAAATGGTGCAACACTCGCCAAGAGGTCGTCGCTGCCCTCACCCAACCTGCCCGCACCCCTGTGATTCTCGTGTCATATTACGGCCGGCCCTCCTCCTCATCCCCCAACCTAGGCTGGCTTCGTCATCTCCGAGCTGCACACCCCAGCGTTCCTATCCTTGTGGGCGGTGATTTCAATGGCGCCCACTCCGCCTGGGGTTACTCTGCAGACAGCCCACGGGGTACTCATATAAACGACACGTTTTCGGACCGTAACTTCCTCCTCCTCAACCTGCCAGGCACCCATACCCGACCACGCGCTGGCTTGTCGTCACCCGACCTCACATGGTGGCTTGGACCAAGCAATCCACGCTGGCACGTTGAACCCGATACCTGGGGCAGTGATCACGCTCCGATTTTTATCCACCTCGCTGAAACGCAACTTCGCAAGTTACGGCGCTTCGTTCGCACCACGTCGTGGGATGCCGTACGCGCCGATGATCGCACAACGACGCTCACCCCAGCGACGGCGTTACAAACGCTGTCTACGGTACTGTCGGCACACACAACCAAAACAACGGTTGACGAAGACCAACCAAATCCAGACACCTACCTCCTCAATCTATGGGCGCACCGTAGGCAAGCGGACCTTTACGTATCACGGAACCCGGATGACAGCTCAGCCCTGGTCGCGTTACACAAGGTTACAGCCAAAGCTCGCCAATATGGAAAACAACTTTGCCGTTCCCGTTGGTTGGATTGGTGTGACTGCCTCTCTTCAACCCGGGGGAACAGACATCTGTGGCGAGTATTCCACGCCATGGAAAAGTCCCCCACAGTTAAAGACTATGCCGAGAGCATCCGCCTAGCCATGGCACTGGACGAGGACGCGTTTGCCCAGCAAGCGGCAGCTCACTTCCCGCATCACGACCGTCCTGCCATTCCGCCACCTCCCAATCCGGTTGAAGATTCGGAGGACCCCGCTGCATCTGATTTCACTTTGGCCGAACTTATCTCTGCCATAGAGAAGGTCAAAGCCAACACCGCTCCGGGACACGACGGTCTGCCGTATGCAGTTTTTCGGAATCTGGAAGGTGCTGCCTTAGAATCACTCCTCGAAACTTTTAATGAAGTGTGGCGCACAGGCTTCATCCCACCTGACTGGAAGCACTCGATCGTCGTACCCATTCCGAAAACCGGTCAACCACCCAATAGCCTCTCTGCTTTACGCCCAATTTCTCTCACACCCACAATCTGCAAACTGTACGAACGCCTCGTTGCAGCCCGTTTATCGTGGTGGCTCGAGGAACGTCACTGCTACCCCGACGCCCAGATTGGATTCCGTCCGCACTTTGGTACCGAAGACGGCCTCGACATCTTTGCTAGCGACGTCATCCAGTGCTCGCCACACAGCCACGTTGTACGCACGGTTCTGGCAACGGACATCTCGAAGGCCTACGACAACGTTATGCACCATGCTATTTTAGACTCTATGGCAACGCTCGGTGTCCCACACCGCCTCTGCCTTACCATTTACTCCCTTCTCTCGAATCGCACCTTTGGCATACGCATTAGGGGGCACTCTGTGGGCCATTTTGTCTCCAATCGCGGTGTTCCCCAAGGCTCGGTCTTGGCACCGACTCTTTTCAACATTGCTTTCATCCCAATGGTGAAAGCATTATCCTCACTTTCAGATATTGGCGTCATGGCCTATGCGGATGACATCACCTTGTGGTCTCGACAGCCGTCCTTAACAAGGCAACAGACTGCCCTTCAAGTGGCCCTTGACACCATGGCCCACCACCTTCAACCACTCGGGCTTACACTGTCGCCTACCAAGACATGCTACGTGCATATAGGCAACAAAGCAGGCCGACGCAGACTCACCACTACACCCATGACTTTTAGTATTGACTCCCAACCTATCCCAGAAGTGGACCGCGTCCGTATACTCGGCCTTTTGCTCCATGCTTCTGGCTCGGGCACCCCCTGGCTTGCTGACATCCGTAAGTCGTCCCGTACCACTCTCGGACTCATCCGCCGCATCGCGCGCCGAGCTGGCGGTGCCCGCTCACAAACAGCGCGTCAACTTGTTCGTGCTATTTTTCAGCCCCGAATATTGTACCAAGCTCAGTTTCACAGACTTACTCAAAAGCAGTGGTCATCGCTTGAGGCCCTTAACCGCGAGGCCATGAGAGTTATTACTGGACTACCTCGCATCACGCCCATTCCCGTGCTGCAGGAACACGCACAACTTAACACACTAACAGAGCTCATTGAACAGCGGGAGACGAACCGGGCACGCAAGCGTAGCCTCGCTCTTCATCGACGTCCCTCACTGCCACCCTGGGCCTACTGCCAGGTCACCACTAACAGACCCACCACGAACAAGACTCCTCCTCTTCCTGACATTTACCCCGGCGTGTGCACTGTTTACTCCGACGCATCACTTGAGGGGTTCTGTGGGACCACGGCGTTCCACAGCCCTTCCCACCCTTCCATTACTGATCAACATAGGTATTCGATGGATCACCCATCCTCACTTGCACTGGAGCTGCAAGCAATCCTCGATGCCTTACGCTGCCTGCCCTCTGCCCCCAGTTTCTGCTCAGTCAACATTTACACGGACTCCCTCGCCGCCATTAAACATTTAAAGCTTACCCGCGGCACCCTGAAGGTAACTCAGGAAATTCATACCTTCTGCTCGTCTTATCCCACCTCAGTCCGCATTCATTGGGTGCGCGGCCACAACGGCGACTCAAACAACGAGCTAGCAGATTCCCTTGCACGCGCTCCAGCCGCTACTTCCTCTTCTCCTACCCCTTTCCCTCCTGACCCACTCCTGGCTCACATCTCCAGCTCTCACCTCCTCCGCATGCGAACACGTGCTCTCATTCCCTCGTGTTCACATCCCCTCCCTCGTAACCTCACCCGAGAGGAGGAGACTTCCCTGCGGAGGATCCGAGCAGGCGTGGCGCTCACCCCCGCGGTCCGTCACCGCTGGAGAGATCGGACGTTACCAGCGACGGGTCATTGTCCACACTGCAGTGCTCCCGCTGATGCATGTGACATAAAACATCTCTTGTGGTCGTGCCCCGAAACAGCCCCTGTGCGCGATCGCCTGCTCAGAGAAGTGGGCCTTCGCAGCAATCGTCCCTCGGACTATGATGAATGGACTACAAACAATTCATACACTGACTCATTGTGCGCGTACCTGCGCGAAACCGGGTTGCATGCCTACCTATAATCTTTACTTCCCTAACCCTATCCCCCTTTCCTGATGCCCCGTGGCAAAACTGACGCAATAAAAAAAAATCTCTCTGGCGATTGGTGCGCGTGACATGTCACGTGTGAGATGGATGGTTGATTGTAGAAGGACTCCTTGCAGGCTTGCGCGCGCTCCGTCCGGTAGGTTTTATCAGGTCGAAGTCTAGACTGTGGTGTATTCTAGTACCCCACAGCAAGACGAAGTCTAGCTACGGTCACGTGATGTGGTCACGTTGGCATGGTAAGTAAGGAGAGTAAGGAGGAAAATGAGAAAGAGGCGAGGCGTCAAGGGAGCATGGCTTGTGGAGGCTACGCGGCCGACGTCATGCCCTCTCCTACCCTTCTATTCTCCATGGGAGCGAGCGACCAGATCGTGTTCGGAGTTAGCCTCGAACCAGGAATAGTTAGTTCCAAAGATTTAAAGGTAAACATTTGACAGAGATCTGTCTGGTTGGGAGTAATTAATATTAAAAAATTCGAACACCAACCAAGCCCTTGTGTAGGGACCCAACGTTTCAAGGCCAATTCGGCCTCTTCTTCAGGGGCGACTACGGCTATGGCCGTTGAGGAGCAGTGTCCTTTTCTTTTTCTTCTACGGCGTGTGTCTGGTCTTCTTCTTCTACGGCTCTGCCTTTTTCAATAATGTGACGAAGCCCATTCACATAGGCGGATGGTAAAGCCCCTAGAGATCTGTTGATGTTCTGTGGCGTTGTTTGAATGTGCCATGATTCTAGGAACAGTCTTTTTCGAGGATTTGTCTCAACGTCAACGATGCATGCGTTGTCGAAGTCAATGCGATGGTCCTTGACGTCGCAGTGCTCAGCAACCGCGCTACGCTCGTGATCGAACTTGCGCACGTCGTTTTTATGTTGACGGATTCTCTCTCTAAAGTTCTTCGTTTCGCCGATGTATGAGGCCGCGCAAACCCCGCACGGAATCTTATATACAACGCCTTGGGCCCTTTACCAGGGCGATCTTTACCAGGGCGATCTTTCGGGCGTGGCATGAGTCGTCCAAGGGTAGACACAGGTTTGTGCGCTAGTTGGATACCCTCTTTCGCAAGCACACGTGCCAGTGCCTCGCTTGTTCCGTTGATGTAGGGAACGCTGATGCGGGAGGTTGGGCGGAAATTCGCACTTAACTGTTGCTGCACGTGTCGTTGGTTTCGGCCTACACGGCGGGCAACGCGATGGATGAAGCTGCTCGTGTAGCCGTTCTTCTTAAGGTCAGCAATGACGGTTCGTTCCTCCTTTCTTTTGTCCTCTTCTGATGAGCAGATGGTCTTTGCCCTGGTTAAGAGTGTCCTGACCACCGACGCCTTATGATTGGCTGGGTGGTTGGATTGAAACTGGAGGTAGCGTCCAGTGTGCGTCGGTTTTCGGTATACAGAGAATTTTAGCTGTTCCTTTTGCCGTTTTACTAGCACGTCCAGGAAAGGTAAGGTGCCGTCCTTTTCGCGCTCCACAGTGAACTGGATGGCAGGCTCGATGGTGTTGAGATGCGCCAGGAATTTGTCCACTTCAGATTTGGCCAGGACGCAGAAGCAGTCATCTACATACCGCAAGAAAACCTTGGGTGGTGTAGATAATGACTGCAGTGCCTTCTGTTCAATAGCTTCCATGCAGAGGTTTGCCGTGGTGACGGAGATGGAAGCACCCATCGCGGTTCCACTGGTCTGCTTGAAGAACTCCCCCCTAAAGCTGAAATATGTACTGTCGAGGCAGAGCTCAAGGAGGCGGCACAGTTCATCCACGCTGAGGTTCGTTCTGTCGCTGAGGTTTTTGTCTTTTTCTAAAGCGTTCCTAGCCGTGGCGACTGCCAGGGGAACAGGAACACTTGTAAAAAGCGAGATGACGTCGAACGATACCATGGTGTCCTCAGCGCTCAACTTTAATAGTGCAACCTTCTCTACGAAATCGCTGGAATTGCGCACATAGGTCGTCGTATTTCCCACAAGAGGAGAAAAGGTGCGATGAAGATAGTTGGAAAGAGCACGAAGTGGCGATGTGGTAAAATCTACAATAGGCCGAAGAGGAACGCTAGGCTTGTGAATCTTCGGAAGACCATACAAGCCTGGAGCAGATCCATTCCTACAGAGAAGTCGCAGGTGGAGGCTTCTTGAATCAGGGTGCTTCTTGAAGATGTCCGCTAGAACTTTGTTCATTCTTGCCTGGACTTGTGATGTAGGGTCCTTTAGAAGCTTTTTATAAGCGGAAGTATCAAGAAGATCTTGAACCTTTTTCTCGTAGTCATCACGGTCCAAGACGACAGTCGAGTTGCCCTTGTCGGCTGGAAGGAGCACAATCTTGTCATCTTCTCGAAGCGCTCGAAGTGCTTTTACTTCTTCTTTTGGTAGGTTGTGTCGCTGATGTTGCGGTATCTTAGACAAGATGCCGATCACCTTTTGTCGGGTTCGTTCGCGAGAGCTTGGATTCATGTGCGCGATGCCGTCTTCAAGAGCTGCGACCATTTTTGGCAAAGGCGGCCTCGTTGTGGTCATGTTAAACCCATGGCCCTTGGCTAATACATTAATCTCACAAGGGGAGAGTAACCTGGACGAGAGGTTCGTGAAAAAACTAGCGGTGTTGGTGCTGCGTTGTGTTGTTTGTCTGTTTTGCAGTCTCGAAAACTTTTTGCCTTGAGATACTTGCTGTTTTTCAGCAGCAGTGGAGGCGACACTTTCGGCGAAAGACTGTAGAGATGGGAATACGTCTGGAATGCAGTATTCTAGCTGCCGTCGAGTGAAAAAAAGGTCCAGTTTCTTTTTCTTTAAAGTGGCGTGGCATTCGTGGATGCGGGCTTTAATGAGACGGCGCTCAGCCTGCTCGAGGATCTTGTGTCCTTCCGGCGTATGAACGAGGCGCTTAATGCGAAGGCTTTGGGGAACCACATGGGAGTCCCGGCAGGCAACCGTAAAGTCCAGGTGAGTCTTGAAAACAGAGATGCTCCGAGCAATATTCACATACCGTTTAGCGAGCTGCGCTGTCTCCTCTCCGAAGACCTTTAAATCTTTACCTTTACCTTTACCTTTAAATCTTTACGCATTGACTTCGGAGAGGAGACAGCGCAGCTCGCTAAACGGTATGTGAATATTGCTCGGAGCATCTCTGTTTTCAAGACTCACCTGGACTTTACGGTTGCCTGCCGGGACTCCCATGTGGTTCCCCAAAGCCTTCGCATTAAGCGCCTCGTTCATACGCCGGAAGGACACAAGATCCTCGAGCAGGCTGAGCGCCGTCTCATTAAAGCCCGCATCCACGAATGCCACGCCACTTTAAAGAAAAAGAAACTGGACCTTTTTTTCACTCGACGGCAGCTAGAATACTGCATTCCAGACGTATTCCCATCTCTACAGTCTTTCGCCGAAAGTGTCGCCTCCACTGCTGCTGAAAAACAGCAAGTATCTCAAGGCAAAAAGTTTTCGAGACTGCAAAACAGACAAACAACACAACGCAGCACCAACACCGCTAGTTTTGTCACGAACCTCTCGTCCAGGTTACTCTCCCCTTGTGAGATTAATGTATTAGCCAAGGGCCATGGGTTTAACATGACCACAACGAGGCCGCCTTTGCCAAAAATGGTCGCAGCTCTTGAAGACGGCATCGCGCACATGAATCCAAGCTCTCGCGAACGAACCCGACAAAAGGTGATCGGCATCTTGTCTAAGATACCGCAACATCAGCGACACAACCTACCAAAAGAAGAAGTAAAAGCACTTCGAGCGCTTCGAGAAGATGACAAGATTGTGCTCCTTCCAGCCGACAAGGGCAACTCGACTGTCGTCTTGGACCGTGATGACTACGAGAAAAAGGTTCAAGATCTTCTTGATACTTCCGCTTATAAAAAGCTTCCAAAGGACCCTACATCACAAGTCCAGGCAAGAATGAACAAAGTTCTAGCGGACATCTTCAAGAAGCACCCTGATTCAAGAAGCCTCCACCTGCGACTTCTCTGTAGGAATGGATCTGCTCCAGGCTTGTATGGTCTTCCGAAGATTCACAAGCCTAGCGTTCCTCTTCGGCCTATTGTAGATTTTACCACATCGCCACTTCGTGCTCTTTCCAACTATCTTCATCGCACCTTTTCTCCTCTTGTGGGAAATACGACGACCTATGTGCGCTATTCCAGCGATTTCGTAGAGAAGGTTGCACTATTAAAGTTGAGCGCTGAGGACACCATGGTATCGTTCGACGTCATCTCGCTTTTTACAAGTGTTCCTGTTCCCCTGGCAGTCGCCACGGCTAGGAACGCTTTAGAAAAAGACAAAAACCTCAGCGACAGAACGAACCTCAGCGTGGATGAACTGTGCCGCCTCCTTGAGCTCTGCCTCGACAGTACATATTTCAGCTTTAGGGGGGAGTTCTTCAAGCAGACCAGTGGAACCGCGATGGGTGCTTCCATCTCCGTCACCACGGCAAACCTCTGCATGGAAGCTATTGAACAGAAGGCACTGCAGTCATTATCTACACCACCCAAGATTTTCTTGCGGTATGTAGATGACTGCTTCTGCGTCCTGGCCAAATCTGAAGTGGACAAATTCCTGGCGCATCTCAACACCATCGAGCCTGCCATCCAGTTCACTGTGGAGCGCGAAAAGGACGGCACCTTACCTTTCCTGGACGTGCTAGTAAAACGGCAAAAGGAACAGCTAAAATTCTCTGTATACCGAAAACCGACGCACACTGGACGCTACCTCCAGTTTCAATCCAACCACCCAGCCAATCATAAGGCGTCGGTGGTCAGGACACTCTTAACCAGGGCAAAGACCATCTGCTCATCAGAAGAGGACAAAAGAAAGGAGGAACGAACCGTCATTGCTGACCTTAAGAAGAACGGCTACACGAGCAGCTTCATCCATCGCGTTGCCCGCCGTGTAGGCCGAAACCAACGACACGTGCAGCAACAGTTAAGTGCGAATTTCCGCCCAACCTCCCGCATCAGCGTTCCCTACATCAACGGAACAAGCGAGGCACTGGCACGTGTGCTTGCGAAAGAGGGTATCCAACTAGCGCACAAACCTGTGTCTACCCTTGGACGACTCATGCCACGCCCGAAAGATCGCCCTGGTAAAGAAAGGGCCCAAGGCGTTGTATATAAGATTCCGTGCGGGGTTTGCGCGGCCTCATACATCGGCGAAACGAAGAACTTTAGAGAGAGAATCCGTCAACATAAAAACGACGTGCGCAAGTTCGATCACGAGCGTAGCGCGGTTGCTGAGCACTGCGACGTCAAGGACCATCGCATTGACTTCGACAACGCATGCATCGTTGACGTTGAGACAAATCCTCGAAAAAGACTGTTCCTAGAATCATGGCACATTCAAACAACGCCACAGAACATCAACAGATCTCTAGGGGCTTTACCATCCGCCTATGTGAATGGGCTTCGTCACATTATTGAAAAAGGCAGAGCCGTAGAAGAAGAAGACCAGACACACGCCGTAGAAGAAAAAGAAAAGGACACTGCTCCTCAACGGCCATAGCCGTAGTCGCCCCTGAAGAAGAGGCCGAATTGGCCTTGAAACGTTGGGTCCCTACACAAGGGCTTGGTTGGTGTTCGAATTTTTTAATAATAGTTAGTTCCGCGCCGCCGCGGAGGGCTCTGAGGTATGAGCTCCCTCCTCGGCGGCCACGGTGTCGGCGGCGTAGCGTGCTCGCCTTTTTCGCGGCGTGGTGGTGTGGTGGTGACGTGTGGTTAGTGGCTGGCCTCGTATTTTGCTTTGGTGCTGTGTTGATCACAAATCAAATCAAATGAGTCGTTAGTTGTTTATACAGCAGGAAGTTAGTCTGCCAGAACATGGCGACATTGTTACCCACTGTAGGTAAGCAATTTAACCAGTGTAGTATGACTGCTAGCCTGAGGTCTTTAACGTGCTCACGCAGTAGTGATACACGACCGCACGCCGGTACGTTGCTTATCCAGATCGAGATGGGCAGGGGTGCGGATTGAACCCAGGATCTCTGGGTTACGCAGCGCGAGCTTTTGCTCCACGTGCTCCGAGCTGGTGTGCGCTAGACCACTCGGCCACCGATCCCCCTGTGTCGATCACAGGTGCCACCATCGTGCACGAAGGTGAGCCTTAACCCGAAGAAGAGGAAGAAGAATGAAGAAAGCACAGATCTACCGACTCTGGCGACTTGGTGGCGGCGTGGCGGCGGTGAGGTACAAGAAGTGGTGAGCGCGGGAATGCGGGACCACCGCTGGGAGACACAACCGGAGCGGTTTTTTTGGGAGGGATTCCATACTTGGGCGCCATCTATCCCCGTGCGAGGGAAGCGCTCGGTGCACCGAACATAATGTAGCTCGCCGCGTCGGACAGAGAGTCATCACCTAAATGTTTCTTCCACCGTGGCTAAAACGAAAAAAAAAAAAAAAAAAAAAAACGGCCATGCCCATGACAAGCTTTCAAGCGCTGCCGACACCGTGGCCGCCGAATAGGGTCCTCATACATTAGCGCCCTCGGCGGCGGCGCGAAACTAATTCCCCCAGGTTCTAGGCTAGCTCCGAACACGATTTGGTCGCTCGCTCCCCACGGGAAGAGCGGCCAGAGCTCATAACCGAAATGTGTTTCTTCCACCGTGGTTTCAGCCAACGTTACTAAAACACTCAGTTTGGAAACTCACCCTTGAAACTCGGACCGCTCGCGTCCACCGAGATTAAACTAAGAACGATAACAGCGCCGTCCTTTGGCGACGAGTCAGAACATGAAAAGTACGTGACGTCACGTGACACGTGACGGTATACCGACTAGACGACGCACACACACTTGCACGGCTTTGCGAACGGGTCCCGATAGCGCTATCGTGTTCCACTCTTAAGCGTGTTTCACATGCAGCGATTTTGGCCTTAAAGCGGCGCGATTTCTGCCGTCGCGGCGCTCGTGGCGCTTAACCGCTGGTGCTGGCCAGAGCGCCGCGCCGCTCTAGGTCCAAAACCACTGCATGTGAACCAGGCTTAAAGCCTAGTTCACATGCAGCGGTTTTGGCCCTAGAGCGGCGCGATTTCTGCCGTCGCGGCGCTCTGGCCAACACCAGCGGTTAAGCGCCACGAGCGCCGCGACTGCAGAAATCGCGCCGCTTTAGGGCCGAAATCGCTGCATGTGAAACACGCTTTAAAGGCGAAGCGTAAGCGTCCTCCAAGTTTTTTTTAGGTACGTATATTACAGCTGAGCTGTTAAGGGCTAGGTTCCCCAGGATCGTGTCCGCCAGCAAAGAAATGATGACACCGAACTCTGGACAGCTACCGCAATCTATGAGCGACGGCGGAAACCAGACAACTCGTTGCCGCCGCCGCTCATAGATTGCGGCAACCTTTCTTCAGAGGAAGAAGAGCGGAACGAGCGGCGATGTGCGCAGCAGCGCGAATGGTTTTGCAACCGCCGCGAGGCCGCTGTCGCCTAAAGTCCCACTGCGTCGAGTGCTTCAGATTCCCCTGCGAAAGAAGAGCAGATCGCTCGCCTGGAAAGCCGCCGCCGAAAACAGAAGCTACAGCTCCACTGCTCTTCCTTCTTCACCAGAGTGAAAAGGCTGAAAGGTTTTGTTAGCTCGGCAATGATGTAGCCGCGACGACCGGGTAGTATAGCGAGAGGCGTTGCGTGGGATCACCCCACTGTCGAGTCTCACCGAGCCTTTTCTCGCAGCGGCCGGCGTCGAAGAGCCGCACTTCCTCGACTCCCGGCAGCTCCCCATCTTGGAGCAGACGCACCACGTGTTGTCCCAGAAAGCCGCTGGAGCCGGTGACCAGGACTACCCGTACCGGCAGCTCTCGGCTGCACATGTCGTGTAAGGATACTATTCTCACATTCTTTCGCATGCACCGGGGGGTCCCCCCATGTAAAATTGCCCTCCGAGAGGGGGGGGTCGACTTTGTTTGGGGGGGGGGGGGGTGGGGGGCGGCGGCCCTTCCCCCCCCCCCCCTCCTTGGATTCGCTCCTGCGTGAAAAAACACAGTGGAAGCCTAGACTTATCACAGTCTTGAACACGTTATAAAAAAAAGGTAATCGTTCATTGCTTGCTTTAATCTTGAGTAGATTACTTGATTACCAGAGACGAAATGTGATTGGCCGTTACTTGAAAAAGTAACCGTCCGTTACTTCTTCGATTACTTAGGATTTTTAAAGCGACAGAGCTTTCTACCCGTTGGAAAACGAGACATTCGTACTGTCCATTTTGGGTTAGAATCACCGTTTATGAACTGCACTCTAAAAAATGACTGCGCGTCTACTTACCCGCAAAACATCATAGCCTCCTCTATACTCACAAAGCCTGGAAGTTCGACGACGGACCCATAGAGAGCGCGGTCGCAGATTTGAAGCGCGAGGATCTGGTGGCAAAAAGCATCATAGGGAGCCCTTTCTCGGGGAACCTGGACGTCAGCGCACAGATTTTGCAGCGGCGAGGATCCGAAACACAATTGTGCGCTCGGGAGAAATGTGTTTCGGCGTCTCGCCGCAGCGGGGCGCCTGTCACGTGGCTGTCTTCTCATCCCCTGTCTGCCGCTCCACCCTTTCCGTTTCGGCGGCCGCTTTTTGCGGCGATCTGCCAGGCTTTGTCAGTATATAGGAGGCTATGAAGACACTCGAAAAGACAATGTCTGCGATATACTAAATCAGCTCATCAAATGATGAGGCGGAAGATCTGCTTATACCTCAAAATGAAGTCTGCGCTGTGCTATTACGCAATGCAAATGTAACGCTTTGCATTGCGCAATGCCACAGAGCAGACTTCACTTTTAGGTCAAAATGGATGTTCCGCCTCATCAGTCGCTGAGTTCATTTCGTAGATCGCAGAGATTGGCTCTTTGAGTGTTTTGCGAGTAAGTTGACACGCGGGAATTTTTTAGAGTGTACTTCTTAATCCACTAATTTTGATAAACCATCCTCCTATCAGAGATCTGGTTCGAGCATTTCTTGCTAGAAAACTTATATGAACAAAGTGCGCCATTAGAAACGGTAGGAGAAAAAAGAAAGTAAAGGTTTCAAGTAATTTTAATACTTACAAAAATAATCATACTGCTGTGATTACACCCAAATAAAAGTAATCAAATATTTCACAATATTGCTCAAAAATTTAATTGATTACGAGTAATTTGATGACTTGTAATATGTATCGTAGAAGTATCAGTCATCGCATCCTTAAACCAAAGCAGTGAAAATAGGACAGCTTGGCATTTCTTAAAATTAAAAGAATAAAAACACGAAGGACCGGGACGACACAACAACACACTTTCCTCTAGGAATAAGGGGGTGTTAAAGAGAGGTTGATAGGGGAGGGAAACCGGGAGAGGCTGGAAAGGCAGACGGGGTGAACGAGGGGGCAAGGGCGAGTTCATTTCCTCTACCTTTCCTGTTTTTCCCCCCGATTTTAGCCCTCTCTTTAACACCCCCTCATTGGGGTGATCTAGGGCGCTGCGCGAAGTTTTGTTTCCGTCATCAGACGTTGTTGCTAAGTGAAAGTGTCTCGTCACCGTCCTTCGTGTGTTTATTCTTTCCATTGTAAGTATCTACTTATAAAAACGCTCGCTTTAGTCAACTTATGAAAATTATGAAAATAAACTTCATCATACTCCAAACGTCATAGTACATTTGGCCAATCCCGGAAGGCCGACCACATTAGAGAGTTTTAGTATTACGTATAGGAGCAAACGAAAGCCCCCCTACGTTAGCGTTAACGCTGCGTCCTCCACACTGCGCATGAGCCGTACGTACGCACTGCAGCGAGCTATGCGTACGTACGCTCGCTATCGATTTTTGCGAGCGTACGTAGCGGTCCCCTGCGTGCCAATCTCGTTGCTTTCCTGCGTTCGTCCCCAGTCGCTCTAATTGTGTGTACTATGTTCAACCAACTAGGCCATCAAATTATTTTGCTATCGTTGCTCTCGTCGCACACGGGAGAGCGCGAGACTACTCCAGTTTGAAAAATGGCGGCGGTTAGGCAAACCAGTGGAAGTGCTACGCGCGTTGTACGGGTTCGCTTCACCATTGAAGATGACCTCAACCTTGTGGAAGAAAGAGAAAGAAGAAGGGAAAAAGGGCGAGGCTCGTGGCGGGCGAGGACACGCGGAGTTCGGAGCTGGAGACATACGAACTTAAAGCCGGTGCCGAGCAAGGCCCCTAACAGAAGACCCGGACCACTAGACAGCCTTGGCTCTCCTCTTCATGGTAGCGCTTCCCCGTGTGACTTCCTCGGAGCGAGTGGAACTCGGCCTGATCGGGCGGTATTGACAGGCGACCCACAACCTCCTCAAACAAATCAACGCGACGAACCCTTTCGAGCGCCCACAAAGATGGGTGTCGATAGCCAAGAACGTTGGCGACGCCGTCGAACCCAAAAAGCTGTTTACCGTGCGGTTCGCTACGCGAGAGGTGCGACCTATTGTTTGCATACTTCCAAGCAAATGACGAGACCAACATAAGATATTAGGGATCCCACAACACACCGAAGCGAACCATAGATCGAACTGCTGGTCGCACAGTCCTAAAATAAAAGACAAAACACGTTCACAACAGGCAACTGGAAAGAGATTCACGCACTTCGTAGTAAAGCGAGGAGTTCGCAGGAGCACATCTGGATGGCGCTGCAAGTCTTTACGTATGCGTTTGCCTTGTTCAACGCGCTCCGTAACGTTACGTCGACAGTTTGCGTGCGTTGTACGTAGTGCTGACGCAAAGGTCTTTACGCTATTCTAAAACTCTATATTGACATTTTCCGTCGCGCACGTCATTAAAAAATAAATAAATAACAACGTTTTTTTTTTTTTTTTTTTTTTTTTGCGGGCAGGTTTATGTGGAAGTGGATGCGATTTTTTTTTTTGGTCACGGCAGGAAGCGCGCCATAGCCTCCTGAGAATGGACGTGCGCAGTGAGAATATACAAGGACGCGCCGTCAAACAGCGGCTGCAGTGGGGCACAGGCGCCGAGGCCGCTGTCTTTTCGACCAAGCATATTCTTCGTCATAACGTCAGAAGGAACCCGGACAAAACAACGGGCATTATTAGTACATCCTACGAAGTTGGGTTTTACCACGTTCACATCCGCGCGCACTGTGAAAAGTCTCAGGGTGGATGACTGCACCGGAAGTTACTGGGAGAATAGGGACTTTTCGTAGACCGCGCTGCCCCCTCCGCTAAGCGTTCCGCAACGAAGAAGTTGCTACTGCGCCTGCGCGCCGATACCTTTGACTGTGGAGCTTCCGCTATCGTAGCGGGTTGCGGAGGGCCTTGCGGGACGGCGAAAACGATATACTTTCCCTTTAACCAGTTCCACCACTGCAAACTAATCAAACAAAAATAGAAGAAACCGGTGCAAAAGGGGTGTGCTCCTTTTCCTAATTTCCGGTTTAAAGTTTGACTGTTGATGTAGTATATTTGTGAGCAAAACATGTGCAGCGATCAAATCATAGAGTTATTATAATGTACGCTAGAGGTCCAACTGGTGCTAGGGTCAATGCGACTTCCTGTGTGCAAATTGAAGCAGACAGCCACCAGTCTACGTTTGCGGTGCTTTTGTGCATTCTTATGGGAAAAGGCGCGTGCATTTTGTTTCTTCGCCGGAGAATAACAGGAATTACCTCTGTTACTTGGGTCGTTGCGAATACTGTAAATTCATTGCCATTGTAAAAGTATAATTGCTTTGGTTACAGTATTTTTCTTCACCACTGAACGATGTTAAACTTGGCTATATTTATGAACCAAACCTCTGTTCCATAGCAGGCATGTCAAAACGAGCGAAAATTCTAAGCAAAATAACAATCGAATGAAATGTAGAGTGTGTCCAAGTTTCACCAGGATTTTCGGTGGCACTTATATATTGCTAATATTCAAGCCCTGTCGCGATATAAATACGACCCCATTGTGCACTTTTACGAACTGTTAAAAAGAGTAGAGTACATGGGCTATGAAAGTGTTTTAAAATTATTTCTATGAAATTTCTATTGAACTTTTAACCCGATTTATCGACACCCTTTAATCGATTAGTCGGTCTCATTCATTTCTATGCATATTATATTTTTACTAGTCAAAATCACATTTTTGTTTTGCCTCTGCTGAATATACCATCAAAGGCGATATATAGAATTTCTATCATGAATCAACTTCGATACATAGTCGGGAACAGTTCAAAGATATATATAAATATATATACGCACTCTCAAGTATTATTGCTTCAGCTGCATGAGGCAGAGATGTTCGGTGATATTCCCCGGCAAGAGCGGCCTGCTTTGATCGCTCACAAAAGTTTTTGTCGCGATAAACGGACACTCATACGAAATGGCGGCGAAACATGTAGCCATCTGCACTTGTCTTGTTTTAAAACTCTCTCTTGCAGCCTACTTCAGGTTAAAGCTTCACTTAAAGTTTGACCTTCGTATAGGTGTATTCTTCCATGTCTGCGCGCTGTGCGTGGTGAAAGCATTTATTTTACTTCAGTTTGGTTCGTCAACATTTTACCGATTAACAGCTTCAAAAATTGTCGTGATTAAAGACTTAATCGATTAATCGGTAGGTTGATCGATCAATTGCCCACTCATAAATATTTTTTACGCCGGATTGTTCTTATCGGGCACCTGTTCTCTGGCTTCTCCCTATTTTCAACGATTTCGACTGTGCGGGTGATGTTTTGAGTGCAGGACAATCAACTTCGCAGTGCATGAGCAGCATGAATAAAGCAGTACTCATTTATTGCAAATCAGACGATACTACTTTGGCCTTCACTCTATTTTGACAGTCTACATGCTGAGGAAGCTACTGATCCAGTGTTACTGCGCAGTTCTTGCCGTCTCTCTTGGTTTTCCAGGTGACCTTCGTTCTTTTGGCACGTAGTTCGCGCTAACAGTGCCCAACAGTGCACATGAATGCATGTACTACAAGCTTTTTTAGCACCGTATTTAATGCCACGAAAGTGAAATAAAAACGCCGTAACTGACCAATATTTTCATCCACGTGACAGAGAAACGTCGCAAGCTACCCAGTACGTACGAGTGATTCGTGATATTTGCTCTTACACTCAAGTGCAGGGAGAAAATGCACTCGCTTTTCCCCAACGTTGTGCAAAATACTCAACAAAAGTATTTAAGATAGATATATGGTAAATTTAAATTTAAAAATCTATTTAGAGTAGTATTTAAGTTATTTTTGCTACAATCTTGAGTAGAGTACAGATACCTTGAATAAGTAATTGAATTACATTAAAAAATATTCGACAAGTATAGTTGAAAGCTAGTAATGTAAGAATAAAAAAGTCAAAAGGGGGTGCTCTTCTTGTGGTGAATTCGCTGAAAATTACATTTTGCTGTGATCTTTACAACTTTCAAGAAGCGACCTAGCTGCTGCAATGGAAGTTTACTCTGAACTAATTCGGTACATGCAACATAAAGGGGTACCGAAAGATTTTAGGAACAAGGGGGGACTCATGTATTGTAGGCATCGCAGCTGGCGTGCTTTCGTATTGAAGTAGCCTCGGCTCATGACGCATTCTGCAATAAGTTTGCAATACGCCTTGACGCGATTCGGCGGGCTTGACACATAGTAAGGCATTAAATATCTCTAAGAGCCGAACTAGAAGTTGACCAGGCAGCCACACTTGATGATGAGTACGCGAGTTAATGACACACGTGCATGCACATGAAAAACATCGTCTTCAAAACAGCAGCCACTGTCGCTGATCAACGACCAAGAGCGAGTATTTTGTCTCCCCAGCCGAGGGCGAGGAGGAGCGTCAGTAACTTGAAACGATCCAAAAATATATTAGGAAGGTCGAGAGGCCTGAAACACAAGTAACACAAGAGTGTCCACGAAGCCGCTTTTAAATTCCTGGCACCGCGTGGCAGAAAACTGGGTTGGAGGATTCTAAGAATGAAACAATGAGCACATTCGGAAGGAGATAAAAGAAACGCTTTTGAACAAGCTTGGGATGCAAAGTTAAAGGAGCTGTGCAACAATTTCAGTGCTTTGCTTAAATAATTTGGGAGTCGGTGTCTCGACCTTTCTGAAGTAAAAAACAAAACAAAGAAAAACACTTTTGCCTGCTTGTCCTAGTTTTTATTATAAAAATGGACAAAGATTGAGGTTTTCGGCACCTCTAAACTCCTTCACCATCTTCCAAGTCACGTGCGCTGTGACATAAATGGGGGTCGTGCGGGGTTCCAGTGAAGCTCTCTCTAGAGCCATGAGTGAGCAACGAGAACTCACCCGCTCGCGACCATGTGACCACGTGCTTGCGCAGCGCGATCAACGCGGCGAAAGGAGGACAGTCTCGTCCGGGTCCGACCATTCCCCCCCCCCCCCCCCCCCCCCCCCCTCTCCGTCTTCTGGCGACTGTTCGCGGTAGCAGATAGAGCTGAACGTTTTGTTGACCTCGGATAGATGGTGCCACGAAAACTCCGTTTAATAAAAGTTTTGTCGATAATACCAGGTTTTTGACGCATTTATATTTATGTTGGAACGACAACATTTATAGAAAATTGCTTTTTATCAAGCAGGTATTTGCACAACCTCCTAACTTTTTACAAGTCCCCCATTGACGTCATGTCGCGTGGTTCCCATGGCCGCCGCTCGCGGCTGCAGGTCGGGAAATATTCTAATTTTTGCCTCGCGATTATACGGCGGAGTCGCAACATTTCGAAGGAAGGAGGTGTGTTTTCTGTCCTTTGTGAGAAGATAACCGATGTCCAAAGTAGAAGAAGCAAATTCTTTCAACGTTAATATTGTCGCACAGCTCTTTTAAGCCAGAATAGGCACACAAGCGGCTTTGGGGAAGCCCAGTCTAGGTCACTGCAACTCAATAAAACCAGACGGATCTAGCTTCCTTGATCGAGGGAGTGGTCGCGTCACTTGAAAACGTACTCCCGCATTTTTATACCAGAGCCCCCTGAACCGGCGATTTCCGAAAATGGTCTATTGTGACCGTACTAAGCGTTGGCGTCACAATATTTCTCTGACAGAACCACTCTAGCTCCAGACAAAAGTGTAAAATCTCGGAGACGTCACCAGCACTTTGTTGGCTTTAAGCGTAACGTGTCACTAAAAAACAACCTAAAAAATTTTTCAAAAAGCGGTCAGGAGGACCCATAAAATTGGGCGTACTTGTGGACATCCATTTGGTCTTTTGTTAACATTCGGAGACTGCGTTTTGCTCGTCCCTTGCTTCCTGTCCCCCTTTTGGTCGCTTGCCTCAAAGTTTGCAATGGTTTCAGCTTTGCCCTGGAGTCTGACGATCCGTTCCGTGGATTGTTCCGGCGACCAATATTTTCGAAGGTTGAAAAATGTATTTGGGATACTGAGTACAAGATAGTGAGAAATGTAATTAAGGTAGAGTAGCAAATACCCTAGACATAATGTATTAGCAAGCTACCTAAATACTACCAAAGTATTTGAAGTACAGTATCTAGAGTAGAGTATTTTGACATAGGCACAAGTCCACAAGGTGTTTTCCCATATAAATGCATTACCGACTGGTTGCTGTCTGCTTCTATTTGCAATAGCACACACTAGCGACAGTTGAACCTCTAGCGTACATCCTAATAGCTCTATGGGTCAAACAAATTGACGCCAAGAACGCTGAAAGAGTTTTGCTGGTGAATACGGGTCTCTCACCCCGCAATACCCCCTAAAAGGCAAAGGCCTGCGCTTATCTCCCTCGACTGTCATCACAGTTGCACCCGCGCAGCGCCGCCCACCTTGCGTCAGCGTCGCCGCCACCGCGTCTTGCAGCGTCCCACGAGGAGTGCGTCAGTTAGCACGCGGTGACGCCAAGACGGACACGTCTGCCGCTTTGCGGCATCTCCCGTCGAGTTTCGACGTGCTTGCCGCTTGGGGCGCGTCGCGGATCCACTAACGATGACGTCGTGCGCGGGCGTTGTCTTCTCGTCGTTATTGACTGAGGCACCGCTATGCATTAACAGGCGGCTTTGACGTCACTCTGCTTCAGTAGCGCTGTTATCGTCACGGTTTCATCTCAAAAGAACCTGGTTTCCGCTCACGCCTTGCGCCCACACCTGGTGGGGCCGAACGAGGGCTTGGTTATGAACAGCGTACGTCAATCTTCTTTTTTTTTTTTTTTTTTTTGTTTTGCGTATACGTCCGCCATAAGTTTATGGACGCTCCGTGTCCAACTTTCCGTACCTTTCCAGCGCTGAATCCACCACCTCGGGGAGAACTGTCTGGTGGCCTTCGACAGGTACGGCTACGGGAGGGCTTCTCATGTCGGTCCAAATGCAAGTTCCCGGTCCGCAGCAATTACTGTGGCGAAAAATCGTACAATAAACGAAATCGTTTTTTTTTTTTTTTTTTTTTTTTTTTTTTTTTTTACGCAGTTGTTTAAATTAGTTAGATATTTTTTTTTGTGCTGTCAGAACACCCTGAGCACGACAGGTGTATGAGGGGAGGCTCACATCGTTCCTAGCGTCGCATCGCAGATTTCAGTTTTAGGTGCACCGCTTTTCCTAGTGAACAAGTCATTTGTATGAGAAATTTCTTGTGTCCAATACACACACATGAATCATACAAGATATATAAGACCATAAAGAACCATAAAAGAACAATGTAAGAATCTGATTCAATAAAGCAAGAACAGATTAGGCAACGACCATGCAA
Organism: Ixodes scapularis; assembly: GCF_016920785.2. Classification (NCBI taxonomy): domain Eukaryota; kingdom Metazoa; phylum Arthropoda; class Arachnida; order Ixodida; family Ixodidae; genus Ixodes; species Ixodes scapularis. Next base: position 160,575,118 of record NW_024609846.1, read on the forward strand.
GTGATGGTTTGATACTTCTTTGCGTTTATTAAAGTCTTACCAGCAATGTGAACTCTACCAATGGCGATCGCTGTGCGTGCCCCGCCGCTTCCAGGCGGCCGAAAGGTATGTGACGGTGGCGAACGCGGACGTCTTTTTCGCTATTTGTGACACGGGCTCTATGGCACAGATATTTTCGCCTGGCCAGTGTCGCGTGTTATCCTGAAGCTAAACAGTGACAGTTGTGATTGGTCGTCGGAAAGATCAGTCGATTGAGTTGTTGGTCGGCTTGCAAGTTCGAGCAGCGGCCATTTTGAACCGCCGATTGTCTCGGGCACGGTGGTCTCGACTCTTGGGCGAGTCGGTAGGTCGCTCCAAAAATGCCAGTCTATCTTCCGCTCGTCGATTCGGAGCGGGTCCCACGGAGCGGAATTTGGACCCCCCTCGCGGATTTGGGAAAGCGCTCCGGATTAACGAATGTAATTCCCCATAAGTTTTGATTTGAAGCCATTTACAAGTTTGATTTCTCGCCTCGAAACGGCAACTACAATGTTTTAAATAATCATTTTACGCTTCGGCTTGACTATAATAAGGGCGAGCGTCAAGTATGCCACATTATGTCACACTATGCCCCAAAGATAACAATTAAAAAAATTAAAGCTTTCTCGTTAATTAGCTATTTGTCACCCTTCATCTCTTTCCTAGTGTCTCCCTAGGACCCCAGCTTGGACCAAGGGCTGAAATAACACTAAAACATGTAATATGAGCCACAAAACAACAAAAACAACAAAAATAACAAGCAACAACAACAACAAAATCAACAATATGACGACCTACTTTTCGGTTGGTTTCGCTGACGCTTCCGATCGGTCTTGTGAGCACAATTGTTAGCGGCTCGTGAAGCCATCCCTGTTAAATAATCCGGCTCGAGGGTGTGATATTTTTTATGGCGAATGAGGCGTACCCTTTCATTTGGCACTAACGACGTTCATTGAATTTTCATTAGCCGTAGGAGAGAGGGTGACCGTTCCACCGGAAGGGCCATTGTCACAGTCATTGAACAGTGTAACAACAACATTATCAGCGCTGTTTCATAACAAGGCTAGGTGCCAAGCACAGCGTAAAAAAAAGTAAGAAATTAAAAAGGAAATAATTATTCAGGGGTAGGTGGGTATGTAAACTTCATTGATGGCGACTCAAATCTTGTTGGGGCCCCAGTCCAGGGCTCCAGTACTTTCTGCCGCCGTCTTCGCCCGCTTGACCAGGCTTCGCTGATCATTGAGAGCCGAGCCGAGCAGCGCAGCTTCCCAGGTCTTGTGAGAAGGGGTGGGGGGGGGGCGTTGGAGGTATCTGCCCAAGTTACATGGTAAAAGGATGGGTACACTCCACAGTTCGGTCGTTCCTTGGAATAACGGGTGGGATAAAATATGTGAAGGAGAGCTAAGTGCTTGCACATGTCTGTCTGTAACTGGCGCCAGGCTGTGGCCTTCTCATGAGTCAGAGAGCGATGTGGCTGGCACGTACCTGAGGCGAGATTCACGAAGAGCTCCTTAGTTTATGAGAACTTAGCTAAGAAGTTCGTAAGTTAAGAACATCGTAAGAAGAGGAGAAATCGGTATTCACGAACGCGTTCTTCAGTGAGAGGACGAAAGAGATGTTCTTTCGTGGGCAAACGACGACTTCCGGTGTCTCGCCAATCTCCGAACACAGCGAGAGCGGGATGTTGCTATGACCACAGCGTCTACAACAACCTGATCAGCCAATCAGAGAGCTCGTTTTCACGGCGGGCTGCAGAGCACGTGCGTCTGACACAAAGCAGGCTGTCTGCTACGATCTTCCACGATGTCGGCACCAAAAAAGTTGCGGATGCCAAATTTTGCAGAGCCAGAGATCACCGCCTTGGTGGACGGCTATGAAGAGAATAAGATAGCCATCGAAGCAAAGCGAGACGGCCCGTACGGCTCCCAAGCCAAGCGGCGGGCGTGGGAACGTATCACGGCGACGCTGTTCGCGGTGTCGGAAATCCGGCGTGAGGTTGCCGATGAAAAAAAAAAAAAAAAGTGGGCCGACTACAAGAGTGCCAACAAAATCCGCGGTAAGGTCGATTTCTACACCCTTAACTTACGTATGTAGTGTAGAACTCACTGTGATTCCAGCTTGTCGCAATTCATAGGAGCTGCAGTCAGGAGCAGCCAGAATGCCACGGGAGGCGGCCCGGGAGAAACCGATTTGACAGAGGCCGAGGAGCGTGTTATAGGCCTCCTTAGCGAAGATGCCCTCGTGGGCATCGAAGGGGCCTTCGATATGGGAGTGCGCCCAGCACGCCCGTCTGGTAAGCGCTAAATGCTGAGCAATGCCCGAAGTGCTGGCGTTCAAGCGCGCGGCCGCGATTGGCACTCATTGCTGGCATTAGGAGCCATCGAAAACTGCGACCTAATCCTATTTGCTTTTAAACTTTCTAGACGCTCGGGAACCACCCCAAGCAGCTGTCATCGACCGCGCCTCGGTGTTTATTTCACCAATTTGTAAGTTCACAATATTCCAGCTTGTTAGAAAATCCTGACATAAACATGGTACTCTCAGCTTTCGTCGCGGATCCGGGAGCGGGACCCAGCAGCGCTCCAGACCAAGGTTGGCCAGTGCACTCAAAGTCAGTTCTTATTTTGATCAGTGAGGGAGTGAGATATACAGGTGCGAATGATTTTTAAAGGCGCTCTTGTCTTTTTTCAATTACAGCTTTGAAGATGTGGGGCACCTTTACAACTAGAGTGAGTATTATGAACCACAATAAGGTCAAGTGTTGATGTATAAATGTTTTGATTTAGCGTGTGAAATATATGGTACGGTTAGCGTGTAATTAGATTCAGAACAGTGTTAGAGGTCTGACCATCCAAAAGGAAATTAATGCATGTGAAAGTCTAGTCATAAATAACTTGATAATATGTTACTATTTCATACCATTGTACTAAAAAAGTGAAAGCCGTTTACAACTCCTTGTAACACCGAATTAGAGCGCAGCTCTTGAGGAGGACGAGGGAAGGGTACTGGGGGGTGAAGTGAACTGGGGGGGGGGGGTCAAGTGCCCTTGGGGGTCACGTGACCTTGGAGGGTCACGTGACGATGCCGATGATGTCATCAGTGACGTCACTGATGACGTCTTCCGTGATGATGACGATGACGATGCGGATGCCGGTGACGTCATCAGTGACGTCACTGATGACGTCATCAGTGATGATGACGATGACGATGGGGATGCCGGTGAGGTCATCAGTGACGTCACTGATGACGTCATCAGTGACGATAACGATGCGGACTCCGATGACGTCATCAACCATGATGACGATGACGATGCGGATGTCGGTGACGTCATCAGTGACTTCACTGATGACGTCACCGACATCCGCATCGTCATCGTCACGGCCGTCGCCGTGATGATGACGATGACGATGCGGATGCCGGTGACGTCATCAGTGACGTAACTGATGACGTCATCAGCAATGATGACGATGCTGATGCCGGTGACGTCATCAGTGACGTAACTGATGACGTCATCAGTGATGATGACGATGACGATGCGGATGCCGGTGAGGTCATCAGTGACGTCACTGATGACGTCGTCAGTGATGATGACGATGACGATGCGGATGACGGTGACGTCATCAGTGACGATGACGTCATCGGGGAGGTCACGTGACTCGGTGGGGGGTCACGTGACCCTGGGGGGTGGTCACGTGACCTCGGGGGTCACGTGACTTTGGGTGTCACGTGACCTTGGGGGTCACGTGACCTTGGGGTGACCTTGGGGGCCGCGTGACCTTGGGGTGACCTTGGTTACGCCGACGCCGCTCAAGCCGGGAACGGGCCCCTAAGAGCTGCGCTCTAAAAAAAACGTGGCATTCCGACTTGTCGAACACCCTTTTAATAGCTTTTTGTACAGTATAGAGCATTGTCAGTGGCAACAAAAGATTAGTTTTTTTAGTCTAACAGTGCTGTTGAAGTCTTTTCCAGTTATTTTAAGTCTTACATGGCATTACATCCAATGTAAACCCAAGTTAAGAACTAAGTTCTTCCTTCCTTGGGCTTACAGGGAGAGAAAGGAAAGGGGGAGGAGGATATTTAGGTTTGGAGAGAGAGTAGCGAAGGAAGAGGATATTTTGGTTCAGGGAAAGAGAGGATTAAAATAATGCGTTTGGGCATTCTGTCAACACAGGACATATCACTAAATGCCAGAAAACCCTACTTTGCTGGTGTGCACTTTTAAACACCAAGGTCACGATTCCACCTAACCTCATTCAGACGCGTTATAGAATAGTTTGGTTGTTTAGGGTAGCGTCTCAGTGGCGCTTCGGTCATTACAGGATAGCCTCAGAGCACATAATGGGCCAATCATTTTTTGTCTATATCGAAGGCTCCAACAGAGGTGAAGACCCAGCAGTGCCTGCCACGGCCTCACGGTCTGCCTCAGCAAGACCAGGACCGGCACGACCTGGGTCAGCGCGGCCTGCAGCGTTAAGAGCTGCAGTTGCGAGGGCTGCAAGTGTGTCAACTGCAGAATAACCTGCCAGCACTCCCGCAAAGATTCGACAGAGTAAGTGTGCTTAAAACAGCACAAATTTAACATGCAGCACTGCAAACGAGCTTTGCTAGGAAAGGTGGATGGTTATTCCTGTTCTATGTTTTTAATCTTAAACATGACCACTTCTCGAAGAAAGCTATTCTCATAAATCCTGAGAAAAACAAGACGAGACAATATTTTGCAAGTCAGTAGGGCATGTTGGTACATTCGACCCCATGTTGCCGGTGAAGTCTAGTTTGGTCTGCGGCCTGGTTTGTCACCATCATGGCAACGAAGTGTCGGGTGCCATTTACATTCCATTAGACAAATGATGTCAGCGCCCTCAATCGCCTCAGGTGATGGGCTTGGGCATGCGTCTATGGCGGCAACAAGCAAACCAAACTGATGAGCTGGACGTAAACAAAAACAGTTCCGATAGATATGCCATGCTGAGGGCTCATTTTCTCCAGTTCCGAATGTTTTGATAAAGCTTATATAAAAATGTAGTCTTTTTTTTACATTTCAGAGTCTGGCTTTCTTCACCTGCAACATAGGGCAAAAGTATCAATATGTTGATGCGTACATGTCACATGTGTGCAATCTGTTAACAAAAATTTTATTCTTATTCTACCCCATCAGGCAGCAACGACGAGGTCGGCCACGACATCCTAAAGTCGCAAATGGCAGTATTGGAGAAGCTCGACTTGCTGGTTAGTTCACAGTAGGGCCTGCTAGCAACGCAGCAGCAGCTCCTAGTGACGCAGCAGCAGCTGGTGTCGCTGAAGGCGCACAAATATGGTGTACACTTTGACGATAAGTCTTTCTTAGGAATAAACGATGTATTACGCCCCATATCAACATATCTTGCATAACAGCGGACTCTGATGGCCCAGTGAGCTGATAACAATGCCAGAGCGAAGCACACGACACTGGGGGGAATTTTATTAGACCATTGTCACATGTGTGACCCAAGATCTCCAAAAACACACATGATAAAAAGAAGAAAATTCAAAACAACCTCATTGTCCTTTTAAGTGAAAGCATGGCGAACAGGTGCACCTCTCACAGATGCACCCACTGCCGTGGGTCGTGCCCTACGAGTTCTTGCTGTTGCTGTGGGTTGAACGCCGTCGTCGTCGTCGTCGTCGTCGTCGTCGTCCTCCTCCTCCTCCTCCTCCTCTTCCTCCTCCTCGTCCTCGGACAAGTCAACTGCAAACTAAAGAAGAATCATTAAAGCTTTCCTAGTAATATTAACTCAGAGAATGTCAATTGTATCTTGTATATAACGTGTATATAACGTAGCTGGTACCCAACTGCACAAACTCTGTTAGCTGGTAAACGAAGAAAGAAATGGCTTCATTCTCGTGAGCACTTCAAGGGTACCTTGCTATTAGCAATTTTAGCAGATAGCTTTCCAAGGCGCCAGTGGCGTCGGAACAGGGGGGGCAGGGGCGGCGACCGACCCCCCCCCCCCCCCCCCCCCCCCCCCACAGAGAATTTTTAGTAATGGCGGCTCGCGAGCTCGATATTTCGCGAATTTCTCAGAGTGCGATTTTTAAGATATTTCGCGGGCATGAATTTCTCGCATTCTTCGACAACAGTGCCATGTGACACTGAGTGCAGTGTGGGTGACAAGGACACGAGTACTGCACATTCACCGGGATCACGGACAGAAGTGGAGGAATCCCAAGCCCCACAATTGTCTCGAATAGGTTCTGTTGCGAGCATCAAAACGAAGTTTCGTCCAGCCAGCGACTATCGGTTTCCTAAAAACGCTCAAAAGAGAGCCTGCTTGCCTGAATGGTTCGAGAAGTTCAGATGGCTTCACTATAACTGCGATAGTGACAGTGTGCTGTGCTATGAATGTGTGGCATGGTGCACTATAAAATGCGAAAACAGCGTTCGTGGTGCCGAGGTGACTTTCATTTCATCCGACTTCAGAAACTGGAAGAAGGCTACTGAGAAGTTTAGAACTCATGAAAAAAGTGAATGCCACAGCCGGTCCGTGGATAGCTTGTTGCAGAGACTGCAGAAAGCACCAGTGATCAAGCTTCTCAGTGAGCAGAGCCTGAAGGAGCAGAATAAGGCGCGAACGGCACTCCGTGTTGTCTTCAGTTGTCTTCAGTGAGCGAGCAGCAAAACTTGATCTGAACTCTATCATCAGAGGGTTCGTGTCGAGGACGGCTGAACAACGAACTGTTTTCGGGCACCAGTAAGCTCTTTCTTATTTCACGCTGTTTGAAGACGTCAACATGGGTGAAAAACAAGATCACCACATTCTAAAAGAGGAAGGACATATATTCGTTCTAAATAAACGTTTGTGAGCGTTTCGATTTTATATATCCATATTGTTCTAGATGCTTCATCCCCCCCCCCTCCACCCCACCCCAATTCCGTTGCCCCCCCCCCCCCCCCCCCCCCCCCCTCAGAAATACTTCCGACGCCACTGCAAGGTGCACTCATAGATAGGAATTATTTCATTTCCATACGCTTTTGTTCCCATGCGAGATTATTTTTCTGAGCTGTGGATGTCGGGCGACTGGATACTGCCTGATACGTGCAATCATTGGGGATTCTGGGATTCTGCACATTCATCTGTGCAGAATCTTAGAATCCTGGGGTTGATCCCCACCTCCGCCTGTTTCAATCTAGATGAGCATTTTAAGGCAAATGAAAGACCCCACGCTTGCAGTCATACTTTGCTGGCTAAGTTGGTTTTCTGCAACGAAGACCACATATGCTGTGAGAACCGCTATGTTCAAACGCCGAGCTTGCTTGTTTACACGAGGCCTGGTTCAGACACCTATGTTCATCGCAATCAGAAATCAGAATTGCTGAAACGACAATGTATGTCGTATACAATGAAAGAGGAATATAACAATTGGCTTTCCTGAGCAATCATGCACCATGATCTTCCTACTTTCCCAGTCGTTGCTGATTCTTTTTAGAGCGCAGCTCTTAGGCGCCCGTTTCCGGCTTGAGCGGCGTCGCCGTTGGCGTCGCCGTCGGCGTCGGTGTCACAGAATTCAATAACTATTTTTGTCCTTCAATGGGTATGGTGTTGTCCGTTCCTGTGTTTGTGAGTGGGGTGCGCGAGCGCCGAGAACAGGACCGCGTGCTTAGGTTTTTTGTTTTCGTGCGAGATCGGAGGAAGAGAAAAAAAAAAAAAAAAAGACGGGATCCCGCGCGCGCGAGGGCTGTGGAACACAAACCGCGGTGCAAGGCTGCGACGGTGTGGATGGTCGGCGCTGAGCAGGTCCGCGGCGGTATGGTTGTTCGAACACCGAGAAAGTATTCGACGGAGAGGGGTGTAAGTGCTTGTGAGTGAGTGTTTTGCGTCACTAGGACATCCAAGCCACCATGGCTTCTCGACCCCGACTGGCTGCGCAACGAACCGGACCTCCACCTGGACCTTGGGACGCTGACTCGGCTCTCCCCCTCCAAAACTGTATGAAAACCTCGATTTGACTTTTGATATATTCTTTTTTCCTTCTTTCGACCGTGTATACGTCCTGTGCGCCCCTTCCCTTTTGAATTATGTTATATAAAATACTGTTCGTAACGTCGGCATGCTTTCCTCTCAATTCCTCCCGCCTCTCAGGATGTCTATCGCCAAGGTGTGGTCCTAACACCTGGACAGCGGTCCAAGTCAAATTCCAAATTTGTTTGTTTAAATGGGATCTTTAACATCCGAACATGTGACAAACTGGCGTCCGCGACAGGACCTGCTGTCCACAGTGACGATCTATCCTGAGAGGAGGAGGGTGAGCGAGTGAGTTTGCCACGCCGTAGGGAGCGCGTTGTGAGGCTGACGCCGTTGCGGGAGCACACAACCCGGCTTACCGATCGGGAGCGGAGGAGAAGTTCTAGAGTCAGACTATCCAGCAAAGGGTCCACGCGACTTCAGCCATGGAGCTACACGAGCTAGTGGCCTGCGGAAAAGAACTCGGGCTCAAGGGTTCGGCCCTGAGGGATTGGGTGGACCAAGAGAGAAAGAATACGAGAGCCGCGAGAGCGCAAGAGCAAGAGAGGAGTGTCGAAGCGGAGCACCGAACCCTAAAGCTGAGGATCAGGCTGCAAGAATTACAGAACGCGTCGCCGATTTCTGTTACCAGTAGCTCCGCCGAAAACGGGACCGGGACAACGCTATGGAAGAGTTCTCAGCGTTGGCTGCCCACCTTCAACGAGAAGAAAGACGACCTTGATGCCTACTTGATGCGCTTTGAGAAACTAGCGAGCGGGCAGATGTGGCCCCGCGAACACTGGGCCACTGCGCTTAGCGTATGCTTGGCAGGGGAGGCACTTGGAGTCTTTTCGAGGCTAACCCCGGAGGATTCTGTCGAATACGATAACATAAAGAAAGCGCTCCTGCAGAGGTTTCGGTTAACTGCGGACGGCTTCCGAGACAAGTTTAGAAGTGCTAAGCCGGAAAAAGGGGAAACCGGTACACAATATGCGGCGAGGTTGTCTAGCCTGTTTGACCGTTGGGTCGACCTGTCCGGGACGGCGAGGGATTTTGCCGCCTTACGGAATTTTCTGCTCACGGAGCAGTTCGTTCAGAGCGTTCCGTCAAAAATGTCGCTTTTCTTAAGAGAAAGAAAGAGCAAACAGCTAGGCGAAATGGCTGACCTCGCAGACCGCTATCTGGAGGCCCAAGGACAGCAGCCGGCCAGGAGAGAGGAGGCTACACCAGACTCTACGGCAAGTGGATCTCGACCGACATCGAGCAGTCAACAGTACAAGGCCAGTAAACTTCTTAAGAAATGTTTTCTTTGCGGCAGAAGTGGTCACCTAGCGGCACAGTGCAAAAGCGGTCAGAAACCGAGCAGCCAAGCTGGGACCTGCCGAAATTGCGGAAAGTTTGGTCACACGTCCAGTCAATGTTGGAACCGGGACGGAGGATCGCAAGTTCCCTGTGTTCAGGCAAGCAGGGAGGAGCTGGACGCAGTATCCGGTCGTGTGAAAGGTGGCTATGTCGAGCTAAGGGACGGCACCAAGGTGCCAGTGGTAAACGCAGTGTCCGGGACTTCTCGCATGATGGGGGACATGCCTGTAGTTGCCGGAAAACTACACGGACAAGCTGTCACCGTGTTGCGTGACACAGGCTGCAACACTGCCGTAGTGCGCCGAAGCCTCGTACCAGACGACAAACTTACCGGAACGTCGAGTCTCGTGTACTTGGTGGACGGGACTGCGAGGGTCTTGCCTGAGGCCAGGGTGCATGTTGAGACTCCTTTCTACAGTGGGAACGTCGTGGCTAAGTGTATGGAGAACCCTTTATATGACCTGATTTTGGGTAACCTCCCTAATGTGCGCGCTCCCAGCGAACCGGAAGCTGGCTGGAATAGACCGGAGAAAACTGAAGTGGGTTTGCCTCACGATGAGAAGCAAGATATGGAGATTCGTGCCACCGCAGCCATGGAAACAAGGTCCCAGAGACAGGCGGCAAAGAACGCCACCCCGCTGAGAGTGCCCATAATTGAAGGTGCCACTGCGAAGCCCGAGGAACTTGCGACACTACAAAAAGAAGACAGCAGTCTAAAGGGGCTCTTCGACCGTGTCGGAAAGGTAGCCAACTGCAGAAACTCGGAGGACACAGAAGAGTTTGTCATGCACCGGGGACTGTTGCACCGAGTTTTTCGGACATCAGAGCGGGAATTCTACCAGTTGGTGCTCCCTAGGAGCTTACGGGACGGAGTGCTTCGTATGGCTTATGACGGCATTTTGGCTGGACACCAAGGGGCAGAGAAAATCGCACTCCGTATCGTCAGTGAGTTTTACTGGCCCGGACTCCAGGCGGACGTCAAACGATGTGTCAGATCCTGTGACAAGCGCCAAGAAAACGAGCAGTTGTTTCTTGCATCTGCATCGGCACATCAGTGGAGAGAGGAGAGTGCGATGGAATCGGCTCGTCTTCTGGCGGAGTGCAATCGCCCTGAAGAGATGATAGCACTTCTGGAAGCTGAGGAGGACCTACAAAAAAGTGCTGATAAGGCATTTGAGGATTTTACAGCACAAAGTGAAAGCTCCCAAAGGAGGGAAGCTTTGGAGCCGACAAGTGTTAACGGTTTCAATCCATTGGTAAAGATTGGTGGTCAGAGGAGAGGCGCGGATGCGTCCTTTGGAGATTCAGAACTCTATCCCAGTTCGACTACGGAAGCTGAAGCTTCAGGCCTGACGAACCCAGGGGACACTGAGGTGCACCCCGTGGTTTTAGGTAGAGGTCCTAGAAAAAGCACAACGAGTGCTAAGAGAGGGAAGCATGAATCTATGGGTGAAAAAATTAAGCGCGAGCTTTGTTTGAAATGCAAGTCAAACGCGCAAAGAATGTTGCTAAGGCAGCGCAAAGGAAATTTCATCAGACGACGAGACCGCTCGCCAGTCAGAGACCGCCATGCAGTGGAAAGTTTGTCCAAAAGACAGAGCACGTGCTATGCTAACGTAAAAATCTGGATCATCCGGAATGGGAGAGATCATGCGAAGTTTACCTTTAATTCTGAGATCTCGTTGAGAGTCACAGTAAGCTGGGAAGACAGAAGGCCAAGGCTTGGAGGTTAGATGAGTAATCAGTGAATTGCCTATCTCATGGAAAGATTAAGACAGGGTTCTCTCGTAACCGTTTGTGCTAATTACTCGGAATTTTTGTTTTTTTTTTTGTTTTCGCTTTCGTAAGTTCGTGAATTTTTATTATGGTACTGCAAAACTGAGTGTTATCGTTGCTTGTCAAACTTTCGGATTGCTGATGTGTTAAGCAAAGACATTGGAAAAGCGAATCGAAGTTTCTCGATAGCTTGGTCACGAGGTAATTTTTGATACGTTCGAATCTGTGTGTACCTAAGTGAAGTGTCTTCTGTGTGGTCTAGAATTAGTGTGTATTGAGAAAGCTGTAGAGTGAGTTAGTTCTTTAACAGAGTTCAAATTGTTTCTTTTTATGTGGACTATGAATATATTTTGAATGGTTCGGGTGAATTACTGTTACTGATTGCATTGTTTCAGGACGTGCTTGAGAAATAGCAGTGGTAAAACGTGAAGAGATAGTGCGCATTGAATTTTGTGATTTTTTTTTTAATATTCCTGCGTGAATATTTTTGAAAAAAGGGGTAGTATCACAGAATTCAATAACTATTTTTGTCCTTCAATGGGTATGGTGTTGTCCGTTCCTGTGTTTGTGAGTGGGGTGCGCGAGCGCCGAGAACAGGAGCGCGTGCTTAGGATTTTTGTTTTCGTGCGAGATCGGAGGAAGAGAAAAAAAAAAAAAAAGACGGGATCCCGCGCGCGCGAGGGCTGTGGAACACAAACCGCGGAGCAAGGCTGCGACGGTGTGGATGGTCGGCGCTGAGCAGGTCCGCGGCGGTATGGTTGTTCGAACACCGAGAAGGAATTCGACGGAGAAGGGTGTGAGTGTTTGTGAGTGAGTGTTGTGCGTCACTACGACACCCAAGCCACCATGGCTTCTCGACCCCGACTGGCTGCGCAACGGACCGGACCTCCACCTGGACCTTGGGACGCTGACTCGGCTCTCCCCCTCCAAATCTGTATGAAAACCTCGATTTGACTTTTGATATATTCTTTTTTCCTTCTTTCGACTGTGTGTACGTCCTGTGCGCCCCTTCCCTTACTTTTGAATTATGTTATATAAAATACTGTTCGTAACGTCGGCATGCTTTGCTCTCAATTCCTCCCGCCCCTCAGGATGTCTATCGCCAAGGTGTGGTCCTAACACCTGGACAGCGGTCCAAGTCAAATTCTAAATTTGTTTGTTTAAATGGGATCTTTGACATCCGAACCTGTGACAGTCGGCGTAACCGCGCGGTGCATTATGGGTAAATTTCCCCGCTATAGCGGAAAAATTTCCGCGCTAAATCTAGCGTAAAATTTCCCCGCTAGATCTAGCAGAAAAATTTCCCCGCTAAATCGAGCGGAACAATTTCCCCGCTAAATTTAGCGTAAAAATTTCCCGCTAGATCTAGCGGAAAAATTGCCCCGCTAAATCTAGCGGAAAAAATTTCCCCGCTAAATCTGGAGGAAAAATTTCCCGGCTAAATCTAGCGGAAAAAATTTTCCCGCTAAATCTAGCGGAAAATGTTTCCGCTAAATCTAGCGGAAAAAATTTCCCCGCTAAATCTAGCGGAAAAAATTTCCCCGCTAAATCTAGCGGAAAAATGTTGGTCACGTGACCCCCTCTGGAGGTCACGTTACCTCTGAGGGGGCACGTGATTGCCCCCAGGTGACCTTACCAAGGTCACGTGCCCTCGGGGGGTCACGTGACCCCCCTCCCCCCCCCCCCCCCCCCCCCCCGAGAACACGTGGCCCTCAGTACCTTCCCCTCCTCCTCCTCAAGAGCTGCGCTCCAATTCGGCGTTACAGGGAGTGGTAAACGGCTTTCACTTTTTTCGCTGTGGACACAACAGACACAAATTTCGAGTTTTGCTGGTTCAGCAATGCCTACAGCTTTATACATTTGGGTATATTTGAGTAATGCAAGCAATGCATTTGCTTGCGACACAATGCCGTGAACAGTAGTTGACCAACAGACCGAGCTCACAAAACTAGGGATGGGCGAATATTCCGTTATTACGAATAGTCAATCGAATTCAGTTCTATTTGGCATTCGCTTCGAATCGAGTTTAAGTATTCGACAATATCGAATTGTTCGACAATATCGAATTATTCGTCAATATCGAATTATTTGACATTTCTAAATACGTCAAACCGGACTATATCGAACCCGTTTACATCGAATTATTCTTTATATCGAACCATTCTTGTGTACAGTAATGTCACAGTGATAATATATAGCAAAAACTATGGTTACATCGAACAAAAATAGCAGCCGTTAACGATATATCGAACTGCCTATAGCGCCGTTTTGCTCTGCAAGCTGGCTTTCCCCCAACGCGAGCGGCCGCATTGGGGAAAAGCCAACTTGCAAAACACGCTAATTTCTTTTCTTTTTATTTTTTTTTCCCGGGCGGCCGCGTCGATTGCCCGGAAAAGAAAAAAATATCTTTTGCGGACGGCGCGGAGACAGGGTGCTCCGTGCTCCCTCTCCCCGCTCCGTCCTCAAAAGAGAATATCATTTGTTCTTCCAAGCAATTGACACAACTGCCCGAAAGAAAAAAAAAAAAAAAAAAAAAGCCAGCTTGTTATTTGTCTTAAGGTGAAAGCAAACTTACAGAGCAAAACGGTGCTCTGCAGGAGAAGGTGCTCCTACTTGGACGTACTCCGTTCTCTCGGCACAGTTCGGCGCTGTGTGTGTCTACCGCCTTCTACTCTGTCCTTGTCCTTGCGCTGTTTGTTTTCCGCTCCTCTTCTTTCTCTCTATTCCTCCGCTCCTTCCTTCTTTCCTCCTCCTCCTCGAGCCTGGTGCGACGCCTGACGAATCTGTACCGGTCGCCCCCATCTGTGAGCAAGGCCGGCAAGCCGATTGTCTGGTTGTCGCCGTCGCTCATAGATGGCGGTAGCTGTCCAGATTTTGTGTCGACATTTCTTTGCGAGGGACACGATCCTGGAAAAACTAGTCCTTAACAGCTCCGCTGTAAAAGGGAGTGGACGAGCGGCTTGCTTGCTTTCGCATTCACAACTCATAAGGAATGCTTAGGTGTACCTCGATCTTTTTTTCTGGCCACCTTTGGTCCGTTGGAGGGCCTTGGCCCTCGCAACGCTGCGGCCCGAGTTCAGTGTCGGGTTCATGTTTCCTGTAATCGGGGCTGCTTGGATGCAGTCGCGTTGGGCCGTAGGTACTTGGACGTTACTCCGCACTTTCTCGGGTACGGGGATGCCAAGGGACGCCAGTACGAAGCGGCCGGCTGGTGTGAGGGCCAAACGCTCGTGCTGGCTTGCCAGGTGAGCGTCGGTCATTTCCTGGTGGGTGTTGTGTAATCCCAGGGCCATCAGTCTTGTGGTGGACGTGTAGAGGAGGAGACCAAGAGCAATCTTGTATGCTTTGGGAATGATTATGTTCACCTTGTCCTTGTCCCCTTGGGTTATGGTCATTACGGAGTTGCATACGTGATGCGGCTGGTGATGAGGGCTTAAAGCCTTAGACCATCCGGACAACGTCTGGTTTCTTGAGTGCGTGCTTGCAGGTTCTGACGCGGTTCATCATACGCATAATCTAGGTAGTAGGTTCCTGGATCAGGTGCATAGTGTGGATGGACCGTCTATCTTGCTGGAGGTGGAGGCCCAGAATGCGGACGCGCTGCACCCAGAAAGTAGAGCCTGATGTCTGCAGTCTTGATCTGAGGACCGGATTTGCGTTTCCATTTGCGTGTACGCACGAGCAAATGCTCAGGCTTTCCGGGAGTGCACTGGAGATGGACGGCCTTGAGGTATCGCTGAACGGTGCTGACGGCTTCCTGTAACAAGTTGTGCTTGGCTCCATCTGAGCCCGAGGTTGTCCAGATGATCAGGTCGTCAGCGTACAGGATGTATTTAATCTATGGAATGCTTCCCAGTTGTGCTGAAAATTCGCACGTTACCAAGGGGAACATGTTGGGTGACAGCAGAAAGCTTTGTAAGGTCCCTTTGTTTGGAGCCGTCATGGTGTCTGTGCGGATAAGTTCGGTGCCGATGGTGGACATACGATCCTTGAGAAAGCCGCGCATGTACCTGTAGATTCGTTGTCAGCAGTTTGTTGAGGCCAGGGTTTGGAGCACCAGCGTGTGACTGATGTTGTCAAACGCTTTCATACTCACCAGAGCCAGGACTGCTTGCGTGCGTGAGATGTCGTCCAGGACGTCTTTCTTGAGCTGTAGGAACACGTCTTGCGTGGACAGGTGGTTTGTAAACCCAATCATTATGTGTGAAAAGGCTCCCGTGTCCTCGAGATACGGCTGCAGGCGGTTGAGCATGGCATGCTCCAGCAGCTTGTCCAAGCATTAGGTCAAGGCTATGGGCCGGAATTTGTCCAGGTATGGGAGCTTGCCAGGTTTGGGATTGAGCACAATCTCTGCATGCTTCCATCCTGCGGGGAGTTCGCCCGATTCTCTCACTTGGTTGAGGCGCAGGGTCAGTGTCTTAAACAATTTTTGCGTCGAGGTTTCGAAGGAGACGGTTCTGGTTTCTGCCTCTGCCAGAGGAGGTGTCAGGTCCTGTGCTACCGGCACACCTTTTGCCTCGTTAAAGGGGCTGTCCAGATATTGGTTCGCGTGGCCGTTGGGCGCTGGTCGTTTCTCCAATGTACCGCCTGACTACCTATAGCTTCTGTAGAATTTTCGTTTGTGCCTTAAAAGTCCTGCACAATCTTTCGTAGCGTGTGGCTATTGTGCCTTTTGCTCTTTGTGGGGTCCAACAGATGACCAAGAAGTGACCACGTCCTCACTGGGCAAAGAATTCCATGGAGATTTCAGGTGCTACGAAGCTAAACTCAACGCGGATCGGCGCACGCTGGGGCCCTAATCTGGACACTTGGCGACAAAGTCGGCGAGAAATCGGGTGACTGTGATTGGCTGGTGCCAAGGTCAAGTGCGGCGTCGGCCAATCATGGCCGCCGGATTTCCAGTTGATTTTTTCGCCAAGAACCCAGATTAGTATTCATCTCTCTGCTCCAACTTGCCGTGTGCGTTGATTTCCGACTTCGATAGACTTCGAGGAGTGCCATCAGCAATAGTGTATTCGGTTTTACATTAAGTACGACGGCGGCCGACGTTGTAATGCAATGGAGTCAACGAAGCAGCACTGAAAATTTATCGTCACGGCGCTTGTTGTTTTGGTAAACTTTCACCGGTTAAAGCAATCACGCACAGAAGAAAGCAATCGCAGCGCGTGATTGTGATCACCGCTTGTGACCACGCGTGATCACCGCGCACATGCAATCGCCGCGCGTGGTTGATTTAGTTGTTGAAAGAATGTCCACAAAGCCAACAAGCGCCTCGACGATGCACTTTTGGTTCTGCTTGGTTTTCGGCTTCATTGCATCGTATCGTCGGCCGCGGTCATACTTAAAGTGAAATGGAGTATAGAACAACTCAACTCTCTGACGTCACGCGGCTGCGGTGGCACTGCTGTGGGCACTGCGCATGCGCAGACGCTTCGCCTCGGGCAAATCTGGCTTCTGCGCACGCGCAGTGCCCACACCCGGTGTGGGCAAACACGGTCGTGTTTGGAAACGTTACAGCCACCATTGCTGACCTTCTCTAGGCTTGCACAGATGTCGAGCCACAGCAAAGCGGGCGTTGACGAGCTTCCACAAAGTGACAATGCTGGGGAGAAGGACACGGTAGAATCCAAAATGGCAATAACGTGCCCCGCTGTGTTCAGGATGAGGTAAAGTAAACGTGACGAGAGGACACAACAATTGTAGGTCGGTTATGGATGCGCCCATGCACAGCTGCTGCAAAGCGTCTACGCACGTTTGCAAGCATGGTGTACCGGCGTATGCCCCACGGGTTCAAGCACGCGCGGCATGCGCATGGAGGTGGCTTTGGCAGGATTACAATTTCACGTGCTTCCTCATACGAGAATAAACATGGCGGCGGCGAGATGACCTGTTTGCGATCGTCTACAGCATCGCCTGTCCATGTTGGTTGTCCAAGTGCCGATGCTCTACACTAAACAAAATCTGGGTGTAACATTATTCTTAGGGTCCTTCGGCTTGTACATATTTTTCACTGTAAAAAGTTATTTTCAGCAACCCCTTAATAGGATCTTTGTAAAAAAACCTATAAGGAGCTCTTTTTTATGTAAAAGTTCTCTGTGCAAAAAAAATCTTGAAAAAGTTATTTTTAGCTCTTTTGAAAAAAGAGTTTCTTATGGAAAACCGTTCAAAAGTTATTTTATGAACTTTTTTTAAGAAACGGTTCTTCATTAAGAAGTTTTGAGAAGTTCTTATCAGGTCATTTTTCGATGGATCAGTCCATCATAAAGCACACTTATGAGTTCTTCTAATACCTTTTTAGGAAAAACTGCTCTTTATAAAGAATGGACTTCTTCCAAAACCGACGCGCCCCATCGCGGCGAAATACCACGCAGTGCACTCTGGGAACTAGTTGGCTACTCAGTTTTGTTTTCGACTGAGGAGCTGATCTTACGCTGGCTCTGATTGTGGCGATTGAATCCTATGTGGTTTGGGCAATGTGTATATATAGGTGACAATGCTATTAATAAAAACCAGTTGAGAGTGAAGCGCCTGTCCTGTCGTCCGTGTTTCTTTTTTGTATTAGTTTGTTCGCGCTTTTTAAACTCTTATTTAGTAATGAACCAACTAGCCCAAACCTAAGTTTTAATGCTATCACGCCGCGACCGAACGCGCTGATTGCGTTTTCGATTATCTGACTCTTTACCAATGTACAATACACTACCTTACAATACACCCATTCTCGAGGGATACAAAACGAAGACCGGGGCACTTTTCTTGGTTCCCGAAACACCGGATATTGTGCGTGCGTATGCAAACGTAGCAAGACATGGCTTGTCACCTCACCCCACGAGTGCATCTTTGAGTTCAATGTCAGTAATCCCGTCTAGTACCAGTGAACTACAACTTAAGTTTGGTCACCTTGAGCCCTACACGTATTTTGTTTGCCAAACGTCCGCTTCTTGTTACTTCGTTGGCCGAAAAGCAAGCCGCATCTTCACAGGATTATCAAAGTTGAGCCCAGCGTTGGCGCATGAACTTTTAAGGAAACGCAATCAATCCGACCTCACTACTGCACAAAAGTTACTATGATGTCTTCCTCGTGTTATCACATGTCTCACACTCAAAATTTATGCTGATAGAAGATTAAGTTTTCGGAAACACTGAGATCGGCTTGCTACGACGGAGGCCCTAACAAGCGTCCCCTACTCCTCGGTAGGCCTTTTTGGTCGAGGTTTTCCTGACGCCCAAGATCTGTGCCTGAACGGTGTGTCTGAAATTATCTCGACATCCTCAGTCAGGAAAAAAACAAATACATAACAAATATAGCCATTAGCAACCGTCAAATGCGCTTTGAATAATTTCGTTTGTTTGGCGCACCGCATAGGGGTTCGTGCCCGTCTGGCGCCCTCGGCGAACGGTGCGACATTTTTCACAGAAGTGCTCGACCATTGCTTCCTTAAAACGGTTTGTATGCGTGAATGTGCCTATGGGATTGGCAGTATAACGTTATGCGCAAACGCGATGTTGAATATTCGTGGAATGCAAGCGGGTGGGGATTTCACTTCGTGCAGTGCTGCGGGGCAGTACAGGTAAGAGATGAGAAGTGTGTTCAAATGGAGGTTTTCAATGGCGCCTCCGAGTTTTACCTCGCGTACTCAGGCGTATTAAGAAAAACAGTAATCGCAAAAAGTTATATTTTGTCTATGGACACACGAAACGCTCGAGCTCGATGTATGCATACTTATTGCTTGTGCTTAAGCTTCGAGGTCTGGCCATTTAGGTTAGTTTAAAGACCACACATGACGCTCTCGGGATCAGAAAGCATGAGATAACGGCCGTTAATAGTCCACGCTCTGTGTGTCACTACTTGTCGACGTGTCGATCGAAACCGAAAACATGCCACTCTCCTCCCTGGCCAACTAGTTCCCAGAGTGCAACGCGCACCGTGTTGCATGCAGGGCTTTATGGATGTAGTCTATTCTTGAGGAGTTCTTTTAACTTCTTCCAATAGTTCAGATCTTTTAGAGGAACACTTGAAGATATTTGAAACAGGAGACGACGGATAAGAAAGGGACATGCACAAAACATCTAAATTAGATGCGTGTTGTGGATTCTCCCTTTTTTTATTTCCCCTCTCAAATATCTGCAAAGGTGCCTCATAATGATTCACTTCTGAGAAAAAAAACTTTAAAATAAGTCTTTCACAAACCGCCATTCATGTTAATTTTCTCATGATCTGACGCTTCAAAAAGCCATGAAACCTAAGGATTTTTAATGTCTCAAATGCAGCCAAGACCAGGTTTGCAACAATAGGGTTTTTCGTCTGGTCCACTACTTCTATTAAAAAATTGCTGGCTTCAGTGGTGCTTCAGGAGCACATTTATAATTGCCGATTATGTTACGGTTGAGTATAGAGGAATAAGGCAATATTTGCAAAGAAAACAAGAGGTGCCCTAGAATTTTCAACTTGTCACTGGCCATAGGTAAAATCAACAGAGAAGATACAGTTGCTGAGATGTATAGTGACGTCTATGAGACATTATTAGAATAACACTGGGTACACAACTAAAATATTTATCTGCCTAAAATATAAAAATGATTGTTTTTTGAGATGACACACTGGCACACTTCTAAGACTCATAAGCGTTGACCTTTGACCATTCAACTTTGACCTGTTTCCATGCAACTCCAAACGCTTTCAAAGTCTGCAACAAATGTGTAGTGTCCCTAAAAGTGTAAAGTAACCAAAAAAATGCTCATGTAGAAAAAAAAAAAGAAAACTCTTGTGCGCTGAGGTTGGAACATTCATAAAAATCCAAGGACACCTTGCAAGCTTGAAGCTTGAAGCTTTGCTTTTCAAGAAGCTGAAAAGCAAATGCGCAGACGTGGCTTTACAAAACTAATATTTTTATCTGTTAGTATTCCAGTCAAAATATGATAGTCTTAAGTCTTTGCAGATCACATGATAATTTCATGGGAAGTTTAAGGCTGTTTAAACTAAAAATTGTCACACGTCTTCAATAAAAGCATTGTAGGCGGGTTTTCATCTAATTCCCCTGAATCGTTTGCTAGAAATCACTGATATGCCTGGGGGAGGGGGGGGGGGGGTGACATCTGCACCCCATTCTTTGACGTTTGTGCGTGGCAACAATTAAATATTGAAGTACCTACTCAAACAACATCGCTAAAATGTAACCTTTCTTGTAAAGTGCTCACAGTGACGAAAAGTTGTTAGCAAATAGCCATTTGTAAGCATCCTGATACAAAAAATAATTTTTTATTCGAAACGTTTTTTTTTTTTTAAATGTGTCTTTCCTGCTACGTAAATGCCGTCTTCACTATGTATTTCTTGAGCTCGTCCGACATTCGAGGGGTAAACAACCGTCACAACCTGGTGAATAATTAAATAAAATTTTCTTGATTTGCTTTTTACTTAGAGAAAATAATCATATAGTTTCAGTTTAAAACTTACTGAACGTCATCAATAACCACTAAATCAGCGATTTTCAGAACAACTTTGAGCGCGTGAGAAGAGCAGTAGTGCGCTAAAGTTACCGCTTGTGAAGCAGGTATAAAGGTACCGGTGCAATAAGGCACCCACGCAATTTTTCCGCACCCCCCCCCCCCCTTCCCCTCTCCCTGAGAGCTATATGCACCCCTGTTTGGATAATATTGGCCAAGGTTACCTGGACCACGTTTGTCACTTGTTTCCATTATAAATAGAGGTGAGCGAATACCGGTTCTTAACCGAAAAGCGAGGTGTCATCCCCAGCTTTGAGGATGTTAAGAAGACCGGTTGTCGTTTTCTTTGCACTGGGAAAACTATGAATGACACAACGTTACTCGATTCGAATCGATATTCGCACACCCCCTAATTATAAGCCAAACCCTGAGCTTACTCGCTCATTACGACTCTCGATACGACAAGCATTTTACGAGCGAGCGCCTGGGAAACTAACGGGGAGGGTCAGCAGATCTCTCAAGGGGTCGGCAGACGACGCTTCGAATATCGCCTCCACTATCGTGGTCTGCGTCGCTCAACGCGACACTGCCGACCCGCATGGCGGAAGGCGCGTGACCGCACAGAGCACCCACTGTCGCGGGAAGATGCTGCGCACGTTTCGTTTCTCTGCCAGGCGTCGGCGTCCAGCTGAATTGTCGGAACCACGCCGAGGCGTACAAGCACAGAACGTTATGGGAACTGACGCGGGCCCTCTTGGTGCTCAAGGCCTGCGACGCATTCGTGGACAACAGTCAGTAGGTAAGATCGACCTACACTTTGGCGGTTGTGGCGACAACATGGAATCGAATAATAGCCGCGCTGTCCGTGAGGGCAATCTGTACGTAACTGCTGCTTCATCGCGGAGCCCTCGGATGTTCTCCCGTGCCAATGCCAGCTCAGTGTCAGCTTAAAGGGCTATCCAACGGAGTAGGAATGTTTCTCGTCTTGCACAAGCTTACTGGAACCTGGACCCAAGTATACCGAAACCAGCTAGAATAATCGAGGCCCCCTTCGAACATTCCCCTGTTCCTCCATGGAACTTCATCGCGGTCGGATGGCGGCAACTTGACGATTGGACCCGAGCCCGATGCCGAGCGTCCTTCGGAGCGTTCATTGGACACGAGACCGAACCGAACGCCGATGGAGCACTCGTGTCCAATCGGTGTTTTTGGTCGATCTCCCTGCGATGACGTCAAAACTCCAGTGCGCAGGCTTTGATTATTCTAGCTGGTGTCGATCTTTTTTTGTACCCGCAAATTTTAAGGGTGAAAGCGGACGCTTTCTTTCACTCTGCCTCACAAAACTCGATGTTGTGGCGATTGCACTTTTGGCGTTGTCAACAATGCGATCTCCAGGATTTTGTTTTCAAGTTTTGCCGCTCCTACGGTGGCAATATTTAAATGTGGCTCATGCAACGGAACCCGAGCACTGTATGATGGATGCAGCCACTTGCTGCGTCAAACGGTGCTCGTGATACAGTGATCGATATGCTAAGGTCGGATCCACGTTAACGCCTCCAGCGTCTGCGTTTGCATGGACGCGTCCCGTCCTTTTAAATGGCTTTTCGAATCTGGTGGATATAGTCCAAGATGCGGTATCACAACACACTCCTGGAACTTGTGGCCTCCTACAAGTATCTAGGCGTGATCTTAAGCGACGACCTTTCCTGGAAACTTCATATTAACTACGTGATTAACAACGCTAGCCGAATGATTGGCTTTTTCAAACGTAACTTTCCTTTAGCTCTATTGTCATTAAAACTGACTCTTCATAAAACACTAGTTAGGCCTAAGCTCGAAAATGTAGCTTCCATCTGGGATCCCTCAACCATCTACCACATCAACTCACTTGAAGGAGTTCAGAACAGAGCTACGCGTTTTATATTGGCCAACTATAACCGCAACGCAAGCGTAACCTCACTGAAAAGCACATTATTACTTCCAACCCTCGAACTTCGTCGCATGGTTTTTTGAATCTCCCTTTTTTATAAAACCTATCACCATGTTCCTTACCTCAAAACGCGAATGATAATCCCCCATACTTTGTTTCAGCACGCCTTGATCATCGAAAAAAAGTTGGTGTACCTTTTTGTCACTCTAACGTTTATTACGCTTCTTTTATTACAAGAACTTTTAATGATTGGAACCACTTTCCTGCATCTAAAACATCAATAACTGACCACGCACTTTTTTTGTACTTCTATTGCGAACCTCATGTTCCCTATTGTTTGAGTTTTTTCGTTCATTGTTCCTTTTTGTATTGTTATTACCATTATTCCCCACTCTCCCTTGTAATGCCTTTGTGCCCTGAGGGTAAAATAAACAAATAAATAAATAAATATATACATACGTAAAGAGGCACATGACTGATTTTTGTAATTATCAGGGGTGATTTCTTTTTCTGCGCAAGTGTGTTTTGTATTCATGAGTTCTTATGCTTTGCCATAATGCTTTAGATTGTGTAGAGTGCTATATCAATGCATGATTTTTATTGTTTGAATCGCTGAGTGATATGACGGGGAAGGGAGGCTGCCGCTTCGTCAAGCATTTCCAACGCCTCTTGGGCGCCCCCCCCCCTCCCCCCCCCCCCTTCCCCCGACAACTGTACATTTCTCGGCGTCTGTTGTCTATATAAAATATATGACATGAAACTAAAAATCGCGCCGCTAACGACCCAACAGTCCGTGCACAGCGCCCATGCACTCTGAGAAACGCCCGTGCATCTGCTTTCCTGCAGGTGCACGGGCGATCTACGGAAGCGGTTTCGCGAATGACGAGGCTCAAAAGAACCCTGATAGCCAAGCCAATACATGTCAAGTGTTCCTATGCAAATTCCTAATCTGGGTCAAGACGTTTATCATCTGTCTTCTTTTTTGTTCTTTTTTTTACAGCAATGGCTGTTTGGGGTTTTTTCCACCACTGGAAATGACGTTCGTTGTTGATGTAGTTTTTATCGTTGTTGTCGATGTTGTAGTTTGCGTAGTAAACCTAACGTGTCCCTCGTCGATGTTGCCCAATCCTTAAAAAAAGATCGCTCGCCGCCCGCAGGAATCGAACCTGGGTCTTCCGCGTGCGACTTGGAGGTGTTAGCACAGAATGTTTGTAGCACCCAACGCCCACTGCACGCTCCTTCTGAAAAAAAAAAAACACACACACACACAAAAGAAAGCCGATAACAAGAGGCCGTCGTAGCCACCGTCAGTGCCAAGAGTTCGTGCGGGGAGACGCGCCTTCACACGCTCTGAAGAAACAAAAGCTTTCGCAACAAAATGGTCAGATGTCTATTTTGTTCGTAACGCTTTTTTCACGCAGCCCAAGGTGCGTGAACACGACGCCGACATACATGGGTAAATAACTTTCAAAATTTAATTTAATTACAACTACAATTACCTGGCTTCAAAAGTACTTTAACTACAATTACAATTACTACTACGTGAAAAGTAATTAACTACAATTACAAATTACTTTTCAAAAGTAATGAAATTACTTTACAATTACTTGTTTCTGACAGCGACCCGACTTGGGCCATATAACTTTAAACAAGTTGTATAGAATGCAACGTATTTGTTCATTCCTTGCCCTAATGTTTGAGGTTGCTTAAGCATCGCTCCATAAATGCCTTGTATTGTACTTTCCTTTTATGAATTTTGTTAAATTCACGATAGAAATTGACAGTGTGGGGCAATAAAGTACTACGTTCTTATATTTTTAATAAATAATAACAAATTAGTTCCTATGCTGGAAGACGACCGACGGCTAACGAAAAAATTGGGTTGACAAACTTTTGTTAGCTCGGCAAATAAAAATGTGACAATTAGTCATATATGAATATTTTACAAGTATTAATCCACACGCGCTAATACGACTGCATTCACATACAAACATCATGGTATTGTAAATTATTTACATTGAGTTGAGATTATAATGGCTCAGAAATCTATAAGAACCGAATCCAGGCTTCCGAATCATTGGTGACAATATTCACAGGTGCGAGGTCGGTCTCCAAATGCTGATGAAAATAATATCCGAAGTAAAACCAACAGGAATAAACTTAAAAATAATACAAAGATAAAAATACGCGACAGTACTGGAAGAAAAACGCGTGAAACTGGCAGGAAAAAAGCAAGAAGACAACGGACAAACATAGACAATTAAAATTTCTAAGCTCAACTCAAAGCTGAAGCTCAATTTTTTTTCTTCAATATTTTAGCACGTTTACGTTATTATTTTTTGCTCGCTCCGCAGACGGCGCCACACGGCGCGGTTGAGGTAGACTCCAAAGAGGATTGTCTCTCAGCCCGCAGTGTAAACGACAAAACAACAAACAATGCAATACTGTTTTTGTTGTGCGTGTATGTGCATGCGTGTCTATGTGTGCGAGTGTGTCACCGAGCGCCAGGCCGCTTGAGCGAGCGCTCAGGCTTTCAAAGAGGTTCCATCGGCTCAACAAGGTCTTGTGAAAGTAATTGTAATTGTGCCTGAAATTTCGGAATTACTGACACTAGAAAGTAATTAAATTACAGTTACAATTCCTTTTAGCCGAAAGTAATTAAATTACAGTAATTCAATTACAGAAATTGAATTACTACCCAGGTATGGACGCCGATGCCAAACGACTTCGCCGCGACGTGTCGCGGCTACCGCTGTGACTCTACCTTGGATTAACGCAGGACTGCTCAATATTTCTCGAGCTCATCATAAGCTAGGCTTACTGCACTTGTCGCGGTAATCGCGACCCCCGTCCGCCGTGTCGGGAAGCGGGGCACAGACGCATCTCATAGTGGATAGTGCGACCACTAAAAAAAGTCTGCCGCCGCTCTTGAGCGGATGCTCCCAAACGAAGACGGGAGAGTGGTTTGACCGAAGTTTTGCGTCAAACGCGTAGTGAGAGCGAGCCACACGAAAGTCTTTTCCGGGGACGAGAGCCAGCTGCAGGCGTCCCAGCTACGGAATGATCGGTGTCGGGTAGCCCGCGACGGGCGGGAGAAGACATGCGCCGGAGGTTCCTCGGGGCGCAGGGACGCGTCATCGGGGGAGATCGCCCGCCGCTCGAAGGACGCTCTGATTGCGCGGACTCCGTCCACTCGCAGGTGCGCAAGGTGAGCCCTTCGATTGCGCGCTCCTTCCGCATCCATCAAAGGTCCGTTGGGGGATAGGGCGTTCATTTCATTATCCGGGGCTTCCTGCGGGAGCCGTGTTCAGCATAAGGCTTTTTGTTTCTACGGAAACTCGCAAATGGAGGGCCATTTCCAAAGCCGCGCGTTCGCTCCCTTGCCTCTTCCAGCACCGAAAAAAAACAAAAAAACTTGTAAAATTGGGTATTGAGTAATACCTCATTGATGTAAGAAAACGTGAACATAGCAACTGATGCTAGACCGTTAAAGTATGGTTGCGCAGAAACCCTCCAAAGGAGTGCACTTGGAATGTGTCGCTGATTCAATGAAATGCAGACGTACGCGTTTCTTGAAAATGACCTTCATGATTTCCCAAACAAGCAAATAGTCTATGTTTTATAAAACGCATATAAAGCGAATGCACACGTACTCGGCTTTTTGCCTAACAACTCGTGTAAATACGGAATTACACAAATGAACCCTTTTATGCCAGTACGTACATTCCACAGCGTTGTACAGGATACGTGTAATATATGCATGCTCTAGCAATTTCAGTTTAAAGGATACACTATAATTTGTTTTTTTAATAAAAAAAAACAATGTTTGTCAATGGCCACTGAAGGTTAAGCAATTAGATGGTAGCGCAGATATAGGTTCACAGACGACATCGAAATCTTGGGATGGGGGTGCACTGTGCTGTTGAGGTGTGGGAGACGTTGTTCTTGCAGGGAATGCAGAACAGTTTTTCACCAGAAAGAAAAATAAAAGAGATATAGTAGACCAAAGGAAAATGAGGGCAAGAACTACAAAAGAAATAGAATTTAGGATGAGAGTGAAAAAAAAAGAACACGATCGTAGACTTACACACGCACTTGCAACCACAGATTCACCCGCTTGGCTCGAACACAGCAGAGCGTTTTCTGCTCCATGCAGGACGTATCATCGTGAAGATCTGGCTGTTATAACCTATAAGATAATCCGGAAGAGGCCAGAAAGTTGAGAACGAGTCGCTGAAGTTTAAGGCGTCGGCCTGGTATATCCAGTGGGAAATGTATTGGCATGTTTCCAGTGCTGTAATGCCAAATATTATGAGCTTTCGTGGAAAATCAACTCATAGAATCGAATAATCCTCCAAATAAAGCAAATATTAAAGCTTTTCTTTGTAGCACGTTGCACGCAGTGGGCTGTCTACCACACCTATATTATGGAGAATATATTTAGTAAGGTGCGTGAACGCCTTAGAAGAGTTGTTTGCACGGGAAAATTCACTGGTGAAACAGGGCTGATACGTTATATGGCTAGGAAAGAGATCGTCGATGTGCGCGTTGACAAGGCGAAGCAAGCGAGTTTTTGAAGTTTACAGAACTTCGAATTGAGGGGACTTGATTATGTGCCTATCTAGATACACTCTCTGGAAAAGAGGGTGTATTTTTAACCCTTTGTCTCATATAATACACCCCAAAACTTCAGTTCGACGTACAGCACACTAACGTCGATCTGACGGTACTAACTTCCGCGAGAGGCTTGATAGCCGTGTGGTACAACTTATTAAAATAGCAAAAGTACGTGTCACTGACTACAAAAAAAAAAAAGACACTTTTTTTTGTAGTCCTTATTGCAAAACCTCAGCGTTTCTTTCTGTGGCCTTTGATACGTAATTTAGCTATTACATAAGTTACATTGGACGGTTATCAAGCTCCTCATAAAATTTAGGGAGGTCTGTTCATCTATAGTGCGCTGTACGTCCAATTGAAGTTTTGGGGTGCATTATATGGGACAAAAAAGTGTAAGGCGGAACTTTTCTTTTTTTTTTTTAGTGTGCAGTTGGACAACTCCGGTATTCCCAGGTATACTCCAATGTGTAAAAGTATTAATTGAAACTGAGCTGCTCAATTCTTTTCTCGAGGGGGTTGGGTAGTTGTAAGAGTGTCCTTATTTGCTCGTCACGGGATCATGGTGCCTCAAGCTTCCTGGAGGATATGCAGGAATCGGTTATCATGACAGCCAGTTGTTTATCTCAATCTACCGGGTGAATCAAAGGGATCGTTGGCTGTTAAAGCCCTTGTAATTAAGCTAGTTGGGGATGAACGTTTTGAACCATTGTAAAGCGTTAAAAAGACGAATACACAAGTGTTTGTCTTCTTTAGCGCTTTTAACCATGGTTCAAAAGGATCGTTGGCTGTTTCAGGGGACCGCATAAATCGGGTCCTGTAAGTATCGCGCTAGGATTTACCACAGAGCTGCCTGAACGTGGTCGACCTTCAGTATCAAACTTTAACGAAAAAAAAGAACAACTTATATTGGCAAAATGTTAGAAATTAAGAACTAGAAATCCCTAGCTATGGCGTTGCTCTGCTAGCGAAGGGCGCCTGATTGGTGCAACAGCTTACAGACGGCAACAACTCAGCAATAAACAACTCATCTGTTTTTCTTTTTTTCTTTTTCTAAGGTTTTATGGTTTATTGGCACAGAAAAAGAGCGCTCCCCTCCAGGCTCAGAAAGGTCGACTGCTATTGGCGACGTGCGCGACCGAAAGCGTCGCTATGGTCGGCCTTCCACGATTGGCCGAACGCTGACTATGACGTCAGAAAAGGACTTATCATCGACGGAAATAAGAAGAATGAAAGAACTTTAATTTTGACGGTGTTGGCAGTGTTCCTTTGAGAGGGCAATGATTTCAAGCTTCCACCATGCTATTTACAAACACCATCGAACTTGTTGTTTGCAAGGTAATGACGTCACAAGGGGAACCGTGAGAGGGCGCCACTAAAACGTCTCGCCGCTAATATTGCCACGCGCGTCGCTGAGCGAGCGCGTACATGGGCGAATATAGTTACTGTGCTTGGCTGTCGCGCGGAAGATCTGGGTTCGATTCCAGGCAGCAGAATGTTCTTTTATTTATTCTTTCTACTTTGTGTTCTCGCAAATTCGATAACTTTTTTGTCTGGTCCAGTTACGAATGTTGTGCGCGCAGAACGTTCTAGGCCGAATGTTCCAGAAACCCACGCGGCTACAAAAGGTGCTCCCTGTGGCAAGCCGCAGTCAGTTTCGCCCAGTGCTCGATCTTGCTGTTTCGCCGACATCGACGCCTGCGACACTAGCCTTTCTCTATTTTGTTTTCGGCACAAGTTCGCCCCATTAAACGTTTAGTTGCTTTAGTTATTCGCCGCCTAATCATTCGTCATTCGTGACAATATTGCAGAGATCGAGGGAAGCGTCCGTAGGATGGTCGTCAGCAACCTTACGTCACGTGTCGCCATCGGTCGCCTCTTACACAAATCTTTCGTTAACAGACTGTCGCCATAGCTATGAATTTAAATTTTTTTATTTCTAAATTTTTGTTTAGGCAAGTTTGTTAAAGTTTTGATACGCATGATCCACCTTCGGGCATCTGTATGGTAAATCCTAGAGCGATACTTTAACAACCCGATTTATGCGGTCCCCTAAAACAGCCAACAATCCCATTGGCTCACGCGGTATGTTGGTTACAGCAAATGAAGACGCACTTGGCATTTCGGCGCATCTGAAGTAATTAGTTTTGAACCAAGTTCTCGTCTATCGCAGAAGACTTTTGTGGGGTAATATTTATAAATTTTTAATTCTTGAACAATTAAAACAAAATTTTATCACAATGTTTGCTATATTTAAGTGAGCAAACTAAGCCCGTGCATGTAATTTTTCACATATAATACATAACATAATTATGTAATAAATCAAAGCCATCAAGGACTAAACTCTATAAGATGTCTTTGAGTTAACTTAACTGAAGAACACGATACAACAAATCACGCTAAACAATATCAGGATACCAGGGAAAAACGAAGCATGTGTGATGATCGCTGGTATCGCCACGGCGAAGAAGAAGCGCGCTTTGGGAGCGCGTGCCAGGGGAACGCGGATCGAGATAGAAATGGTAGCCTAAGACCGAACGCGGTTGCTACTTGGCCATCACGTTACAATAGGTGGCAGCGGTGGGATGGCCACCGAACCTGTTAACCCCGTTCTCCCGGACGTCTTCACCGGTGAGGGAAGCTCTGAGTCATGCGCAAAGCTGTTCTCCGCTTGCGCGGCAGCCAACGGTTGGGACGACGCCAAAAAGTTGGTGTACCTGCCGACACACCTCCGAGGATGGGCCTTCCGCGTTTTTGAGCATCTTCCCGACCAAGACAATGCCACTTTTCCCGCACTAGTGAAGGCGTTGACACTTCGTTTGGCGTCGGCGGGCCAGTGTGTTGTGTCTGCGGCACAATTTCGGTCCCGCGGTCATCAACCCACAGAAGCCCTGGACGTCTACGCCTGCGACCTTGTGGACCTCTTTGGACAGGATTATCCAGAGATGCCACTACAGGTGGGCGACCCGATGATACGGGACCAGTTCATTGTGGGTCTCCAATCCAAGCTGCGTGACAAAGTCCTCGCCGCTGACCCTGCAACATTTGAGAAAGCTCTTGAGATAGCCTCAAGGCTAACATCCATCGGGCAACTGTCTGCGACTACGGGGACACCAATACTGTGCGCCTCCGTGGGTAGCACTTCAGAAGCCACTACACGACCCACGGACGATCCCATTGCGTCGCTGACCAGCAGCGTGGCCGACCTTCGCGCCACAGTGAACAGTTTCATCAAGTCGCAGAGTCACTTCCAGGAGCACCGCCAAGGTTTTCACCGCGGAAACACTCCTAGGAAGCGCGCACGATGTTTTCAGTGTGGCGGTACCGGCCACCTCACAAGATCGTGTGCAAACTCTGACCAGCGTGCACCCCTGCGATGTGACAACCGCACATTTGTAAAACGTGAAAATCAGGGAATTCTTCCGCACTCCCAAGTAATGATGAGTGGGAAAGTGGGTGGAATTTTCATGAACACGATTGTTGACTCCGGTTCGTCAGCGACCATTTTACAATGCGACAAGTGGTTTGAGCTCTCGCGCGACAACCCCGGCCTTGAGTTCACTCACGGAGAGGGAGTCATTCGCCTTAACGGCGCCGCCTTCGAAGTTTGGGGAACATGCAGCATAAACATTGAGGTTGCAGATCTCTCGGTGAGCCATCCTGTCATTGTTATTCCCGGCATCCTACATGAGTTCGTCCTGGGACTGGACTTTTTAATAAAACACCAATTCCGGGTTGACTTCAGCGAGAGAAAACTCAAACGACAAGTAGAGAGCCCATATACCCAGACCCAAAGAGTTCAGCTTGCTGTCACGTCGGTCCGGTCACCGAGGACCGCAACCATCGTTCTTGGGACCATTTCACCGAATACGGCGGAGTTCGGTACTGGGCTTCTCGAACCTCGCCCGGATCTCCTCGTGAAAAAGAATACTGAAGTCACCTGGGGCGTTTTGACAGTGTCCGATAAGCTACCAGTATGTGTCATCAACCATTCCGAAGAGCCGGTCACCTTATTCAAGGGTACAAGTCTCGAAACCCTGCACGCTTTGACCACACTGAAGGCTCCCGCTGCTCCATCTGACAAGAGGCACGCGCAGGCGGCACGAGGCAGCGTCTGCTCTGCGACGAAAAGAAAGAAATGGACACTCAACTCGCTGCACGATGAGCTTGCCGCATCACAACACCTCCAGGGTGTTCAACGAAAACTCATCGAAGGTACCCTTCTTGATTTCGAGGATATAATTTCTCAAGGTGATTGGGACCTGGGGAGAACGTCAGTTCTGACGCATTCAATGGGCACTGGTGCAGCAGGCCCAATCAAGGAAGCCCCGCGCCGCTTACCTCTGAACTGCCGCGAAGTTGTGACCGCGAAAACGCATGAAATGCTGGACGCGGGAGTAATTCGTCCTTCTAACAGCCCATGGGCTGCGCCGGTCGTTCTGGTAAAAAAGAAGGACGGAAGCTTGCGCTTCTGCGTAGATTAACGTCGGCTGAACGAGGTCACACACAAGGACGCATACCCACTTCCTAGGATCGGCGACACTGTCGAAGCCCTGAACGGTGCTACGTATTTCAGCACCATCGGTCTGGAGTCAGGATATTGGCAGGTGGATATGTCGATGGGGTCTCGAGGGAAAACAGCGTTTAACACACATCAAGGACTTTTCGAATTTAATGTCCTTCCATTTGGGCTGTGTAACGCTCCTACGACGTTTCAACGGTTGCTGCAAATGATCGTGGGAAAATTTGACTTCTGTCTCTCCTATCTCGACGATCTTATCATCTTCAAAGAAACGGAAGCCGAACATGTCATGCAACCTCGACAAGTTATGAAGGCGTTGAGACATGCAGCCTGCAGGTCTCAAGTTGAAACTTTTAAAGTGCCGCTTCTTCAGTAACAGCGTTTTGTACTTAGTAGGCCACAAAATTTCGGCTGCGGGAATCGGAACCGACGAGACGAAAACCGAAAAGGTCTCGAAGTGGCCACAGCCTTTAAGCGTCGAGGATCTTCGCTCGTTCTTAGGACTTGCCTCGATCGTACTACCGGAAATTTGTTGCAAACTTCGCCGGCATTGAGGCCCCGCTTCACAAACTGCTGGAGAAACAAGTTCAATTCGTCTGGACACCACAGTGCCAAGACTCATTCGAAGAGCTGAAACAGCGCCTCACGAACTCTCCAGTTCTGGCGTTTCCAGATTTCGACCTACCCTTTATCCTCGACACGGATGCAAGTTAAAACGGTATCGGCGCGGTACTATCCAAAGTACAGGATGGGGAGGAAAGGGTAATCGCCTACGGCAGTCGTACCCTCACGAAGCCTGAACGCCGCTACAGTGTGAGCAGGAAAGAAATGCTGGCCCTGGTTTATTTCATCCGTTACTTTGGGCACTACCTGCTTGGACGTCGATTCACCTGCAGGACGGATCACAGCAAGCTTCAATGGCTACACAGCTTCAAAGAACCGGAAGGCCAAGTAGCCCGCTGGATTGACCAACTCAGCGAGTATGACTTCGTCGTTTCGCATCGGCCGGGAAAGCAACATGGTAATGCAGATTCCTTGTCCCGACGGCCTTCCCCGGCGAATGAAGGCCAACATGTTGTGCTCATGACAGTTGTACTGTCTTCGTTCACCATGACAGATCTTCGAGAACAACAACGACGTGACGCGCAGCTTTCGCTTATCATCGACGCCCTGCTTGCAGGCACGCCGGCAGGAGAGATTCGTCGATGCAGCGCGGGAGTACTCTTTCGCAACCGGCTAACGTTCGTCGACGGCTGCCTCATCTGGGCAAAAACACCATAGTCAACTCCCGTTCCGTGATCCCCAAGACATGGATACCGCCGGCCCTAGACTCCGTTCATGATGCACCGGGGAGCGGGCATCTTGGGCGCGCCAAGACACTGAAGAAGGCCGCTGAAAGGATTTTCTGGATTCGAATGGGGGGCACCAAGTGTAGCCAACTGGTGCTCAAAATGTGTTAAGTGCTCCGCTAAAAAGGCACCAAACCCCAGGCCACGAACACCACTGATTCAGGAAGCGGCCACCTTCCCTTTTGAGCGCGTGACTATTGGCATCACGTCAGTTTCCAACGACGGAAAGAGGCCACAAGTACATCTTGGTGGTGAGCGACTATTTTACTCGATCGGTTGAAGCGTTCCCTCTGAAGACACAAGAGAGCAAGGAGGTCGCCAACAGCCTCGTTCACAACTTCTTCAGTCGCTACGAGATACCGTCAGCACTACACTCTGACCAAGGCAGAACTTTCGAGAGCAACGTCTTTCAAGAAATATGCTAAGCTTTGGGCATCCGAAAGACAAGGACCTCCCCTTACCACCCCCAGTCGGACGGATTGGTGATTCAATCGCACGCTGATGAGCAGCTTGAGTGCGTACGTCAACGAGACACAGACTGACTGGGACATCAAGCTCCCTATCGTCATTATGTCCTATCGCTCAAGCGTGCATGAGTAGACTGGTTACAGTCCTCATTCTCTGCTCTTCGGTAGAAACATGAATATCCCAGCTGACATGCTGCTCGACGCGTGCACGTCCATACTAACACGACGTCGACGTC
Source organism: Ixodes scapularis (assembly GCF_016920785.2). Lineage (NCBI taxonomy): Eukaryota > Metazoa > Arthropoda > Arachnida > Ixodida > Ixodidae > Ixodes > Ixodes scapularis. The sequence continues at coordinate 160,608,812 of NW_024609846.1, forward strand.
CGGTTACGAAGAACACGCATCGCATCTACTGACAACATTACAAAATGCGCGCGACCACGCAATCGTGAACGACATGAAAGCAAAGGATGCACAGAAGCGCCACTACGAACCTGGCGACAGAGTTCTTCTACATTGTCCCGCTGTGCCGTGAACACAGTTTCGAAGTTATATTTGCCATGGTTGGGTTCATGTGTAGTCCTCAAGAAGCTACCTAACAACGTGTACAGAATCCAGGAAGAAACAGGAAAAAGAAGGCGGCGGGTTGTACACCACAACCGTTTGAAGCGGGTAGCCGATGAGAAGGAGCCAGTCTTGCCTGCCAGGACGTTATCACGCGTCACGGAAAACGACCTACCTCCACCTGCACCAGACCTCAAAGACTTCCCCGATATAATCATCACAGAAAACGACGATAATGATTCGACTCCTACTCGCTCAGCAGTCCCCAACTACCCAGACATAATAGACATTGATGGTGATGATCTGTACGTAGATGCGGTCGAAAGTCTTACCACCGGTACAAGCAGCCGAGGATCCGCAACTGGCCGACGCTCTTGAGAACCCACCGCTGTTAGACATCCTCGACAACGAGCTTCACGTTGACGACCAAGCAGAGGAAAACGGGGACAAGGGCACTGACGGAGGCCAGCACATTATGCCGCCAGCGAACGGTGCCGAGCTCCTGGACGACAATCAACTTCCAGTCGTTGTTTTTTTGCCCCCCTGATGACGTCACTCCAACGGACTTGCCTGTAGACGTGCCACAGCAGGCAGAACCAGAAGAGAGATACGTCCTTCGGCTACGAGAAACATTGAGTCGACCCGCGCGGTAATCGCGATTGAGTGTCCCTAGCGCAAGAAATGCCGGGACGGCAACTTCCTTGTGAAAGGAGATAGTGTGATGATCGCTGGTATCGCCACGGCGAAGAAGAAGCGCGGTCTGGGAGCGCATGCCAGGGGAACGCGGATCGAGCTAGAAATGGTAGCCTAAGACTGAGCGCGGTCGCTTCTTGGCCATCACGTTACACATGGAATACAGTTCGACAAAACAAATGCTATGTCCACAGGCGCAATGAGCATGACATTTCACCTACTCATTGTTCCTGTGCAGACTGCATGTTTCCAATTTAATAGCATTCTTGGCTTCGTCATTCGCAAGCGTTATGTTATTGCTCGCCGTGATTGACCTCTAAGTATTCAGCAAGAATAGGAACTAACAAACGCTTTTATAGTGCATGACTAGGTGGCAGCAAAAACAACTAATTAGGAACAAGAAAATGCACTCTAAAATGCAAAAGATACAACAACAGGACGCGAAGTGCGCTTGATGACACTAAAGTTAGCGACGTATGCCTCTCAGTAAATGACTCGGCGAATGAACTATTTACAACAGACGCTGGAAGAATGCTTCACTTTTCAATTGCACGAGAAGATAAAGTTCCTATACTCTATATATTATTTTTAGTTTGAAATTATCTGATTCCAATGTCGTAAATAGCTCTCATGGAGCGAGACACAAAAGGTGTAAGGTGATCAACTCAAGCTATGTTAATTTTAGTATGGTATAAAAAATATAAATACCTAAGTGGAGCTATTGATCTAGTGTAATGTAATAAACTCCGGCTGTCCTCATCCTTGAGTCCCGATGAGATTCCTTACCATCCTCTACTCAAATATTAATTTGTGATACGTCAAAAGGACCCTCTCGCCCATATTTGCCACGTGACTTTGGCAGGGCGCTTTTCAAATATCTTCATCGCCTCTCCCCCTCCCTCCCCGCCCCCGGACAACGCAGAAACTGGTCACGTCATGCTTTGTCTGACCAAGAATAAACTCGGGATGTGCGTTCATGAACTCGTTCCTGTCACGAATGCCAATGGGAAAGATTCAGCGGCATACTAAAACACGCCTGTTAGAATTTTCCTTACCACACGATCGTTTTGATTATATACACATTGATCTGGTAGGACCTCCACCACCATCTCATGGCCTCACGTACTCCTTACCTGAGTAGGCCGATTTACCCGCTGTCTGGAGGCTGGAGGCAGACAGTGACCAGTCATTGACCAATGGCTGGCCACTGTCTGGCCACGGGCCAAAGGACCACTGCCAGCAATTGGCCAATGATTGGCCAAATCTGTGCTGCCTAGGCTTGGTATCTGGTACGCCCTCAAAGAAGATCTAGGATGTTCATCAGCCGAGTTGGTATACAGAAGGCTCCTACCTCTTCCTGGCCAGTTTTGACAAACCACACCTGCCACCTTAACTATTGACCTTACAGGTTATGGGGCTCATCTACGCGACACAAGGCAGCTTCTGCGACATTTTAAACCAAGAACAACATCAAATCGAGGTGAATTAATCAGCAAAGACCTTCAGAGGTGCACACAAGTATTTGTCAAAAAATACAAAGCTCGAAGACCACGCGATCCTCAGTATGTTGGTCCCTGCAACGTACTTCATCGAGATGTAAAACTTTTACCTTGGAGATTAATGGATGACTGGAAGTTGTAAACCTGAATCGTCTGAAAGCTGCACACATAGATAGTAATACGACTACATGTCGAGCCAGAACTGTGAAACATGTGCAATGGGCAACAAGTGAACAAAAAGTTCCCACACGCGACGTTTTCCCAGTTCATGTTTTAGGAGGGGGCATCTGTAGTGGAACACTAAAGCGAGTAAAAAGAAGCATGAGAGTTCACGCGCACCGGCACGAGCTCCTACCTCGGTTCTACAGTTCCAGGTCTCTGAATTCCGATGTCGGAATAAACGCGCAGCTCGTTAAACTTGTACTTTAACGGACATCCCTAACACCACGAAGCACCTGATTCATAAACTGCTGGAATGTTTGTGTTGCGGCGCCACCTTTGGGCGGAGAATAAGCGGTCGGGGAAGCCTAGTTTATTTTTGCGGTGAAGAAAACCCTGTAAATTTTCTTTTGTGACACACCCTATAATATATATATATATATAACGAAGTGAAAACCTCACGGTGAGAAACAACAAACAGCGGAAGTTTAATAAACAGTTTCGCCGAGTCTCTCGGCGAAACTGTTGATTAAACTTCCGTGGTTTGTTGTTTCTCACCGTGAGTTTTTCACTTTGATATATTCAATTTTTTTTTTTTTTTACAGCGGCGCTGTTAAGGGCTAGGTTCCCCTGGATCGTGTCCGTGTATGTCGACACAAACCTTCCTGGACAGCTACCTCCATCTATAAGCGACGGCGGCAAGCACACAACCAGTCTGGTTTCCGCCGTTGCTTGTAGATGGCGGCAACCTTTCCAGCTATAATAGAAGAATGGATAGTTGGGCGCGTTGGTGGAAATTCATCGTTGGAAACAGCGCGAAAAACAGACGACGACGAAGAAGAAGCACACAGTGTATCGGGTATAGCTCCGCTGGTCTTCCTTCTTCACAAAAGTAAAAAAGCTGAACGTTTTTTTTTTCTTTCAGGTGATTTTATTTAAGCTTATTATCTAGACGGCTAGAAAATATTGCAGTTCACCTGCAAAACCGATCTCGCCCGCGTTCGGTGTCAAGGTATACGGCGCATGCCGTGCATCATTCACTTGGCACAACTGTAGCCAAAATTTCCCTGACTATGGCGCCAATGCTACAGGCGCCCGTGCAGTCGCGCAGCTTTTAGCGTCGCTCAAAGCTGTACAGGCGGGCTCTTCACTTCTTCATAAATGTCCTCCTTAGCACGCTCGCTCACGTTGTACGCGAGCAATAAACGTGAAATAAAAAATAATAATTACAAAAAAAAAGCAGAACGGCACTTGCCCATCTTGTGGCTTGAAATCATGGTTGCCAGTTACCAGAAGCTTTATCTAAAATCACACAAAAAAAGAAAAAAAAAACGCTTTTTCGTCTTTCAGAAATGTTTAAACTGTTCGTGACAGAACAAGGCTATTTTGCATTGCCAAACACTGAAACCAATGCTGAGGAAGTCACACTTTCGAATCATGACGATCGGCAGTTGCGTCTGCTCTGCGCCTTGGGCCTGCCGACCTGCATGCGCAGCTGAGAGCGTGCAACTCGTTTGTTCCGGAAACATTCTGCTCCATCTATGAGGAAAATGCTACAAATCAATCGCGGTTGAATCCCCCTTAATATATGAGATAAGTAACAGTCCCGTCAAATGGGGTCTGATATTTCTCTGCCGTGAAACTTGCGAAATAAAATTAAATGGTGTAAGAGACGTGACCTTGGCAAGTTCGGCTGAAGTCGAACGCCAGGCGCCATTTTATGGACCCGTGTACACATTTTTATTTGTTTTAACAGATGCACTATGTAAATTTCGGCGTTGCCAGTCACTGAAAGAAAATCTTTACTCGCCAACGACAACGCTCCAACGCGGGCAATTCTCATGCAGGCAGAACTTATTTTCGGCGTCACATAATGCGGGCTTCAGGCACTTTCAAGCTGTTTGCGATAGTTTACTATGCGAGAAGTCCCAAACTTTGAGTTGAACAAAATAATTGAATTGAACTGGTTATCTTAAAGCATTAAATCACTTAAAAGACCGTAGACACCGGATCGAGCAAAGTATACAGTATTTTTGTATTCTTTAATTCATAAGTAAGCTGATCAAGCGAATGTTTGAAGTTTATTTTGTTTTTCACGGGCCAGGCCCGGTAGGGAGGTAGAGGCAAAAGGCATTTCTGCCTGACTGGGCCTCTACCCCACACAGTTCATAACAGCACAACTTGCATGAATCGCCATACATTGTCTATACCGTAAAACAATATTCACAATTCCAAACACACGTAGGTGTCATATTATAAACGCACAAATTGCCTGATGTTGATGTACCAATATTCCACGCATTAGATAAAATGCAAGTTAAACTTTCCTTGTCCTAAACTTTCTCCACGAGTTCCCCTATATAATCAAAAGCGAATGTTCTGCTGCTATTAGTAAGCAAATCTGGGTTGGCAAAGGTAAATAACCCTCAAACCCTCGTGCCGTCCTAAAGTCGCTTATATACTCTTTGTGCGTCAGGGCTAACACTGATTCATGTCAATTCCTGTGCCTCGCGTAGTCTAATCACACGTATCCTGTACGCCGACGCTTTAAATGGTCAAAACGTGCTGTAAAATAGACTGCATAAGTCCTGCGCATAATGATTTACTGCAATTTCGGTAGTAAATATAAGTCTTCAACGACCCTTTACGAAGCAAGGCGAAAAACGCAGTGAAATTTCACGAAAAATGCTAATACGACGCATCTGCCAAGACACGTAGGGGAGAGTAGAGCGACGAGCTGAAGCAACCTAATGGCGGCCGGATCGTGTGATTCCAAGCGCCCATGCGAGACGGAGGATGAGATGGTCGATATTTTGCTCCACATTCCAGGAGTAAGCCGAAAGAGTACTCTAGGCCAAAAATGAAGCCCTTCGGTTCACCTAGGTCGCTTCTAATCACAGATGAATCGAACCAGACTTGATATTTATCCCCGGCACGAAAGTAGTTTTGACTATTAGTATAATCGCTAAAGTATCACGCGACAAGAATAAAAGCATGACAATAAATTAAAACTAATTGAGCAACAATCAGGTAATTTATCACGGGAGTCGTTGTCGTATGGCAGTACCACGCGACATATTGATCATTGAGTGTGAAACTGCGTGAACAAGACATACACGTATACCACGGTTCATCACCATAATTTATTTTTATTTCAGGCCTCGATTTCGAGATAGATTACATCGTATACCTAAATATTTTAAAGTAAGTGGCTATATAAAAAATAATGTCCTTAGCGTGGAACTTGCTTGCATCAGCAGAGCAATTTTGCGTTAAATACGGATGCCAAGAAAACTACCGGCTAAACCTATGCCATGAAACACATATTGGTGCATAGCTGTAAATGAAAGCTATAGGGTAGTGTTTTGTATGTGTAGGTAAAATGTTCATTTATCTTTAACTACTTATCTATACAAAGAAATTGCTACCATATTTCTGGCTACGCACCGATGTGTGTTTCATGGCACATGGTTTAGCCGGTAGTTTTCTTGGCCGAGATAGTCTTCCTAATCACTTTGGGCCTCGCTGTTTTTTAGCAGTAACACCATCGATAAACAGCCAAGAACTATAAAAAAAAATTATCATGCGGGAAAACAGGTTAGTGATTCGAGCACTGGGTGGTTTGCCTAAGTTCTGCTTTGGAATCAATAATGTGCGCAGCAGGAATTCACAAAAGAGCGTAATGCCCTTAAAACTAAAAGTTTCGATATCAATCTAGCGTACTTATAGTACTTAAAGTCGGAATTTCGGAAAGGGTCTATTAGACCATTTCCGAAATTCCTTCTGGCCACTTTGATCACTATCATCATCTGTGAAACGGCATCTGTGCCATACCAATGACGGTCTTCTAGTGACTGATAAAGGGAGACGTTGAATATGCTCCTAAGGGGATCTTGCGAGGCCTGTACGTTCGGGGGGTCAGTACGACGCGACGTAGGAATGGAACACAAGAGCTACGTAAGTGTTTATTTCTAATAACTCAGATTAAGTCCATCTGTAAGCGGCACACAATCGGCTTTAAAGCACTTTGGTGTATAGAATTTTCTCGAGGCATCTGAGTGGGTTGGAGCTTTGCAGGTTCTTGGTCACCATCGAACTGAAAGTGATCGAGAAAGAACTCACACTGAACAATTCCTCGCGTGCCGTTGACTTGCGAAAGTGACGGTGCCGATACAAGTTCATTTCCGCCATTGATATGGCAAAACCTAAACTGCTTTACAAACCACCAGATGGCACTGAATGTCGGAAAGGGCTATTTGTGTTTATGCGCTTTAAAACATCTCAGAGGAAGGAAGGATAATGACAGAGCTTCTTTATTGGTTATAGGTTTCTAGAATTTCTTGGTGTGTGATTTATAAACGAATTATTTGTGCTGATAGTGTATTTTTTGTTGCCATTCGCAGGTTGCTCCAAATCAGTCCAGAAGAGTGAAGAGAGAGAGTGAAGTTGTCCCAGAACACCCTGGACGCATGCGCGAAGTCTTCACACGTCGTGTCGTACCACAGCGTCCTGAGTGGGAGCATTAACGCCGCCACACCGTATCGAACACCTGGCCGCCGCTGATAAGGCCGCTCTGCCGAGTTTCCACAGGAGCCGTAAGCAAAAAACAGCCGTCGGCATTGCCCCACGGCCAATACAGGCAGATAACGGGACCAGGCAGTTCCCCAGGTCCAGCTGCCTCCGATTGGAAGCTCCAATCGATCGTACATGTCGGTGAACCTTTGCCTTTGCTGAACGTTTAAAACTCGTGTTTCTATGCGGTGTTATGCTGCCTTGAAGATGCGTGCCGCCAACAACGAGCCTCCCTAAGGTGAATTTGTTTTATACTCTACTTTCTATTCTGCTCGTGTCAACTATTAGCTGAAGTGCCACGAGGATCGCGTGAACTCTTCGGCGATCTCGATCTTCGGTCTGACGATGCAAAAGGGTAACCATTTAAAACTCGTTGTTATAACAGATATGCTAGAATTCGTGACAAGCCCTTTTACGGGCCTGCTTTTGATCTTCGTAACATCACTCGTCTCCTTTCCTGTGGCGATCAAGGCTAGCGTCCCTTTCCCAACAGTGAAGGAACTGTTCAGAGCGCCAATAGAAGCAACAAGAAATGAGATTGGAGTGTTAAACCAGAATGATGAACCAGGCAACTGGAAATTTCCGCCGAGATGTGTAGCAACTGACTCCTGCAGAGGACGATGTAATGAGAGCCGGAAGAGTGACGACTTTACGTGCCACTGCGACCAGCTGTGCTTAAGGTACGGAGATTGCTGCGTTGACATCCATCAGTACTGTGTTCTGAACAGAACTGGCGAAAAAAACCTAACGAGGCATCCGTGCCTGTACGATCACGAATCGTTACCGCACCAGTCATTTCGCTATGTGTCCGACTGCCGGGACCAACTTGACTCGATTGGCGATGAGAGGGATCATTTGGGCAAAGTGTTGGGCAAAGACGGCATCGTGTACTCCAACATGAGCTGCGCCAGATGCAACGGTGCCGTAGATGCCGTGCCTTTAGCTCTGTTGGAAAACTTAGCGGACGATGGCGGTGAACAGGCGACGCCGTTTGTCAGAGCGTGCGTCGTGGCTGTAGACACTTGCAAGATGGGCAGTATGGCCTTCAGGGCCCGGGACTTGAACACCCTGTGCGCCCTTTATCAGGGTCCGGTGAGATCCATCCGCAGGCCCAATCGAAAACGAAAGTTGTACAAGAATGCCTACTGCGCCATTTGTAACGGTGACATTCCTGATTTACACTGTTCGGGAGACGTAACGGTGTACAGTGAACGAGACTATTCGTACAGCTTGTTCGAATCAAGTCACCAGAGATATAAAGAGATGACGGACGACATACCATCCGCCTTTTCAATCCTCCTCAATTTCGGTCTAGACGGCGTGCAGCGATTTGAATTCTCTTCCGAGAATAAGGAAGCAATGCTCCGAAACCAGCAACGCTGCCCCGAAAATTTCCTCTGGGATCCGTTCGCTGAACTATGCCGTCAGATCTACTGTGGTACTGAGTTTATGTTAGTAAATTCGCGCTGCATTGAAAAGCCCAAAGAAAACATTGAAAATTTCACAAAGGGGTCCGACGAAGTTTCTGCTGAAAAATTGGCGGACTACAACCGCATAACAGTTGTGATGAATGTTAGCCTTGAAAGCGATAGTGAGCTTCGAGAAGAAGATGTGAAACAGTCCATTACACACGCGCTCGAAGCGTACAACGTATCTAAAGAGCGAATAAAAAACGTGGAGGTTTCCATAACATCTGACGCAAGTCAGATACCCAAGCTTCTAGAGGGTTCGGAGAAGGTGGTTCTTCTGAACGAAGGTGACTATCCAGACGATGAAAGCAATGACTCAGGCGAGTCAAACAGCACGTACATTCCGGCATATCTCATCGCCCACTTCGACCTGTACGAGCCAAAGAGGAACGTAGTGGAGCCTTCCATCAGCAGTGTAATTGAGGCGTTTGCCAGCAGCTTCAACCTGAGTTCGCTGATGCTCAAAGAACTCAACTTGACGGGAGAAGTGAGCACAGTCGAGTCCCGACCTACATTCATCGACAACTGGTGCAGTGACGAGGACGGGGGAAAGATACGCGAGTACTGGAACGATGAATTCGCACTCGTGACGAAACCCGGCAACGAGCTCTCCATCAGTCAGGTGTACGTGAACAGAACTGGCAGGACTTACCAGCCTGGAGATTTCGCCGCCAATGTGCTCTTCCGCGTCACAAGCAGCCAGACGGCGGCGGTGACCATCAACAGCGTCGTCGTCGTGTGCGACCGGGGAACAGGACTCCCTGAGTCTTGCCCCCGGCTTGACTTCAATTTGAGTCAGGTGAAAGTCTCCAGAGACGACAGCGTGGTCCTCTCAAGCGGAACTCTCTCCATCCGCTGCCAACACTACAAGTTTCTCCCGCACGGCAAGGTAAGGCTCTGCTTGGACGAGATCCTCGACGCACTCGGCAGCCGCTGCCAGCTTTTCGACGGTCCCCTGATGGCCCTCATCAGCCTTGTGCTTAGCGTCATCTCCATGGTGGCCCTCGCCCTCGTGCTTCTCACATACGGCCTGTTTTCTCAACTCCGGAACCTGCCCGGCTGGAACGTCATGCTGCTCACGTGCACCCTGTTCCTGATGCACCTTAGTTTCCTGCTCAGCCAGCGGCAGTCGGTCCAGGGGGCCGCGTGCCGAGCGGCGGCCATCGTGTGCCACTACTGCGTGGTGAACTCCTTCTTCTGGATGAACGTGCTGGCCTTCGACCTGTACCGCACCTTTACCAAGGGAGGCGCACTGGGCGCCCGCAAGGTGTCCCGCTTCCTGCCGGGCTACCTGGCGTACGCCTTTGGAGTGCCGTTTCTCATTGTGGGCACCTGCGTGGGACTGGACTACTTCGACACACCCTTGTCCCCTTACTACGGGCTCTTCGGAGTCTGCTGGATCGTCAACAGGCTGTCGGCGCTCACCTTCTTCGCAGTCCCCGTGGCAGTCCTCCTGCTGCTCAACTTTGTCTTCTACGGAATGACCGTCTACGCCGTGCACTCGTCCGCCAGGTAAGTCGTCGTTCGTTGACTCGCTCATTCATGAGACGGCTCGAAGACTCAAATAATGTCATTTCCGTTCGATTAAAAGCGTGCCTAAAGGTGGGGAAAGAAATATAATAACGATCTATCTTGCAGTGGTGCATAACGAATACAATAGCTTAATAGCTTTACGCAGATTAATCCACAGCAGGCATTTAGTGAATATTTCCCAAAGCCGATATTGTAATGAATCGAAACGGAATGAACGCACTTGATGAATTGTAGAAAAGCAAGACTAAAATTCTGGTTTGAAATTTTCTATGTGTATTTAATGCTGCTAAAATTTTATAACTGGCCATCAGTTCAGATGATTGGGTATTGATTCATCCTATACGCGCTTTCCACTACATGTGGTCGTACCTTTGTAAGCTGGAGGTTATCGCGCCTGGATATACAGGGTGTTTTTCAAGACTTTATAAATTTGTTTTTTTAAAAGCCATTCGATTAGTTGCAGTTTGTGCAGCTGAGTTTTACCGCCAACGGGACATAATATAGGAGGAGAATTGTCACGATAGGTATGTTAATTGTCTTTAATTTGTTAACCGGCGTCTTATTTCTTTTAGGATAAAGATATCGTCCCAATCAGAAACTTGCTGAGCGTCGCCGAGAACCACTAAATAAGTGAATTATAAAAGATTATGGTCACGTGGAAAGCGCGGTGCTCCTGCAACAAGCACAAGGTTAATTGTGCGGAAACGCGGTGTCTCTGTTTCTTATCACCTGTGGTTCCGCACCAGCAGCATGCGCCCGTCGCACGAGTGGTCACTTTAGCGCACCACGGCGCTTCCCACGCTCCTCAGACCTCTCTAAAATTTACTTACCAAGTGGTTTTCACGGAAGCTCAGCATGTTTCTTATTGGAACCATATATTACTATTCAATAAGTCAAAAGTTATTTAAGAAGCCTTAGTTAATTAACCGACACATCGTGACGATAATCCCTCTATATAATCTACTACTGGCCGTATAACTCACCTGCACAAACCGCTGTCCTATAGCTTTTACAGCATTTTTAAAGAAACAATATTTTGAAGTCTAAAAGAATACTTTGTATACAAGCGCGTGTGCGTGTTATGTAAACAAATCTAATTGTATTCAATTGTAACCGCTAGAGGAAGAATGGCCTTGCATGTCTCTCGAACGTCCTGCCTTCAGCACGCGCTCCATGCCTTCCGCCGTGCTTTGGCTGCATGCGCGCGCTCGAGGTGCGCGAGACACCGAAGCATGGTCGAAGGTAGGAAGCTCGTGCTGGAGGCAGGACGACTGGAGCTCCTCCTGCCGTTCTCACTTAGTGACTATAGTAAAGTACGTTGCTGGGCTCGTTGGCCCATTTAATACAAATAAAATGCGCTTTAGTGCCGCTTTAAGACCAATCGAAGTGTTCTAATGTACGTGCACCCAAAATCTGTTACAAGGAGCCGTAACCATCTTCATTGCTTATATTTACTTTATTGCTTGGTTTAAGGACCGCCTCCCAGGGGGTCTTTAAACCGGCTGACCCCTCCCCCCCCCCCCCCCCCCCCGCTGGGGGGGGGGGGGGGGGGGGGGGGTGGAGGAGTCAGCTGGTTCAAAGACAGCCGACGTCGGCAGCCGAAGAGTCCATAGATAGAGTGGGTCCAGATCGGGCGAGGAGGGACTCCACTCAGGATCAGAGACTCCCCTTTCTGCCCCCGATGCCTCTCCTGGAAAGCAGAAACAGTCTTCCAAAAATAATAAAATGCTCCACGTATAAAATAGCTTTTAAATCATAGTAAATGCCCGATTTGTCGTTTTTAACCTATATTTTGTAAACTTAACATAATAGCGGTAAAAAGATAAATATCATACAATGGAACTGCCGTGGCGCATGAATAACGCTCATTTATTTTTGACGAGCTTTTCACTGTTGCCCTTTGCTTACAGAAGACTCGTCTAAATCACTCACACAACAAGGTTTTGCGTCGTCAATAGTTTTTACGAAGAATTGCGGTTCCTAAAACTCTTCGAGTGACGTAGCAGTGGCAGTGGAGTTGCCTGTGTCGTAGTTCTTCTCCGCGTTCTACTGGAGGCTGTTGCACTTCGTATATTTCTTTATCGCCTCATCATTAACGGGACATTGTATCTTCTACCCAACGTTCAACTGCAGCTTCATAAACTGCAAGGATTTGTAGATCAGCTCCCTGGGCCCTTTCTAATTCTCTGCGATTGTAATCCTCCACCACCTTTAATGGGGTAGTGCTCGTCGGGAATCTCGGGGTGACGTTATTGAACGGCTTTTATTATCATCCAAACTTTTTTGTTTAAATTTAAGTAGGAAAGAGCCCAGTTATTTGTGCTGCCCGTAATACATTCACGTTTATTGACCTTTCTAATTTCTATCTTTACTCCCATGCTTCTCATGGCAGGTTTGAAACGGCCCTTTTGGCAGCAATCATTTTCCTATTTTTTATAAAGCAATGACCCACTGCCATCAGTTCCAGTCTTGAAAAGGGCCGATTTGGCTCTTAAATTAGAAGCTATACTAAATCCCTCTCTGTTTTCTTTTATATATCTCCCAAAGATTCTGCAGATTAAGTCACTGGATGCATCATAGGTATTGCTTTGTGCAGTATGCCCTTCCAGCAAAACTAGTATAACTTTCCACTATTGTTTCTGTAAAGCTGAAATTCAGACAAAGGAATAATTTATGAAGACCTGAAATCCCAAAAGAATCCAGACAAATTTCCAGTTCGATAATCCAGATGACGAAAATTTATACGTGTGCTGGGTTTTTCGGTAGCGTATCGCAACCCTTAGGAAGCCTTCCGAGGTAGACAGAGAAGTGCGCAGCCACTTGAAAGGACCAAAAGAAAGCCTGGGGAGCATTTCGTCGTTACCCGACGGCTCGAAAACAAATCGCATTTAATAAAAGCAGGACCAAAGTTCGTTGGACAAATAAACAGGCCAAAGATGGATTCCTGAAACAAGTATTTCTCCCAAATAAATAGTTTTATTTCTGTAAAGCAAGTGTTGAATCGTCTTAAAAAGAATGAAGGTAACTACCAGCCCTTCCGAATACCTCTTTTTTCGTAGTCATAATCTTTAGAGGATCAAGCCGACGTTCTCATGAAGCGTTTCTTTGGAATCTCCAGTTGATGTATAACCACAGTCTTTTTTTAATTAAAAAAATGACTGTGGTTATACATCAACTGGAGATTCCAAAGAAACGCTTCATGAGAACGTCGGCTTGATCCTCTAAAGATTATGACTACGAAAAAAGAGGTATTCGAAAGGGCTGGTAGTTACCTTCATTCTTTTTAAGACGATTCCACACTTGCTTTACAGAAATAAAACTAAAACTAAGAAACTGGCCTCAATCTCTGCCGCTGAACTATACCCCTTAAGGGGTATAGTTCAGCGGCAGAGATTGAGGCCAGTTTCTTTGTCTGGGGCTCATGATGCAGCATACAACATGTCATTTACAAGTTGCGAGCTTAAAGTAGCTGTCGGCGTAAAGAAGCTTTCCGCACCTGGACCAAAGAAGATCAAAGAAATGCTAAAGCACTCGTCAGGTGAACCCCTAAGTAGTGTTTTGGCACTCTTTAATTTTATTTGTGGGTGGTTCTTCGTTTCTTCAGTGCTGTAAAAGGGCACACATAATCCCTCTGCTAAAATCGAATAACAATTCCTCTTTACCAGCGAACTACCGCTCAACTGCTCTCACAAGCTGCTTGGGAAAGACCTATGAGGGACTCATCAATCGACACCTCGTGCATTTTCTAGAGGCAGAGAACGTCTTTGATGTTAGTATGGTTTCCGAGTAGGACGTTTCACCGCTGTCCACCTTATTCATGTGGAAGCCTGTATTCGCGAAGCGTTTAGGCATCGTCAGCACTGTGTTTCTTTATTTTTCCATTTGCACAAAGCATATGACGCGACGTGGCATAAGGGACACTTAGAGATTTGTAGGAATACGGTGTTCGGGGCCGCATGTTATGCTAAATCCGAGTTTATTTGAAGGAATGAACCTTCCAAGCCTGTTAGAGCTCCATTCTATATACCGGATCTGCTTGACCAAGAGAGTTGTGTCCCTCAGGGACACAACTCTCTTGGTGACCCTTTTTTTCAGTCAGTGACCCTTTCTTTCAGTCAAAATTAATGGCCTGGCTAAGGTGATACAACCGTCGGGAACGCGACAGAACAGAACACGGCAAAACAGCATGCGACAAAACAGCACAGAGACAAAAAAAAAAGTATGAGACACAACAGCACGGCACAGAGCAACAGAGCGACAGAAGAGCGCGTCACAAAACAGAAAGCGACAAAACAGCACAGCTACAAAAAAGCACGCATGTAAGTACATGCTGTTTTTTTCGCAGTAGGACACATTATAAGCAGCACGCGCCAAAATTCAGCACTTGCTGCTAACATGTTCAGCAGAACATGTGTATTGCCGTTAGTTTTTTATCTACCGTTATATTACTTTATAATATTAGCTGCGCCGTCATAGTTTATACTCATAGCTTTTCGTGCATGTTTAGTACTATAAAACTTTCTCACCGCAAGACAACGAAGCTAAATTTCTTCCCGTTTTTTTGACTGATTGATTCTTAATCTGGTAACGTTTGAAATCGATTCAAATGCGGCACCCTATTTACCCAAAAGAAGAATGAAGATCACAATTGATGAGTTGAATGGAACTGCTAAAGAAAAAGTTTATTTGACATACACTTTTGTTTTAAATATAACTAACATGCTGTGAGAGAAGCGATAGCCCAAAACAGTGTCAATGAGAAGCTGTGTGCCATACTGGGAAAGGACGTTCCGCAGTCTTTGCGAGATTCTCGCGTATTGCTTTGAATCTGATGGGGTGCATCCTCTTTGGCCGTCGACCATCTGCTGCGTGACGCTCTGCTTGGTACTGCCTGAGTACACCTGTCAAAAAACTGAACAAAATTTTCATGTGCATACTTGGTTGGGCTTATACCCTTCAGCAGGCCCAGAGTGTTTTCTGGTGCACATTATCGTAGGCTCCCTTCATGTGGAAATAAACAGACCATAGGAAATTTTGCCTCTTCATTGTTATCTCCATACATTGAGCGATGATGAGTAGGTGGCCTTTTAGTCTTTTATCTTTTTAGTACATTCTAAAGCTCCCCAAGAATTGGCATTCCCTTCTGCTCATTCCTTCATTCTTTGCTTTACTGTCTGCATAACTAATCGCATAGGCACAGCTATCTGTAGAGCTAAGCGCATAGGCGTTTCTTTTAAGATGGCTTAGTTTATTTTGTGTACGTTCTGAATATAAGTTCCGGTATTCGATATTCGATTCCAAATTTGAAGGAAATAGTGCCGGTTGAAGCCAAAAAGTTGAATTCGATTCGAGATGAATTTTAACAATTCGCAAACTCTAATCTTGGTTTCTATTATCTACCCTGGTGTTGCCGCATGCTCATATCGCAAACTAACAAGTACGCATTCACTTATTTTGGAATCTAAAATGTATCCAACACGTACATTCATGCTTTACCAGTGCACGCAAAAGTGACAATACCGGTTGTGTCACTTCTGTTTGTATTACGTTATATCTAGGGTTGCGTGTTTTCGGATAAATCCCCCCCCCCCCCAAAAAAAAAAAAAAAAAAAAGAAAATCCGAAAAACATTTGTTGGTAGATTTTTGTGTTAATTAGGATTTATCCGAAAAACTCAGAATTTCGAGGTCACAGCGACAAAATAAACAGCAAAATAGACGGAGTTACACAACTAATCTTTACAAAAAGTACAAGGTTAGTGGTTCTGAGGAGATTCCACTTCAGTTTCCTTTGAAATTTAGAACTACTGACAAAAAAAGCGGTTTGCTTTTTAGCACGTCGAGGTTCCTTTGGGACAACGGGTTATGGTACCCGGACCTTACTTATTTTGTTTTCGAATTTTTTAATTTAACGCAGTAAAATAAACTTAGAATTTCAATGAATTGGGAATCTAACAAAAATCAATTCCGATAAACCCCGAATTCTTAGCGAAAAATAAACTCCGAAAAACAATCTCCGAATTTCACGAGAAAGGAACTGTGGAAACACGGAATCCTAGTTATAGCAATTAATTCTAGGTACAGTTTGTATTATGTTATATCGAGTTAATTCTAGGTACTGCCAGGAAACACAGGGCATGACCTAGTATGATCAGGCGCCTTTTTCCTCGGCTTTCTTATCGCACGATGCCGCAATTTATTGACTGCGGTCACAGGATGCTCAGTAGTCGAGACACCATGCCTTTCGTACACCATCAGTGACCACACAGTAGGTCAAAACTCGCCATTGTTCATTTAAGAGTGGCAAATTTTCAGAAAGAGTGTTTCCGAAGAACATTGGCATGTAGAATTCGCACTACGCTTTAGAAGTCGGCCTTCAGGTTTTATCGGGTGTTTCAGACTGCACCCAAAACATACTATTGCTCTGCCAGTGAGGGTAAGGAGAACTGCGTGCGCGTGTGGCCTGAAATGTACATCAGCTGGAGTCAGAACTGCATTGTCACGGGCTCTTTCGCGTAGAGCAGAATGCCAGAAAAACGGGATAAATTGATGCAGGTAGAACTAACTCTACGCACATATTTTATTTTATCTGAAAATACTACCTGTTCCATCTGTTACTTCACTAGGGTGGTCAAAGATGTAGTTTCTTTCTTCAAGCACACACGCAGTTTATATAGCGCAGGGAATGAAATAAATGGCGTGATACGAGTTATTCAGCTGTTAGCGCGTATATGAAAAGCAGTAAGTGCGTTGTGCACAACGCGTGCTCAGAGCGAGCTCCCGCCTATCTGTCTCGGCACCAGTGCACTCCAGCAGCGCAGGTGGAAATATCTGCCGAGGCTGTCGGCGCCTCGGTCCCAGCGTCGTCTGAGCAGACACACCTTTCGCAGGGACAAGTGGGGCCCCGGCCTGCGCTGCCACAACGAGCGCAACCCGGCGGCGGCGACCACGTACCTGCGCATGGCCACCGGAATGGGACTCACCTGGGTGTTCGGCTTCGTTGCGGTCTTCCTGCGCAGCTCGGACGCGGCGCGGGTCGCCTTCACCTACCTGTTCATCGTGTGCAACACTCTGCAGGGGCTCTTTATCTTCTACGCCTTTGTGTGCAATCGCAAGGTATTCCACCTGTACGGGGCACTGCTGCGCCGCCGACGCGCCAGGGCCAAGCTGAGCAGCTCGAGCTCCGTCACATCGGTCAGCACGGTGTCCAGCAGCGGGTCTTCTAGGTCGGCTGCCTCGCGTCGCGTGCTCGCCAGCTAGGCCGAATGTCACTGTGGACCACCCGGCCAACCGGAGGCTCGGACCAGTCAGCTGGCGACAGCAGGCTCCGTCTCGAGAGGTCAGATCTGAAGAAAGCCTGCTCCTGGCGTTCGACACCAAGAACCACCAGAACGGCGATACTCTGTGTGTTGTCAACAGCCAGAAATACCGAACACTGCTGAGGACACCGGCTAGAGGGCATTCATTAAAATAGTGCGTAAAAAATGCTGTCAGTCACTTTTGAAAGGAATCCAGTGATCCCCTCCTGTCCTTGTCATCGACTCTATGACAAGAGAGTATAAAAGGGTGATTGAATTGCAGATGGGTTAGCCTGAGCGCATGAGCAGGCTACACTAAGGGAAAGGAGATGGGAAGGAAAAGATTGGCCATATTATATCATATGACGAGTGGAATAAAGTGGTAAGCCGACCTGGGGGACATTAAAGCGCCATACAAGGTACCAGTACCGTTTTACAAGTTCAGTGTGAGTTACTTGACTTAGAATGCAATTATGTTACAAATAACGCCACACATCTTAATATGTATTCAGTCAGGATTTAAGCAGACACTAAGCTATATTGCTGTAACTGTAAACTATCACTTGACACCCCCAGTTTCCAACCGGTGGAAGGATATCGACTCAGCCCGTGACAATGACACATTTCAAGACAATGGCATGGACATGTAAAACTCATCACTTATGACGCGATCACACTGGAAGCGGATCCGCAACCGCAAAGCGGATCCGCACGTTCTCAACCGCAAAGCGGCTGAGATCGAGCTCTTGGGGTGCGTTTTTGTCAACCGCTTCGGGACCGATTTCTCCGAACCGCAAAGCGGCAACCAATCGCAGCGTGGTGCTGACGTGACGTCCGTGGCTTTCCAAACATGTTGGCATCTGTCGATGGTGAGACGTCCAAGCGGCTGTAGTCCTAGCGTTAAAGCAGACAAATCAACGAAGAAATGTGATTACGTCCGCACTTGAATCCGCCGAGAACAGAATTGACCCGTACTCTTAACGGGCTTCGCTCAGGTGATTTGGTCCGGGTAAGAGTTTACAAGTTTAATATTCAGGGTGCCAAATCACGTCGTTCTCTGCCTTGTTAGTCTTTGGCCTTAAAAGATCGGAACCAGATGGCAGCCACTAATCAGTCGTGTGAACTACTGATAGCTTTCGACACTGTGCATGCATGACCACCACGAAGGCCGATAGAGACGACGTAAGCCCAATTGCGTAGTCAATACACTACCGCGGAGCTGGCAAGGTACCTGCGCTCGCTTGACCTGTAATGTTTACTCCTACCAAAAAGAATAAAGGGAACCTACTCAAGAAATAAAATGTACGTACCAGACGATGCATAGGTAATCCATACGGCATTTATTTGAGCTTAATGTCAAACAAACAGTAGACTCAATCGACGTGCGAGTCCGCCACTAACGAAGCCACGACCGGCTAGCACCGAACACATTTCCCCGCACTAGTGTCGGCCAGCGCCGCTCACAACTCCGAAAATCATAGGAGCGAACAATTCGGAGGGACAACTGGCCCTCTATCCCGAAACGAATGTCAGCTATTCATGCGGGAAGGGTCCACTTCAAAGGAAGCGTGGGGGCATCCTCTTCTGAGTCAGCCAGGCGCTATGCCTGTTCAGGCTTCGCTTGTGTACGAAGTCGAGAAAATCACAGGCGGGTTTTTCGGGTTCATGTCTCTATTCCTCTCTGCCTGAAACTCGTAATACGTGCGAACAGCCTGAAGAAAAATCTTCACAGTGCCAAATCGCTCAATTTTGTCTTTGGATCGTGAATTAAACTGGATTTCGGATTGTAAAACAGGGTTGCCGAACGTAAGTCTCTAAAGATCACGTGCGATCGCCGAGAAACCACCAACAGTGTCTCGGTGTGTCTGAAACGGGTCGCTCGTGAACCACATTCGCAACCGCTTCGCAAACGCATCTCAACCGCCAGTGTAGGTAAATAAGTCTTCAGCAATCATCACTCCGGTTTTTCCTGTTCAAGTATAGTAGATTTTATTTAAACCCCCCACGCACAATCATAAGGGTAGCTGCTGTATAGACCTTGGTGTAACCTTAATTCAGCCTGCAAGTGACGCATCATCGACCCGTGCTCATCTGCGAAGGGTATAAGTGAAACAGGTGCAGAGACGGTGTTGGGTAACCTGTTGTTTAATCAGGCATTCCAGGCCGTGCATGCGTCAGCTCCAAGTAGTTTCGCTTAACCAGGGGAACATGCTCGAAACTACGTTCGTCGAGCTGATCTGCGTTGTTTACAGGTGCAAAAAAAATTTACTTGCCTTAATTATTTTGAGAAACCCTGGCAGCACAGAATTTGCTGTGTCTTCATTATGCCTACTTTATAATTTGCCATGCTTGTTTACGGGGAGCTGCCCACACGAAGCACACCTGCGCTCTCCGGGTTTAACGGAATGATCAAGACAGGTATACATTTATTCGTGGAGTTGAGTGTGTCACCAGCCCGCTTTAATTATGAGTTTGTTTGTGGGTTCTGCTTCTTTCGGGGATGCGTGTATGGCCTTAAATTCTTAATGCTCCCAAAGTGCGAAGAACCAGTTCTGGCAACTGAAGTAATAGCGAGGCGAGGAGGTTTATCGCGCCCTTTATCTGTTGACTGCTATTTCCATTTGTGACGTCATATTGTCACGGGTGGTGACCAATAAACAAAAAATAAACAGGAATAAATAGACGTTTAATGTGGCGAACTTGTGCCAAAAAAAATGAAAGGGTACAGAAGATAATAAGAGAGCGTCGCGGGCGTCGAAGTCGGCGTAACAGCAGAGTCGAACGCTGGGGCGAAACTGACTCCGCTCGCCTTGCGGAATCCCTTATGTACCCTTGAGGGTTTCCGGATCGTTCGGCGTAGAAGGTTCGGTGTGTAGAACATTCTAACCTCGAATCAGCAAGACGGTTCTCGAATTCACTAGAACATCAAATTACACTGTCAACAAAAATGTGTAGTCGCGGCCAGGAATCGAACCCTGGCCTTCTGCGTGGGAGGCAAGCGCGATAACCGTTAGGCAACGCGCGCGCAGCCTACTTGGCCAGCCGCGCGCGCGGCAATGTATCCGCTGCGCTACCCCACGGTACGTGTTGATCAACCCCGTGTTTTCATAAGTTCACGTGGCTTTAAGTAAGACTAGCCGCCTACAGTCACATACGGACTAACTATCCCCGGAATAAGAATGACTCGCCGACGACGATTGGCTGCGGACTAAGCACGCTGGACTATAGTACTTCACCTCCGCCAGTCGCCCGCGGGCCAAGTACGCTTGACTAAGTATGGCCGCCTACGAGCGGCGGAGAAAAGCTCGACATGCAGAGAAAAGCTCATCCAAGAACAGCTCACTGGAGAAAAGCTTACCGCAAAATCGGCAGATGCGGAGAAAAGCTCGTCGGCCTTTGAGCGAATGTGGAGAAAAGCTCACCGATTTTTTTTTTCTTAGCTTAGCCGACTGTGCGTCACACGTGGCAATCTAACACAATTAGAATTCGTCACTTCATAAAAATAAGTGTCCTCCCTTTTGTAATGTTCTTGAAGTTTATTGGGCATATTTACTAATTCCTCAGAAATTAGTAGTCACCCGATCTGTACATTATTGACGTCGCAAGTATAAAATCAGTACATCGGACAGCCGTAAAAAAAAAAAAAACAATTTACAACTTGACAGTGCGCCGTCAGTAGCACTGTAAAATAAAAAGTTTTCTTTTTTTTTTTTGCGCGCTAATATGAATAGCGGTGCGGTGAACCGTTTCAGCTCCTATGATTGTGTGGTGCCTGATAGATAAGTAGGTGTTTGTTGATGTAATCAGCGTCGGCTAAGCTGTTTCCTTTCTGTTTTAATTAATAAAACATTAGTTGCGAGAACAGCTTCGTCCTGTCGTGTTTGTTTTCTTCACTCCGCCTTCGTCGTTTGAGCGGTTTTCATGTATAACGTTTACCCACTCACCCAATTCATTACCTTACAGAAGACTAGTTCTTATATAGCTCACGACTCACGAGTAACAACAGTGACAGTGCGCAGCTCTGAATGTGATGGGTGGCTCGCCGTAGAAGGACACTGTCACACAAAGGCAACGTGTGGACTCTGGAAACACCAGCACGAACGGCTATAAAACGTGCATGTTCGTGGAAGAAAGAAGCCTCGATATCCTATACTGACCGTCCTTACCTGTTTTCAAAGGTTAACAAGAGCTTCCAATATAATTTCAAACACCGCGTTGTTGCGCATTTTCTTTCAAAATTTCGGCATTTGCAGTTTCGCTTTTTTAGGCAGTGTTGCCAATTTAGCGGTTTTCCCTCTAAACTTAGCGGCTTTTGGTTCTGTTTAGCGGGATAAATTATTGTTTTGCGGGCGGTCGGATTTTTAGCCGGTTTTATGTAATCTTGGCCGTTTTTTAGAGATATAGAAGTTTTATATCGATTTACTGTCAACTATGCACCGTTCATATCCATAATAATAAGAATAATAAGTAGGGGTGTCGCGAACCGGCCGAGGTTCGAGTTCGACCAGGTTCGACTATTTCGAACTTTTTGTGGAAATTTCGACGAACCTTGTATTGAGGTTCGACTCACGTGCGCATGCGCGACAGGCTGGCCAGTTGGCTTCGGACTAGATGGCGATGGCTAAGGGTTGAATTAAGGGCACCGCTGATTGGTTATTTCAGGTAATACAGTACAAAAAACATTAATTTATTAACTTCTTCAGTGATTAGAATTGATTTCTTTAAATTGCAACTGTTCATAAAATAAAATAGCCCTTTGCATAAAAATAAATTTTCCAAACCTATAGACAAGCTTGTATCAAGGTCTGGCCACACTGTCCGCAAAGTCGAACCGGTCGAATTTGGTGAAAAGTTTCGACGGTTCGTCGACCGGTTCCACCCAGTCGAACCCCGGAAGTTCGACCTAAAAATCCGGTTCGACAAAAGTTCGCGACACCCCTAATAATAAGCCACAGTCGTCTTCGCTTACTCTCAGTAATGTTCTGGTTTGTGGGAGTAACGCCTGTGACGTCATCAAAACATTAAGACGTCGAATATCGGAACATGCCTCCCCGTTTTGTGCGCGCAAGTTTGAACAGCATGAATGTTGCAATTTTCCTTCGACGTTTTTGTCACTGTTTCGTGAAATGGGCGCGGTGAAGTACGCTCAGAAGTTTAGAAAAGACTGGCTACTGGAGGTTCCTGGTGATAGGAGACGAGCCAAGTGCCGCTATTTCTAAACGGAACTGTCTGCGAAGAATGTGGATTTGGTCATGCACGCTGCAACGAAGAAGCATGTTTCGGCCGCTGCGCCTTTCTCCTCTGGTAGCAGACGACTCTACAAGGTGAACGGGTCTGACTAGTCACTGCTGAAGGGTCCCTTGCCATGTTCGTATGCGCTCACTCAGCAATTTTGGCTTCGGATCACCTGGGTGAACTCTGGCGTGGCGTGACAGATTTCTAGTCGAAACAAAAGGAAAGCTTCCTTTCAGATGGCATTGATATGATCTACACTGTTATTATACCTTTGTGAAGAATTAAAGCAAAAAAAAAAAGTTTGAAAAGTCGTTTTGCGTTGGGTTTTGGATTTAGCGGTTTTTTAGCGGTTTTCGGGATTCCGACTGCGGGTTTTCAATTTTTGAGTTGGCAACACTGTTTTTAGGTTTTCGGGCAGACATTATTAAGCTTTCGAACTTTTTCCTGTTCTTAGAGTTCATGAAGCTTTCAATTAGGCTTTCGCTGCTTAGAAAGTATACCACAGAAAAATCTCGCCCGCCATTATTAATTTGAAAGCAATAAGCTTAATAAGCTTAATAAATATTACAAAAAAGGACATTTTCTTTTTTACAAAGCTGACAAATTTTAATGATAATAAATTGATATATGTTACGCCTCCATATAAAAAGAAGAAAAAAAATCTGTGAGTTTTTCTCCGCATACGCTCAATGGCCGGTGAGCTTTTCTCCGGTAACCTCTTTTCCGGTGAGCTTTTCTCCGCGATTCGCCGCCTATTCGCGACTCCAGCAAAACGGACGCCGCCAAGCGGGAAAACCGGGAACCAGTCGGTCCAAGTCGCTCCGCGCCCCGCCGCGTCTCTGATGGCTTTCGCGGACACGTGCTGTCGGCGCTGGGGCGAGCAATGTAATTTGACGAAGGTTCGAAGATTTCTTAAGTTTGCCTGAGTGTTCATTAGTGTGGTGAAGCCTCAGTAGATTGTTTCTTTCCATGACGTGTTTGAAAGCCCGTTTACTCCATAACACACGGTCGCGTGCTTTCAATTTTTTGGATGAGGAGGAATCACGGAAAAACGTTTTGATTTCTCGTCTGTCTCTAATCACATTCAAAGTGACGACCGCTTGGTAACTGATAAGTGGTTTCTTTATAAGAGTGAACAGTGGACTGAGGTCGACAGACGAAGTGTTTCACTGGAGGGAACACCAATGTTGCAGTCAAGTGAATGGGAAAGTTCGATAGCTGCTTTCCTTGAGTTTGGTTGTGCTCGATTAGCTTCAAGTTAATTTGAGCCACTAACGCCGGCCGGTGCATTGGCTATTCATCTTCGCGGCATTTCGCCGAAAAAGACCACATTGAAGGAGTTGGGCTAATTTCGCAATTACTTGATTCAGAAAACCTGCTCGCTGCATATGATTAATGAGGGAAATTATTTGCTTTCAAAAGGTGGGGGACGTGTCTCGCAAAGTTAGAAGCTGTCACGTCATTAGGATCTATCGCGCATCCAATATTTATATTATAAGCCCTGTCGAAGCCAGCAGCAATATACGTCTACATTGCTCAGGTTGACCGGCCACAAAAAATACTCATTTTATCCGTTCAGGATTCGAAGTCAAGTTCAATGCAGAGAGGTCTGAGTGAATCTCCGATGAAGACTCTCCTCAGTTTGTCCGCATTCGTCTCCGTTCTACCGGCTAGAACCATTTGGCTAAGTTTGAGTAGTATCTCTCTGTCTGTAAAATATACTTTTATTCAGCAGTTCACCTAATAGTTAGTCAACTAAGCTCATATTTCAACCCGAAGAATATGCTAATATCGCTTTAGTGGGACCATAGTACGTAACATAATACATAATCCGCATATTCATCAAAATGACTTCTCGATTGCTACTAAAACCTGAATTGAAATACGAGTATCAGCTGCTTAGTGAAGCACCAGCGAGTTGACATGCTCCTTGGCTCAAGAAGCGCTTGCTTAATTTGCGTAATTTTCCTGCAGCTTGTGTTCTTGACCGAGCATACGACTGGAGCTGTTTCTTGAAACGCGGACAGGCACAAAAGCTCAATTTCGAGGTCAGATAAGTCGCATGGTCGAGGCATGCGAGTTAGCTAAAAATTACTCTCGGTGGGACAACTTTGTAGCCCTCGCCGCTTTCCTTAGATGATCAAAACTAATTAGAGTCTATTACCGTTTCTTCGGAGCCCATAGTTTCGGTTTTGATCGAAGTATCCGAAACGAAAGTTTGACATGAAAAGAACAAAAAACACCGACAAAACAAAGCTATGCTCGGCAAGTTTATGCGCACCGGCTACACTTAACTGTCTCAGTTCAAATACCCATAAAATTGGGCATTCAACAAAAGAAAATTTGTTAAATTGAATGCGCCACCCATTCAGGCGGCCCGGCCGAGCCGACGCGACCTGGACTCAGCCGCCATGTTTGTTTGGTGGTGGCGCCCCCTTTAGGTCGCTGGAGTCGCGAATAGGGCTGTCTGTGGACTCTTTTCTTGGCAATGCAGTGGAGGGTACAGGCACGCGCTTCCTCTCCCATTTTGAGCGCTGAATAAAGCCGTGCGCGCGCTCTCCTCCTCTTCATTGCATAGCCAAGAAAAGTTGTTGCCGAGTGTTAGCGACACCACCTAAAGGAGAAGGCCAGAACACGCCTCCAGGCTGACGTGCGCCGCGGTATAGAGCTGAACTGAAGGCTTCGCGCGTAGCTTTTACGTCGTAGAAACAAAGGTTTTAGCACTATTTATTTTTTATGAGCTAACATGAGAGCTGTGAACGCCGAGTGATTTAAAGAACAAATTTTAGGACGCAGGATAAACTATTATAACCTACAAAATTGTAGTGATATACAAGAAACTTATATCTAGAGACGGATGTGTTATTTTTTAAGCGATAAACTGGGTGGTGTAATTATCTCTAAGGACATGGGAGTTGTTCAAAAAAAAAATCTTTTTGAAATGGCAATAATCGTAGTTGTGGGACCAAATAAAATGACATACAGTAATAATTGAATAAATGATGCAGAGGCATTAATTTCATTTCGTTTTATTCACCTCAAAGGCATTCAAAGAGGCATTACTTGATGGGGGATTCATAAATAAGACATAAAAGTAACTGAACACGAAACATTAAACACCGACAAGTAAAAATCACACAAAAAAAAACTCGCTTATTACCATGTTATTGTTATAATGCGGTCTTACGAATCAAGATTCACAGTTACACGAATTAATGCACTTGTTTTTAAATGAAATGGGATATCGCTCAGTTACAATATGGTCAGGTAGTTTGTTCCAGTCAGTGATGCAAAAGACTAAGGAAGAAAAGAGGAGGGTGTTAGTATGGCACTTAAATGGTTCAATCTTGCAGGAACTATCTAGTATGGGTGCTATACAATTGGCAGCCCGGCAGTAAGCAGATTGAAAATCGGAATCTGAGTAATATACATCTTGAAAAGAACGCAATCAGGCTATTTTTCGTCTTCTTTCTAAATTAGGAAGATTTTTGTTAGCTTTTAAAGCGGAGACACCAGTTTCAGATAAATAATCACCGCATATAAATCTGGCTGCTTTGATCTGAAGACTCGAGCTTCGAGATTAGGTAATTTAAGTGTGGATTCCAAATTATGCTTGCATATTCTAATTTTGGGAGGATAAATGTTTTGTACGCGAGTAGTTTTGTTTCAATGGGAGCTAGATATGATGTCCGCCAATGAAACCTAGTGTTTTTAGTGCGCTATTTGTTATTTGCTCGTTCCATGATAATGAGTCTGTAAGATACATGCCCAAATACTTCTATGACGATGAGTGTTCTAGTGGTTGTGAAAGTAATGAGTACTAGGTTAGTGTTTTAGTGGAGGATTTAGTTACGGACATTTGTTTGCATGTACGAGTGTTAATGTTCATCTGCCATAGGGAACACCATGATGATATTGTATCTAAATCGCCTTGAACAATATTGTGATCATTAGGTGTATTAATTTTCCGGCAAATAACAAAATCATCAGCAAAGTCTAATTGTCGATTTAATTGATGATGGTAAGTCATTGATATATATCAGAAACAATAGAGGCCCGAGTACACTACTCTTAGGGACACCTGATGCAACAGTAACGAGACCCGAATTGCCAGACAAGTACAAAGTAATAACATTCTAAAATTTCGATCTGCTGGTCTCTTGGGTTCTGATATCCTAATTTGAAAAATGTATTGCATATATTTTGACAAACTTTTCTTAGACCTGTGATAAATATGTGAAGGTTCAACAATTTAATGCACTCTGCCTGTTCAAATATAGTACTTGCTTTCCAGCAACCTATCTGGTTGCTACATCGAAAAAACACCTGTGACCTGTTTCTTGGGAATGTCATAACGTGAAAACTTCGTATTTGCAACAAAAGTACCGGAATACATGAACGTTGCCCTATACACTGATGTACTTCGACAGTACCGACCGAGTCTGCGAAACGACACAGGTATGTTAGGGCGGCTAAAAACAAGTTTTGCACACAAACGGAAGTGGACATGGGAGCTTCATACAGTGTTGCCAGATGGAGAAAAGAAAAAGTCAGCAGATTGATCCCCGAAAAGTCAGTAGATTTGCACAAAAATCAATAGATTCAACGAAATCTGTGTTTTGCCATGTTTCGCTATTTCCATTAATCCACACTTCGAAGAAATAGTACAGAGTAATAAACACAAATAAAAATGAAAAAAAAAAAGAGACCAGTTCTCGAGTAATTCTTTATGGAAGGCAAATTAAAATGGCACCGTAAAGTTTTTTTTGTTTTTTTTTTATATTATTGACTAGTGTTGGCTATTTCTAGGATTATTCTTTGAAATCGAGACTGAGCCATTTTTGGGATCAACACATGAAGGCGACAGTGCGACATCCACATGTCGCTATTATTGAAACGAAACCAAAACAAGACATTCCGGCAAGCGCACACGTACATGTCCAATGTAAGTCCTCTGCAAGCTGCCATCTTTCCTTACTGGGCTGTGGAATGTTTTTGAAGCAACGCTGTCGGCGCGGAGCACTGTTAAGGCTACGCGTCATCTGTACGGGCTTTTTTTTTTTTTTTTTTTTTTCTTTTGCTTGATTTAAAGTTTGCGTTTAAACGGGGAAAAACTTAATTCGTTAGCTTTTTAAGCCACCGAGGAATAACATTGTATCATTTTCTTGCAAGAGCCTGCCAAATAAAAGTAAAGAACCGAAATTTGGATGTCGATCCCATGCATTGCGCCGGGCGAATGAATGAAAATGGCGGCCCTCTCCGCTCAGCTGGGAGCAGCCGGGAAGTCATGCGCATGCGCTCACGCCTCTCTCTCTCTCTCTGCGCCGCGTGCTGATTGGCTTACTCGGGAAGGGGGCGAGATCATAGACTGGCCGGGTGTAGGACCGTTCGTCGAATGACAATTCGTCGCACGACAACTGGTAGCAGGGCTATTCGTCACATAGGGCAATTCGTCATAGGGCGGTTCGTCACTAGGACACTTCGTGAAACACTCTTTCTGATAATTTTTTATGGGTTTTGTGGCTTTTTTTTTTTTCGGTGAGTGCAATCACTAGTGACCCTCTTCCTTTATTTACTTATTTTTTCCCGCACCCATGAAATTAGTTTGTACTAACTTTTATAGGCACTGCGTAATAATGTCTTGACCACCACAACCTTGGCACCACTCCTAGTGACTAATAAGAAGGGGGTACTTATTCAGGTGCGTAAATACAAGTGTTTTATTAATGATAGCACTTTAGCAGTGTTCACAAAGAGATACTTCTGGCACATGCTTCGACGACATCCAAGTTGTTGGTCCCGTCATAGCGATGAAAGATGGCCCGCAGTCGCCTGTCGTGTCCGGCCCGCTTCCGCGACACCCTTGTGGAAACGACCCCGCTTGCAGCTTGGCTGAGCTTCAGCTCCGTCATAGCTTGCTCCTTTTTTAGTGACTCCAAGAACGCCCAGAGATCAGGTGAAGCACAACTTACGTTGCTCTACAAAAAATGATATCGAAGGCTTTATAAATAAACACGAGATACAAACAGTCCAATAAAACTTGTTGGGCTAGTTGCTGCATGTTTGTCTGAAAGACGGTTGCGCGCACGAAAGAAGACAAGCACAAAAATGTCAGGACGGGGTGCACTTGCCCCGTCAGGACCTTTGTGTGCCTGCCTTTTTTCGTGCGCGCAAACGTTTCTTTAGTCATACAAACTGTCGATTGCGCGTGCGGCATGAATAAGGCAATAAAAGAAATTACCTGTAGCCCGTAGTGCCATGCCTCCACACTGTTGTTGGTCCGCGGCATTCCACCCATCGTCGCCTCATGCACGGACCACATTTTTGGAGGGAACTGGGCGGAGCAGATCCCGTTTCGTCGCGGTCGGCCGATGGAAACATCCTCAAAGTAGTCTGCTACTTGAATCGCCTCAGCGGGAAATGCTTCCATGATGTCCTGAAAAGCTTCAGGAATGTTCCCAGCCGGCAGAAATGCCAAAGCCGGGAGCATTTTCATCTGGAATAAAAGGAAAATGTTTTGAAACTCTACACAAACTGATAAGAAATACATACAGAAAAGGAAACAACACTCTACAGGCCAAAAGAGACTAACCTTTACTGCAAATGTCTCGTCCGTGGCGTAACGCGCTTGAAAACCCAAGGCGCAAAGCTTCCGATAAACGGACTGGGCGAGATGGAAAAAGCATCCTTGAATTTGGACCTCCGAAATAGTGTCACGAGCGGCGTTGATAGCGGCCATTTCGAAGTCCGTGTACAGGGTCCGTGCAGCGCAGGGTCCAATGTTGTCAATGACGGCTGTGAAGAACCTGGTAAGATGAAAAAGTAGTAGAGTTTGCACAGCCATTGGCAATACCTTGAGATAACACCTAATAGGGCAACATTATAATTGGACATTACCTGCGGTATGTTGACTCGGCTTTGTTCGGAAGTAAACCGTACACCATGGGCACGGTGATCCCGTTCTTCAGCGCATGTACGGTGTAGAGTTGATAGAACAGAGAGGGCACCACCTTGAACGTGCCATCACAAAACCAGGCGCTTGCACCTCCCAAACACTCCAGGTTGCGTTGTGTTGCAAATAGGATGAGCCGGTTGACGTCGCCCTCACCACTGTCGTGCAAGAGGAACGGCTCTTCCTTGCAGTTCACCTACAAGCAAATATGGCATGTAAATCAACCGCATAATGGTAATGTTATATGGCATGTAAATCAACCGCGTAATGTTTTATGTACGCACCATGTACTCTCTTGGGAGCTTGATGTCCTCTCGGCAGGTTGGGAGGGCATAATTAAATGTTGCCCGTTGCCTCTGTCTTCGAATGGTTCGACGTAGAGTTGACGTAGAGGGCAGTTGTGACGCAGTGCTGTCGGTGATACTTGCAGCCGCGTCCAAGAGAATATGCTGAGCTTGGTCCCGTCCTTCCACTGAAAATAAATTACATATGTTATCAAATGCAGTTTATCATCAGAACTATCACGAAAAGCGAAGTAAATCTTATGCGTCCCCACCTGCACTCGTATTCATTTTTGATCGAACCTTCAGACAGTTGATTTCGGTCGGTTCTGGAGCGTGGCTGTGGTCGTTCGTCGCTTTCAAAATTTGAAGCTTGGAAAAATCGGTTGTTATTTTTGCTTTGCAGCTCTCCCTTTTCCGGCATATCCAGTATACACTGGTTTCAGTTCTTCGGTTGGCGGTGTAGGAAAATCCCTGAAAAAGTAGCATCTCCCCACCTCTCTCCGTCTGGATGATTTCCATGGCGACTTCAAAGATTGACGGGAAACCAAACATTTTATAGCAGTCCGCCGATTCATGAATGAGTCATTGGAAGCTGCATTTTCAGATCCTTCTTCAAAACCCTGTAAGCTAAGCTGAATGAAAACCTTTGTCACTAGGGGAACCAGAGAAGGTGGATAACAAAGTAATCCTCAAAGCATTATACATTGTGCTTCCAAGGTTAACTAAAATGTTTATCAACTTAAAACCAAACAGGAGACTAATCTTTCTAAACAGGGTACTACACACAAGCTGAATAACAAAGCTGCCGAACACTTAAAAATAGGTCAATGCTAAGAATAGGGTCGGGTTATAATACCTTCGGCGACGCTTTTCGTTCCGTATAGACAAAGCGCCGCATTTCCAGATCCTTCTTCGAAACCCTCGAGGCTAAACGGAATGGAAACCTTTGTCAGAAGGGGAACCAGAGAAAGGCTGTGAACTCGAAGGTGGATAACAAAGTAATCCTCAAAGCATTATACATTGTGCTTCCAAGGTTAACTAAGATGTTTATCAACTTAGAACCAAACAAGAGAAACAAACCAGAAGCAAACAAAAGCGTCGGGTTGTAATACCTTTGGCGACGCTTTTCGTTCGGTATAGACAAAGCGCTATTTCAAAACTCCCGTTTTTTGACAAGTTGTCCTAGTGACGAATTGCCCTATGACGAATTGCCCTGTGCGACGAACGGCCCTGCGACGAGTTGCCCTATTACGAATCGTCTTTCGACGAACGGCCCGTACCCCAGACTGGCCAAACTCTCCAGATGTCACCGTCGAACCTGCCAACCTGCCGAACTTGCTCTGGGTGAATAGATAGATGAATATAGACCGACACGCGGAGCGGCTCTGTTTACCAACACGGCCGGAAGGCCGCGCATGCGCGGTAGCTGTGTGGGCAAAAGCAGCCCGGCTCTCCGTGTTTTCGCCATTGCGTTCTATGGCGTGCACTCCTTGTTGACGTTGTAGGGACGGTTGTATTTTTATTTGTGCGTCGTATTTCCTCACAAGGTATGTCGTATGCTATGCCCGACTATTTGAGCTCGTGGCCCGAGCCTGAACGGCAGTAGTATCGAAACAAACTGCGCGTGGACGGCGTTGCGTACGAGGATCCGTACGCCGTAAACAAGGCCTGCTGGACTTCCGACGTAAAGTTGCTGCCACGGAAGTCGACGGCTCACGTCGTCGTATATTTAGTTTTTTCGACAAGCCAGTTCACGGCCGACACGGTGAAGGCGTACAGGTCTCTCGAGGTCTATGATTACTTCGAGTCGGTTTCCGCTCTGCCGGAAGGATCAGCAGACTCTGGGTCTGCGGAAGTGTGTGTATTCATTAATTGATTAAATACACATAGCGTCTTCAAGTCAAGGTATAATATTTTTTTTTTACCCTCATGACCACAAGGCATGACAAATCGCTAACGGTTTGTCCGTTCTGCAGTCTTGGCGGTAACAGGTTACAAGTAACGGCGTTGTTGGTAACGCGTTACTTTTTTCAGTAACGTAGTAACCTACTCGTTACGTTTTCGACACAGTAACGGGTAACGTATTTATGTTACTATTTCAAGTAACGTAGTTACGTTAGTCGTTATTACTTCCCAATTCTTAAAGAAATTACACTTCAATTTTTTCCGTATTTTAGGCGTCAAGCCATGTTTTTCTTTGCGTTTTTTCTCGTAAGTATTTAGGTAAAACCGTAAAAAGAGATAAAGTAATTATGTTCAGTTTCTGCATGAACGTAATGTTTCTTGATATATGACCTGCATCGCCAAAACCGTAAAATGTGTTAATTATAATTTTAAAGAAGTAACGTGCGTTACTTTTTATCGGTAGCGGTAACGCGTTCCTTTTATTTTTAGGTAACGTAGCTCAGTAACGCGTACCTTTTATTTGCAAGTAACGAGTAGCGTATTTCGTTACACTTTTTCGGTAACGCCTACAACACTGCCGTTCTGTCGCCGATCCCCTTCTGCTGGGTAGCACGGGCGTAGCGAGCCTCCGACGAGCGCTTGGCCGGTGCTTTGTGCGCGAACACCGTGGGAACAAAATACGGGTGGTCTCGATCAGACAACGGTTTCTCTGCACATAAGCAAGCCTCGGGACGGAGATTGAAATGGAAGCTGCACTTGCCTTCAAGAAAGTGTTTGCCGCACAAACGGTCGTTGGCGCGAGGCGACCATTCTTTTCGATCCACGGATACTATCTCGCTTCTATGCCTTTCAGAGTCTGCCGGGAACTTGTGGAAACTCACTCAGCTGCTTTTCTTGTACATTTCGGTGCAATTAACGGCAACACGGCTTCGCGGCAAGCTGAAATGCTATGACGCCCATGCGAAACGTGCGCGCTTTTGCCCACACCCCCCGGCTCCGGCGCGATCGCAGCGCCGCCGCAGCTCCGTGACGTCAAGCCCGCGTGTCGGTGTATACTCCAGAGCCGTATATGTAGAGAGTTTGGCCATTCGTTGGGAAGTATAGGAGACCAATGAGAAGGCGCCATTGGCCGAAAGTGGGCTGGGCGTGTTCCAGGGCGTCTTCAGAAATTCGAATGTGACCAACCAGAAGCCGGAAATAATACCCTGGCGGTGGTCGCGAGAAACAAACCTGATAACTGCATTGGAGTAACTCTCGATGGCTGAAAATATGGTACACGTGATATTTCAATCACGCTCATCAAAAAATGATGGTGGAAGATTGCGACTAGCGGAACGATCGACATAATCCGTACGCCAAATGCCGAGGGCCGGGAATCTGTCGTCCGAGCGGTCACACTCTGTCCACGCAAAACAGAGTTGAGCGGCGCATTCGTTTCTTACATCTTTCTGCATGATCATGATCAAAACAACACGTACACCCTATTTTAAACCACAAAGAGTTATTACACTTCACTCTTACGCACTTATTAAAACCATATACGAACATAGACCTTCGATCAGAACTGTTTCTCGCTACCACCGCTAGGGGATTCTTTTCGGCTTCTGCATGGTTGGTCAAAAGAGCATGCCAAGCCCTCTTTCCGAGTCTGCCGCACGCCCTGGCTCTGCCCGCACCTCCCCATTGACCAAACTCTCTACATATACGGCTCTGATATACGCCTAAGTCACTCGAATAGGACGGGCTTCTGGGCCATCTAGCCAGTGCTTCCTTTTTAATCCTGGGAGTATATGAGTTTCCTTTGATGGGCGACTCTGGGAACTGAAGAGGCCAAATAATACATTTTTAATATGTTTACTAAAAAAAAGTCAGTAGATTTTCTTTTCTTTTTTTTTCAGTGAATCAGTAGACCCGGAACCAGACTTGTACGTAATCCGTTACAAGTAACGAAATTACTTGTAATCCCTTACATTTATCGGTAATTTAGTAACGGAAAAATTACATATTTTCTCGAGTAATTTTAGAGTAATTCCCTTACAATTTTTACGTAACGGATTCCTTGTAATCCGTTACATTTTTTTTCAGGACCAACCCCCCCCCCCCCCCCTTCTAAAGAAAATATCGTTTTTATTATGGTAAATTTTAGCGCAGTGAGCGCCAAGGGAGGCTTGGCACTCCAGTTCCGCAAAGTCTTTTTTTTGCAACACCAAGCCCCTGAAACTTTTTTTTTCACCCTATCAACACTGTCAAAAAATCCAAATAAACATTTCTACAAAAAAAAAAAAAAAGAAGGGGGGGGGGGGGCAAGGTATATTTGCTTTTTTAGTCTGTTTTTTTTTTCTTTACGATCGAAGATGGGGAGAGGAGGACAGCTAGTGATTGTGTGCTTCTTCGGGAAGCTTGAGGCGGTAAGTGCAGAGACAAGAAGTAACAATGTCCTTCTCGGTTAGTGTGACTCGACCATTTTCATAATGTCACAACACGAGGCAACGCTCCGTCTACCCTAAAATTCATTAGAGATGTGATAATATGTGAAGGTGTTATTGCCACAACCATCCTCGTTCGTTGCTACACACTTATCTTCTCTTAACACGATGTATTTTTTCTGCTTCTTTCACCTTATTTGACCCTGTTTTAAAAGCTACTTACTTTTTTGTAGTCCAACTTCTAGGGTTGTCCCACTTTATTTATGAACTCCAGCCAGGTTATCTGCATCTCAGACACCCTTTTTGTGAGTCAACTTTTCGCGAGCACTTCGAAAACGGTAATAATCTTCCTTTTTTTTCTTCTTCCTATTTTTACCCCAGCAGGACGCATCTTATCTCAAGCAGATATTTTTACAAATAAAACATAATGGTGGCTGACGCAGACTTGATATTCTGGGCTGGAGGAGCGAGTGAAAATCGTGAGTGGGGCCATAGTGTGTCTCACTTAGTCGTTTACCTTTCACTGCCCGTGGCATCAGCGGACGTCTATCTGGAGAACACCGGAGTAAACTGCAGTCGGCCCGTGCTCCGTGCGTTTTTGAACGGCACCAAGAAAGGTGCATACACCAAACGTCCGTTTACATTTCTTTGTTTAAAAAAAAACGTTGTAATTAATTGTTGTTATGAGTGTCCTGGTGTTGTTTTTTCTCTCGATTACTTATATTTATATATTGGAAACTCTTATTCGCCAACGTCTCAACCGAGGCTCGACCTGTTCATAACCAAAGAAAGAAGAATATCGAGCCAAACCTTATTTATTATTTAATTATCACCTTACTGTTACCAACTCTACTAAAACTCTCGAATATCAGGCAACGGCGGCAAAGATGAAGCCTTGCTCTATCTTCGAGCTAAATAGTACTTCCATCGCTGCGCTGAAGACGCTCAATGCAGATCATAAAGCATTCGTGAGGCACAATATGGACTGAGGCACAATATGAACTGAGGCACAATCCAGCGCCTGTGTTCAAAGGTTGTTCAGCGTAGCAGTCGACATATTGAGTAAGAAATGACGCAAAATGTCTGACGACACTTTCGAGAGCCAGCTGTTGCTCAAAATACTCAAGGTCAAGTAAATGGAGAAGGTGGCAGCAATAAGAACTTAAATAACCCCTTCCCTTTGTTTCTTAATTGAGGACAATAATGTTGAAAGTAACGCCACGAAAATAACGGATTACTTTTGGGGGTAACGGTCAGTTACTTTTATGGGAGGGTAATTGTAATTGTAAAAAATTACAATTTATCCTTGAGTAATTGTAAATGTAATTCCTTACTATTTTTCAGTAACGTGTACAAGTCTGCCCGGAACGAAATCAGTAGATCTACAGATAAATCAGTAGACCTGGCAACACTGCGCTCCCACGAGGTGACGGTTGTATTCCAAAATGTGATCGATCTCACTCGAGAGTTGAACTTCTGACCCTCAGCGTCCAAACACCTACTCGTGTCAAGCGTGGTTCTCGTTGATTCCTCTAGCGTCATTGTCACGTGCCGCAACCCCCCCAACCCGCAGGACGAAGATAGGAACGCGACCAACAACCGTTGAAGGGACAAAAAAAGAAACGCAACGCCGTGGCGCTATGTTTTTTTGTTTTGTTTTGTTTTTTACCTTTTGTTTTTGTTGGCGTCGCCTCCGTTGTAGGGGGAGAGGGAAAGTAAAAGAGAACGTGCACTGCAAAGAAGCCAACTGTCAAGGGGAGCCTTGCGAAGAAGGGCACTACAAGCAGACTTGTACACGTTACTGAAATATAGTAAGGAATTACAGTTACAATTACTCAAGGCTAAATTGTAATTTATTACAATTACAATTACCCTCCCATGTAAGTAACTGACCGTTACTTCAAGAAGTAATCCGTTACTTTTGTGGCGTTACTTTTAACATTATTGTTATCAAGTAAGAAGCAAAGGGAAGAGGGTTATTCAAGTTCTTATTCTTGCCACCTGTTCCTTTTAATGACCTTGAGTATTTTGAGCAACAGCTGGCTCTTATATGTCTCGTCAGACATTTTGCGTTATTCCTTACTCAATATGTCGATTGCTACGCTGAACGCCATTTGAACTGAGGCACTGGGTGGGAGTGCCATATTGTGCCTCACGAATGTTTCATGCTCTGCATTGGGCTTTTTCATCGAAGCAATGTAGGTGCAATTTACCTCGAAGATAGAGCTAAGCTTCGTCGTTGCAGCCGTTGCCTGATATTCAAGAGTTTTAGTACAGTTGGTAACAGTAAGGTGATAATTATAATAAATAAGGTTTGGCTCGATATTCTTCTTTCTTTGGTTCTGAACAGGTCGAGCCTCGGTTGAGACGTTGGTGAATCAGAAAAAAAATTTCCCAATATTTAAATATAACTAATCGATAAAAACAAAACAGGACACTCATAACAACAATTAATTAGAACGTTGGTTAAAACAAGGAAATGTGAAAGCACGTTTGCCATGTGTACCTTTCTTGGTGCCGTTCATAAACGCACGGAGCACGGACCGACTGCAGTTAAGCGCGAAACACATGTACGACGAAACCGTCCGATCCGACGTGCGGACTGCCGGAATGACCTTGGGGGGCGAGGGATTTCGTAGCATCGGAGAGCGTTGAAAACCCTCGCCTCCGACCGTCGTATTGCGCGGTCGGACGTCGGATCGGACGGTTTCGTCGTACATGTGTTTCGCGCTTTAAGCGCGAAACAGATGTACGACGAAACCGTCCGATCCGACGTGCGGACTGCCGGAATGACCTTGGGGGGAGAGGGTTTTCGTAGCATCGGAG
The DNA here is from genome assembly GCF_016920785.2 of Ixodes scapularis. Classification (NCBI taxonomy): domain Eukaryota; kingdom Metazoa; phylum Arthropoda; class Arachnida; order Ixodida; family Ixodidae; genus Ixodes; species Ixodes scapularis. The sequence continues at coordinate 160,645,841 of NW_024609846.1, forward strand.
AGCGTTGAAAACCCTCGCCTCCGACCGTCGTATTGCGCGGTCGGACGTCGGATCGGACGGTTTCGTCGTACATCTGTTTCGCGCTTTACTCCGGTGTTCTCCAAATAGACGTTCGCTGATGTCATGGGCAGCGAAGGGCAGAGAACTAAGTAAGGCGCGCAATGGCCTCGCTCGCGAGTTTCACTCTCTCCTCAAGTCCAGAATATCAAATCTACGTTAGTCACCATTATGTTTTATTTGTAAAACTATCTGCTTGAGATAAGATGCGTCCTGCTGGGGTAAAAACAGGAAGAAAAAAAAAAGGAAGACTATTACCATTTTTGAAGTGCTCGTAAAAAGCTGACTCACAAAAAGGGTAACTGAGATGCAGATAACCTGGCTGCAATTCACAAATAAAGTGGGCCAATCCTAAAATGACAAAATTAATTCCTGGAGAAAGGGAACAAGAGGGACAAAGGACTAACATAAATCTCCAAACACAAAACATGCACAATCCTAAAAGTTGGACTATAAAAAAAAGTAAATATCTTTTAAAACAGGGTCAAATAAGGTGAAAGAGGGAAGAAAAAAATACATCCTGTTTTCTAGAGATGAAAAGTGTGCATCGACGAGCGAGGATGCTTGTGGCAATAACACCTCCACATATTATCACATCTCTTTTAGTAGATTTTAGGGTAGACGGCACGTTGTCTTCTCTTGTGACATTATGAAAATGGTCCTAGTCACTATAACTGAGAAGGACATTGCTAATTCTTGTTTGTGCGCTTACGGCCTCGAGCTTCTCAAAGAGGCACACAACCACTTGGTGTCCTCCTCTCCCTGCATTCGATCGCAAAGAAAAAACAGACGCTAAAAAAAAGTGAATATAACTTGCCCCCCCACCCCCTTTTTTTTTTTTTTTTGTGTAGAAATGTTTATTCGGAGTTGTGGCGTTGTTGTTAGGGTCTAAAAAAAAGTAGAATAAAAAACTTGGTGTTGCAAAAAAAAAAAAAGGCTTTACGGAACTGAAGAGTGCCAAGACTCCCCAGTGTCACTGCGCTCAACTTTACCAAGATGAAAACGACTTTTTCTTTAGAAAGGGGGGGGGGGGGGGGGGGGTCTTAAAAAAATGTAACGAATTACAAGGAATCTGTTACGCAAAATATATAAGGGAATTTTTTTTAAATTACTCTAGAAAATATGTAATTATTCCGTTACTAAATTACCAATAAATGTAACGGATTACAAGTAATTTCGTTACTTGTAACGGATTACGTACAAGTCTGACTACAAGTTCATTCTACTCATGCCGACACTCCTTGAAGGGAGAGAGGGAAGCGCTGCGGCTTTAAATCTAGGTGGGTTGGCATTAGCACCGAGAGCGAGCACAAGCGTCGCTGCGGTCACCGCTTGGTGGCTGGGGTGTACCATGACGTCAGGGGAAGGACTCCACTCCACGATCTCGCATCCGGCTCGCCTCTTTGCACCGGATTCCTGGTTTGGCCAGGCCGGCGCAGCCGTAGCCTTGGCTAATGTAACGTGTTCCGGCCACCCGAGCGAGCGAAGAAGCGAGAAAAGAGCGACCGATGAGCGAAAAAAAAGAGAAAAGTAGGGTGACGTCACGGCGACGTCAAATATTTTGATCACCATCTCCGGCAACTAGGGCGGGTACAGCCGTTAACATCCATGTTCCCTCGGGCTGCTCTTTCTGCGCTCAAGCGTACGGTTCTTGTTTCTGCCGCCTCAAAACATGACGTTACAATCGCCGCCTCTGCTGCTGCCGGGCCGCCCCTACTTGCCCCTAGATGGCGCAAGTTGTCCTGTCGCGTCCTAGGCCGCCGGTTCGCCGCTACCCCCCCCCCCCCCCCTCCCCCCTCCCCCCAGGTTTGCTTGCCTGATTGCATTCCCGTCTTCTGGGGCTTTTATATATTTTTTCATAAACCACTCTAGCGCTACTTCAGAGAAGCTGCTCAAGCGGGTCGGAGGCAAGGCGCACAAATTTACTTTTTATACATTTCTTATTTACACAGATCTCATACATAAAATCGAAGATATATACAGGTAAAAAAATTTACGGAGCAATAGAACGGATTACACGAGAAGCACGTAAGAGCACAATGAAAGAAATATACATTTATAAAAGATATCGCACCACCACAGTTTTGATCAGCAGAAGCTTCAATGTTTTGCGGACAAAAATTATGATTTTTTGTTACTCAGCTGATAGACGACTTGTTTTACGGTTTCTGTGCTTTCCTATCAGCTGCAGATTTTTTCAAATGAGGCTTTTGCAGATCTCTTCCTTTAAAAGGCGTAAATGCCTCAGGGTTTATAGCGGAACATCTGGAGGAACTTCTAGCCGATTGCTGGACAGAGAGGGTCTCGTACTGGGGCCCTAATCTGGACACTTGGCGAGAAACTCGGCGAGAAATCTGGCGGGCGTGATTGGCCAACGCCGCACTTGACCTTGGCGCCGGTAAATCAGAGCCGCGAGATTTCTCGCCGACTTTTTCGCCAAGCGTCCAGATTAGGGCCCCTGTTCTGTCATGTGTGGGATGTTGCTACCAACACAGGTACCGATAGAGTAACCAAGGGATTGTCTCAACAGCGGCGATATCTCAAAGGAGACGTCAAACCTAGTAGCGCGGTCCCCACATCTCCGCGGTAATATAGACGAACGTTTAGGGCTACATTACCGCGGGTCGGTTCAATTAATTACCTCCGTCGGTGCCAATGATCGTCTACCTTGTGTCACTCTCTCGAATATAGCGGAAGAGAAGACACACGTACCAGAGTAAGGACAGAGTCCAAGAGCATTTATTAGAAGACTCTTAAGATGAACTACTATGTCCCCATCCAAAATGCCCCCCGCGCCGGCAAGGTAAGAAAAGGTCCTTACCTGGCCAGACGCGGGGTTCCGGAGAGCCAAGACCGGGGAAGCATCGGAGAAGTCGCCGACACACGTCCTATCTCTTTCGCGGTCACTCGGACGAGTCCCCTTTCCCGAAAGCGGGAAAACAAGAGGCGAAACCTCCTCGCCTGTCAGCAGTGATCCGCATCCGAGCGGGGGAACGGAAATCGGTCCCCCCGGGAGAGAGTGAGAGGAGGGCCCCCCAAGCCAGGCGGCCCTCCGCCTCACGAACAGGTCGGAGCTCACGGCGAAGAAGGCCGAGCGTTCCGACCCGCGGCTGTTATCACAGCCATCGGGGAAGGGAGACCAGAGGAATCCCCACATCCCCCCCTCCTTAAAACGGTAGGTGGGTCTCAAGAAAGAATAAAGGAGGCCCACCTGCTCTCATAAAATAATATATCTCTCTGCGCACCCCAAACATATATACGCGACACCCAGCGCGCGTCTTCAGTGTCCGCCGGCAACAGCTGGCCCGCAGGACCGAAGACCCGGAAAGTTCAAGTTCCAAGCACTTCACAGTCGCCGCCACAGCACCGCAGAGCATCGCAGGCACCGTGCTGACGCCGCTGGACCCAGGTGTCGCAGTACGAGCTGGCCTGCAGTGGGGGGCAGTCAGGTGGTCGTGAAGGCGGCAGCACCATAAAAGACCAACGACTGCCGCCCCCCGGCGGAGACCAGCTGGGGAAGTCCTAGACACGCTGCCCGGGGGGTTCGGCGCCATCTCGGCCGCAGTGGGCTGGTGAAGGGGGGGTGGACGACTTCGGAGCAGACCTGCGAATTCGTTTTGCGCCAGCAGCCAACACGCCCAGAGCCGGCCGTAGACCTCCCCAAAGGGAAGAAAGGGCGCCGCAGCCTCCAAACGAGGGGACGCGCGCGACCGACGATCGCCTGCCTCAGGCCGCAAAGGCGGCAAAACGGGCAGGGGCAAACGACAAACAAAAACCACAAAAAAGGTGGCCAGTTTGTCAACGGTGACAGGAACATGCCAGAGTGACCCGATTCGACACCGGAAGAAGAAGCCATAAAAAGAGGGCCCCTCCGTTCGAAACGCGTCCACATACCAAGCAAACTAATTGAGTTCGCTTAATGTAGGCCCCGGGGAGAGAGCTTCTAGGAAAAACGCCGAGTTCTCAATCCTTTGCGCAGGCAGCTAACACAGAGGCTGCCCACACTACCCGGTATTATAGTTACCGGAAGAGTCCGTTGACTATAAGTGGCCAAAAGCAGATAACAGTCTGCAGATGGGGACTTCGAAGGGGCGGATAGAAAGAAACCGCCATGCATGCGCGTCTGCGAGCGGGGAAGATGCAAGTTCCCGCGCAAAATAGCCGCCATCTTGCTCCCCAGGGAGGAAGACAAAAGGGGCCGCAGCTCACACGCTCAAACCTGCTAGTTTCGCCAACTATTTGAGCTAGCTAGCTTACCGAGGCTAGAAAAACATGTCTTGCACTCGATACGGCTTGATCAAGGGCTCACAACGGTGTGGACCCTTCTTTTGAGGCAAGGCCAGGTTTCAGAGCAACGTAACTGCTAAGAGTCTTAGAGTCGCTCTTCCACCTGGATCACGCGGGTCTGACAGATATCGCCAAAAGGCGCTCTGGCTACATGGCGCCTGGGTTTCAGAGCGACAAAACCTCCGAAAGTCTTAGAGTCACTCGTCCACCCAGATACTGTCAAAGTGCGCCTCAGACCGCGTAGCGCCACCACCAAGAACGCAAAACTAGTGTCGTTCTTGGAAAACAACAACAGGCTGCAGGAGTACGTTGGCATCGAGCAGATACAAATCTTTCCCGAAGAAAACCCTCCGCGCCCACTGCAATACCAGCAGTGAATACAGCGCGCGCGTCAACAGTGTGCAAACTGCTTCTCGACGCCAACGGTTACGCGGCCCGGCTCCCGTAACCCGTCAGTAGCAGTACCAGCTACTTATCGACGTTATTGGCAGGCGTACCGTCCGACTCTAAATGAGTGTCCGCGACTACTCCGAGTCAAAGAAAACGCGAATATTTACATTCCCAGATTGCACTGCTGATCCTTCACTACTCTTTTCTGCCAAGCCTCGCTCCCCGCCGGACATAAAAGTCCACCCGGTTCTCAAAAACAAACGTCATCGAAACATCTATATACATGTTCCCTTCAGGACAAGTTGTTCGTGGCGCGCAAGGAACCCAAATACACACAGGTGAAGGGTTCGCCTCAAGCATGGAGAACAAGGGGTCTCCCGCAACAAAGAATGTTGCTTGACGCACGCCAATTCAAAACAGGAACACGCGTACGAATCACACTGCGCTCGCTCATAGGAGTGGCACTGCGGGTTGCCGACTCGGCATTAATTGCTCAACCATAAGTGGCGAGATCAGGACGCTCGTGGTACGGGGCGATCAAAGGCAAGGATGGTCGGCAAATAGGCCGGACAAAGGGACGGAGGCCAGGAGCCACGACCACGATAAAGGAAGCCGTGGCCCCACGTTGGGCGCCATTTTATGTGGGATGTTGCTACCAACACAGGTACCGATAGAGTAACCAAGGGATTGTCTCAACAGCGGCGATATCTCAAAGGAGACGTCAAACCTAGTAGCGCGGTCCCCACATCTCCGCGGTAATATAGACGAACGTTTAGGGCTACATTACCGCGGGTCGGTTCAATTAATTACCTCCGTCGGTGCCAATGATCGTCTACCTTGTGTCACTCTCTCGAATATAGCGGAAGAGAAGACACACGTACCAGAGTAAGGACAGAGTCCAAGAGCATTTATTAGAAGACTCTTAAGATGAACTACTATGTCCCCATCCAAAATGCCCCCCGCGCCGGCAAGGTAAGAAAAGGTCCTTACCTGGCCAGACGCGGGGTTCCGGAGAGCCAAGACCGGGGAAGCATCGGAGAAGTCGCCGACACACGTCCTATCTCTTTCGCGGTCACTCGGACGAGTCCCCTTTCCCGAAAGCGGGAAAACAAGAGGCGAAACCTCCTCGCCTGTCAGCAGTGATCCGCATCCGAGCGGGGGAACGGAAATCGGTCCCCCCGGGAGAGAGTGAGAGGAGGGTCCCCCAAGCCAGGCGGCCCTCCGCCTCACGAACAGGTTGGAGCTCACGGCGAAGAAGGCCGAGCGTTCCGACCCGCGGCTGTTATCACAGCCATCGGGGAAGGGAGACCAGAGGAATCCCCACACATGAAAGCACTAAGATTCTTCATCACATCATCATTGTATACCTGATTGAGAATGCACGCCAGAAAGCACTCCAGCTTGCCCACAAAAGTAAGGCAAGGGTCTGTGGGCAAAAAAAGAGCACCAAGAATGCCTGTGTCGTCCTGTGCGCTTAGCACATGGTACTGTTCGATCTGCCTGTGAATTTCAGGTGCAACGTCGCTCATACGTAAGAAAAAACGAAAACAAACGGGTGTTAAGTGCTGTGTTCAGGGGGTTTCTGCCGCACGAGACTGAAAATCGCAACCAGGATCGCACAACATATGAAATGGGCTTGAAACGAAAGCGACGAAAAACGAAACTTTACCTCTCGCTTCGGAACTCCTTTGGGAATAGAAAGAACGACAAGACTTTCGACTTGCTGGAGTTCCCGCATCATTTCGCAGCGCAGTAGCGCCAAGGTATCCTCTTCTGAGAGCACCAGAACTTTCGAAGTCAAATTAGCGCGGACCGAGCGAACACTATGCTTTCCGCAAAACACTCGGAGCTGACGATCACACTCATCGGATGTCGGCGACCGTTGCACCGGTGGCACCGGTTGCGCCGTTGCCATGGCCACCGACCCGGCGGCAATGTCGATCATAACGCCATATTTTGAGGCGATTGAAACAAGAACCCATGGGCGTACCAACCGGGGGGGGGAGGGGGCGCTCGCCCCCCCCCCCCCCCCAGTTTTTAGAGTGTGGGGGGGGGGGGGCTAAGGCATGTGTTTTGCCCCCCCTCCCCTGAAACAGCCGCCACAGGGGGAGGGAAAACACTGGCCGGCAGCGCCCAAGGGATACCAAAGGCACCGCCCCCCGGCTCTGGGGGGGGGGGGGGGGAGGGAAAAGGCTCACTTGCCCCCCCAATCAAAAACAAGTTGGTACGCCACTGCAAGAACCCTACGCTTGAGCGCAGAAAGAGCGCCCAAAGTAACACGGATGTTAATGGCTGTACCCGTTCTAATGACCGGAGTGGGTGATTAACATATTTGACGTCATCGTGACGTCATCCTGACTCTTGGCGACCTTTACCGAGGTTTCCTTGAACGCCGCCAGGTGCGTTAGCCTGGTTTAGCGTTGTGTGCCGCAAGCACTTCGAGGAGCGAGACCTCGTTTACCCGGTGTACAAGACGCAGGGTTAGTCCGATATTTTCGTGCTTCCGTACATTTTATAAGCCTGCTTGTCACTTTTACCTTTATAATTCGGTAACAAATCCCGAAAGCTATCGGCGGAGGCGATTCCGCCGATGAACGTCCCCGTCCGTCCACATGACACAAGGCAATCTTGCGAGGGGTCGGTGAAGCAGCTGCGTAAGTGTTTTAGACGCTGAAATTCTGTTCCTTGCATGTTTATGATTTAGGAGAATATTACATCTCTCTCTGCACATTTGAAACAGCATTTATATATAGCGTAGAGATGTTTCGGTGGAGCCCTTGTTCGGTTACCTCTCGTGACGTCAATACCTTGTGAACAACAAATTCGATGGTGTTCGTAATGGTGGAAGCCTGAAATCATAGCGCACTGAAAGCAACACTGCCAATCCCGTCAAAATTAAAGTTACATTCCTCTTATAGACCCGTTGCTCTCGGGCAGGGGGCGTGAGCGCGTCTGCAAGACGCGACCATGTTATGCTGGCAGCACAATCCAGGCGGCGCTGTAACGTTCGATTTTGCACGTGCAACGTTCGAATGCAAGCATCTGTCAGCATCTGTAGACGCGCGATAACAAAACGTCTAAAAAAAGAAAAACTAAAATTAAAAAAAAAAAGAATTGTGCAGCTCGCGGATTCAGCGTCCCATTCAGCTTTATTATTTTATGGCGTTTTTTAATCACTTCCGGGCACATTGATACTTTAGACCCATGTTGTTGTAAAAAAAACTATCTCCGAATTCCGGTCTAAAAACATGCTTTTCGTGCAAGCCTCGTGAAATTATGAGGCGCTGGAGAAATGCAGCCTTCTGCGTTAAGTCCTTATTTCGAACTCTTTTTGTTCGCCTTCCGCCCATTGAAAAGCATGCGGCAAGGGCCTTAGAACGCACCTGGTATCGCTGCGCCGCAGCGTTCTTCCGCATCAAAAAGTTCGTCTGCTTTCCTCGCCGTCACCATGGCAACGAATGCCGAATGAATAGAAGCACGCACGGTACCGCCGCGTGAAGCTAGCAACAGCTGACGCCATTTTACGAACGCCGTCTGCTAGCCAAAGCCGAACGCAGAGTGTCAGATCAACCGCCTCCGCCGGTGCGCCGCTAGCAAAGACGACGAAGCTGAGACACGCCGAGGGCGATCGAGCAAGCAACAACACCGCGGGACGACTGCAACGGCGGCATTTATTCGGATCAAAGGCCGGCTTCGCCGGTGCGCCGCTAGCAAAGACGACGAAGCTGAGGCACGCCGACGGCGAATGGGCGAGCAACAACACCGCGGGACGACGACTGCAACTGCGGCATTTATTCGGATCAAAGGCGCGAAATAAGCAAGAACAATTTTTATTTGAATCATAACACCCGATATCCAAGTTGGGGTCCACATACCTTTGCTGGGTCTTTCCTGTGAACTTTTTACAGAGACACGGGGTGCCGCATTAAAAACACAGCTCCGTTTGCAAACTATGGGGGCCCTGAAGAGGACCGTTTAGACCGCTACCAGAACCTATAACTGACGTAACGAGCACTTGACGAGCGGTTGGCGCATAAGTCGTCTTTATGCATGCAGGCGGGTGACGGGCTCAGCGCAGCGGATCCCTCGAAGTCACCGGGGCCGTCAGAATCCTCGCCCTGTCTGTGTCGGGGCTCTAGATTTTGGCGGCCGCGGCGACGAACGACTGGAATCTATCAGTATTTCGGCGCGCCTTGTCTCTCCTCCAATACATGAACTTTGCAAGGTGACCAGTGAAATGGTGGCTCTCGCGCCGTCCAGATGGAAGAGAGTTTTTGACGTGGGCCCAGGTGCAATCCACCGTATTGGTGTGCGCACCAGTGTTCGCGTTGACAAAGTTAAGCTTATGGTTGACGGTGAGGTGCGTGAAGCGAGCGTCATCTGCAAGCTTGCGATAGCCAGCCCAACAATCAGTGATTATTCTTGTTTCAGGGCGGACCCACTCGGCTATTAGCCCTTGCAGGGTTTTAGCGTCACGGGTCTCCACGGGAACAAGAAAGCAGCACCCGCTGCAATGCGCCACACCGCCGAAAACCCACTGGCCAGGCCTTAAATACCCGTGATGCTACTTGTGCCGACCGAACATACTCTCGTCTAGTTCTACAGTCACGCCGTCGCCACCAATCATGTCTGAATGCTTAAAGACGGCATTTACCACAACCTCCCGACAAAGGCTCGCCCAATCAGTTATTGTCTTACTTGCGATATCAGCCTCCCGCTGAATGACGGCGCACGGTAGGTTCTGGCATCCGGAGGATGATTTTCATGAGTTGGAGAAGCGTCAGGTGCGTGCGATCCTTCAAAAAGGGAACCGCTCCGTATCGAGACTTCGCCCCGGCACTGAACTTTGACCGACTTCCTCTTGGGCACCTCACGAATCATCCACACACCGCACCCCCCCCCCCCCCCCCCCCCCACCACCACCACCACCACCATCCGTGTAGCCATCCGCAGATCTAGCGCGGACTTGCAGCTTGTCATCGCAGCTTCGCACTCTGGACACGCACGAAAACCCAGGAGCCAGGAGCAGGCCAACGCGCTAAAGCAAATTAATTGCTTCAAGAGGGTCTTTCATGGCGCCAAGAAGACGGCACAAGTTGAACGCCATGGCACTGCGATGCTCGCCTCTTGAAGAACAAAGCGCCGAGGGGGAACTGCGCGCTTCTTTGCATTTATTATATTTATTTCATCCGCCATTTTATACCTCGTGACACAATTCTAACAAACTCATTGGTTGATCGGTCGGACCACACCATCGCGTGACAAAAAAAAAAAAAAAAAAAAAGCCAAACGTATGTCCACGGACGGCATCGTCACAGAGAAGGGAGCAGTCGAACCCAACAACAAAATGAAGTAACAAAGTGAATAAAAAAAAAATAAAATAAGAAGGGAGCCGTTGGAGTTTCGGACGGCGTCTTCTTTGATGAAAGGAGCTGCTCTGGCCAGAGCGGCCAGAGCAGCCGTGCTGGTCTGGCTGCTCGGAATATTCCTTTTTGTTCTTTTTCTTACTCTACAGGGTGCCACGACCCTTATTTGAAGTTGATTTGTTAAATTAATAACAAACAACGCGTTGGAAAGGAGGAGGTAGAGAGTCTTGGCGTCAGAATTTGACGTGGTAGAAAAGAAAAGAAAATAACGAATGCACAATACATACCGTATGCCAAGACCGTTATACTCCGCACTTGGCGAGGCCTTATGACGCAGCCGACGACCGTTAGGCTATTTATTTTGTTTCTTTTGATTTTTTATCGTGATGCTGCACTAGTAGAAGAAAATATAGAACCTGTTGCGGGGGCCGCAAGGTCCTTCCACGTTATTTAAAGTGAGGACATAGAACGAGACAATCGAACGACGTGTCTGCCTGTGATGGCGGCTTCAGAACATTCTCTTGCACGAGCTCTCCGAGGCGCGTGCGTGTGCTGCGCCTCGAGCCATCTCTTTTATTTTCATGAGAAAGGTGGATCTGTGGGTGCGTTGCACCCTACAGATACTACAGATTTTTGCAACATTCACGGCCCATAAAGGGCGCGCAGGGGGGCTATGTTGCGCTTTTTGCACTCCCAGGAGACTAGGGAGAGGGAAGTGACGTCAACGACACAGCAAACGCAGATTGGGTGTTGATTTCGTTTTCTTCTGTCAACATCCAATCTGCATTTGCTGTGTCGTTGACGTCACTTCCCTCTTCCAAGTCTCCTGGGAGTGCAAAAAGCGCAACATAGAACCCCAGGCGTCTATCAAAATGGCTGTCATCTGGATGATCGTCGTAGAACTGCAGTACGAGGCGGGGTCTACGAGGCGGGGTCTGCGAGGCGTAAGTAATTCTAATTTTACTTTATATGAGCAATATTAGAGCCTTACTTTATTTTTTCACGTCAGGAAGGTGTCGGCAGGCACTTTTATTGTGAAGCCGATCATCCAGGAGCTAGGATGCGCGATTCTCACACCGTGGTACCACCATCGCTGAAAGTTGCGAATGCCCCCCCCCCCCCCCCCCCTCCCTTAGCGAGGTGCCCCAACGAGCGATTAAATAAAACAAAAAGAACAACAACAACATACATGGTCACGAGTTTGTCCAGCGAACTTGAGCAGTCTTCCGATACTTCGGACTTTCCTCGCGCGTCTCACATGTGATGAGGTTCACGGGTGCGTGCTCCAGATGGGCTGGCTTTAGACGCTCGAGAGCGATGGTGTCTCGTCGTCCATTGATCTGTACAACAAATCCACTTGGCTTCTTTTACAGAACCGGGAAGGGTCCCATATAGTGTGGTTGGAGCGGTTTTCGTCGGGCTGTTTTGCGCACGAACACATGCGTTGCACTGTGCAAATCTTGAGAGACATAATGCGTTTTCGCAGATACCGCTCGCGTTGGCGTTGGGTGTGGGGACGGAATAGACACGTTCGTTCATTTGCTTTGAAGCTGTGCGAAAAATCAGCTCACTTCTAGATGTCCCCCAAAACACACCGGATTCCGTCCGATTGTCTTGAGGTGACTATCTTCGATCGTCGATACTTTATATTCGACATGCTGTGTTATTTGAGACCTTTCTCAAGTCGTGTTCCGATAACGCGGCACGTACCATGGAGTACGTATATATGTTGTTCGATTGATGATACTCGTTGAATTTCATGCGGGTGGGAAATATCCATGCAGTTCAGATATCCTGTGTCTTCAAATATTTTCGACGGCTAAGACCTTTGCAAATTGACACGGCTGAGTGTACGGTGCCGTAAAATGATCAACATAAAATGAAACACATTTTCCAGTTGCATTTGTTCTGTCGCGCACGGACTCACCAAAACAGCTTTCATTTCTTCGTTTTTGTTCCCAAAAATAGTACAATGCATTCTTAAAAACCCCGAGAAATTCTATTCGCCATAGAACACAAAATAAGAAATAAAACGCGGCAGTATAGCCTCCACCAGCGCCCGGAACTGCGCCTACGCAGGCTGCCCACAGCGCTCTGCCTAGAAAACCCACAGCTCAGCGCAGTCGGGCAACACTGACGTACCCTCTCAAAACCAGGCACGTCCGCTGTAAATCGCTTCGTTCGAGACTGCCGCTGGAAAGGTCTATACACCTTTCAAAAAAACGCTCCTAGGCCGCCGCCATGTTGCTGATGCTGATGCGGCTGGTGCGACTCTCGCGCCCTCTATCAGCTAGAAATTTTCTGCCACTCTCTGGGACTGTGAAGACCCGCTCAGCGCGGTTCTCTACCTACGTTTTTGCGGTTTTGCATTCGACGTTTTCTCACCCCTCTTGAAAGTTTCCACTTAATTTTTTTTATGCGTGCTGCGTACCCTTTGTGTGTTATCTTCCATTGTGAGAAATAAGGCTGGTAAGTGCCTGCCATTCAAGCTTTTCTGCTCGACATTCACGGGAAACGAAGCAGGTGAAGGACGTCGAACGACCCTCGACGCGATTTTGCGAACATTGTTCTCCCCCCTCCCAAAGATAATCCGCGTAGAATTCTCAGTCATCTCCAAAAATAGTTGTCCGGGTTGGGGTGAGAAACGGGTCAGTCGCGTTTGTTTCTTTGCCTTGGTGCGGTTGTGAAAAAAGGAAGCTCTCCCCAAAACGAAGTCATCTCGGATTCCGTCCGATCGTCAAGATGTGACTGTCGTCGACTGTGACTGTGTTATTTGAAATCTTTCTCAAATAAATTCTTTTCGGATAACGCTGCATCGTGTGGTACGTACGATATATTGTTCGAATGTTACCACTTCCTCAATGGTATGTCCGTGTCCTGTCCATCGGTAAACACATTATTTGTGAGCGTGAAAAATGTATGCCTTTCGGCCCTCTTCTGTTGCAATTTATTTTCGCAGCAAAGCGCTTTGTCGTTTCACATGCGGCGAATCCCGCGGCGTCGTCAAAACTGATCGTCAGAAAAAAACAAATAACTAGAACTATTCATTCCAGTCGCATTCGTTCTGTCGCGCGCGTACCCAACAAAAAACAGTTTACAGTTTGTTTTTTTTTTTGTTTTTTTTTTTAATGTGGCACGATGCTATTTCAATGTCCTCGGGAAAATACATGTACCATGAAGCACAAAATATAGCGGGAAAAGACGAGAATTTAGCCGCCAGCAGCGTTTGAAACTGCGCCTACGCAGGCTGCGCTTATTGAAATCACAGTCCACTAGGTTAGGGTTAGGAGGGACGCCGGTGAGAGTCTAGCCTCAAACTCAGTGACTGGGCTCGAAAACGGTTTGTTGCCCCTGGGGTCGAGTGTTTTTTGGAAAGGTGTATAGACCATTCCATTTAGCGCTCTCTGGGCGGCACCATTTTGTTTGACCGCAGCGCCCTCTCCACACATCCGGGAAGTTCAGCGGGTTCGGCGGGGTAAAACGAGAGAGAGGGCACGCGCCCGACTCCGCTAGCAGACGACAAACCGGGAGGTTGCCGTTCTCCATCCTTGGGCTGAATCGGCGGGCTCTACCGAACATCGAACTCTCGCTTGTGGCTGCCGTTGTGAAGTGGTTCGCGTTCTTAGAATAGTTGTGGCTACTCCAAAATCAGCCTATAGCTCTCTGTTGTTCTATTTTGCTAAATGCTCAACCAGCATATCTTTTTTCCGTTACTTAAATAGCAGTTGAGTCAGCCGGCAGTACTACCCTCAACTACTGCTTGTATTGCGGCAGGAGAGCACGTTTTATTTATTATTTCAGACTTTCACTCATGGTCGCTAAAGGCCTACACCAGTACGAACTTTTGTATAGTAAAAAAGGTACAGCAACCGGATTTTCTTTTCGCCAAAGAGACCGGCCAATCTCACACAGTTTTCCCTATGTTTGTTTTTTATTTGCACGCAGGTAGCAGCGCAATTGGACCCTGTGAGTCTTTTTATCGAGCATAATATTACATGACAACTGGCATACCAAAATCTGCGCATCTGCGCTTGAAAGTTCCAATATGACGCGATTTTAAACAGAGTTTGCACGCCAGCCGGACGCTAGCTACAGCCCACTCGGCGGAGCGGACGACATAGGGGTGAGAGGGGGAGTGCATTTTTTCTCTTTTACCCTCTCTGCTATGACCCTAATGGAACGGTCTTTAAGGGGTGCTCGACACCAAAATATGAGTCACTTGGAGATTAAAGGTTTAGGGAGAGGAGGGAAGGCGAGGGAAGGCGAGGGGGAATCGTCCCGGGCGCCATTTAGCTGTTCCTACGTATACTAGCTTCGCCAAGAGCCACCAGCGCCATCTATGTAGGTCCCATGCAGTTACATTTATTTTTGTAACATCACTCAAACTCGTGTCCTGGGCCAGCCGGGAAACCGGTAGGCCTGAGTCCCGGAGCCCGACCCGCCGGACAACAAGGGGGCTCTGTTAAGCGCGAGACACATGCGCGAAAAATCCATCCGATCCGACGTCCGATCCGGCAGTACGACTGCCTGATCCGAAAGGTTTGGTCGCTTCAGACGTCGTATCGGCGATCCGACATGCGTCCAACGCGCCAGATAGTTTCGCACGGCGGACGGATTGTCGGAAGCGTTCAGCCAATGACAGCACAGCTAGCGCGAACGTCATGATGACGTACTCGGTCTGGCGGGTCGAACAAGAAAACGGGACGGGCGCCGGGAAGCCGGACGCGTGGATCCCGCTGACCCATTCGAGAAAGATGGCCCCGGCAAAGAATGCACGCGCTAACGAGAACGAGCTTCTAACTTCGCTCGTGTGAGTTGAACCGTCCATCTGGGACCAGAGATCTGTGAACGCGGACTTCCGCTGGATTGCTTGGATCTCCTGGGCGGAGCCGAACGGATCGTCGTGTCGCATGCAAGGTCGGAAGCGTGTGTCTCAAACTGTCGCGTGCGGCGATTCGGAGCGACGTTCGGACTGTCGGATCGGACGATTCTGTCGCCCATGTGTCTCGCGCTTTAACGCGACCTTCCACCAGACACAGCTCATCACACTCCCAGCCATGGTAGAGGGACAAGACGCCCAGGTGATCATAGACACTGGTGCCGTGGTGAACGTGATCTCGGAAAACCTGGCCGCGAGGCTGGGCAGGACTATCCGTCCGTCTGGACTTCTCGTACGTGCAGTGAACGGGGAGCTGGTAAACTCATGTGGGGAAAATAGAACTGAACATTCGTATCGGACCAAAAGTGAGTGTGGAGACGACGTTTGTGGTGCTCCCGGGTTTCCCACACGAGGTATTGTGTGGTTTGCCATTCTGCCAAGCAACCAAGAAAACTAAAGCTACTGATGCCGGGTCGGCCGGACCGGGGAGCGATGCCTGGCCGGTCGCGCCTCGACAAACGCTACCCACGATCAGCGTCGCAGGAAACATACAGACATCGGTTGTGGGACCAAACTGCACGGGCGGCAGGCGTGGTAGCTGCCACTACGACGCGGGATCCGCTGGCGCTACTGGCTCTCGGTCAGATAGTCTGACGGGTCGTGCCTCGACTTTCTTTCAGGGAGTCAGCTCGATCACTCCTCCAGTGGGATCGGCTCTCCCTTATTAGGGGTGCCCGACACCAAAATATGAGTCAGTTGGAGATGGAAGGGTTAGGGAGAGGAGGGAAGGCAAGAAGGAATCGTCCCGTGCGCCATCTAGCTGTTCGTGCGTATACTTCGCCAAGAGCCACCAGCGCCATCTATGTAAGTCTGTGCAGTTAAATTAATTTTTGTAACATCCGGGTCTACTTAGCACGCAGGCGACCATCTGCGGCGAGTCATTGTCAGCCTAGCATGCTTGGTCTGCAGCGGGCCGTCGCCTTGGTGTCATAATCAGCCCAGAATGCCCAGTCGCCAAGCGACCATCGGCGGAGAGCCATATATTTTGTCATTTCATTTCATTACTTCAAGGGCCTTTATGTGAGGAATAACATGGGGGGTATGTCAACTTCATTTTTCTTATAATAAAAATGGGGAGAAACAGAATGAGGAAAAACAGATGCATCACTATACAGACAATATTTAAAACACTTAACAATCTCTTGCGTAAAAAAAAGTTAGAGTAATTTGTTGTTAGAAAGTTTGAGGGCACACTGTTCCAATCAGAAATTCATAGTGGGAGCTGACTACATGTAGGTGCTAGTCCTGAAAAAATAAAAAAAGGTAAACTTTACATGGGGGATTTAGGCGAGAGTAAATATGACAAGCCGGGGAAATAAATGTAGTATAGGTACGATGTGTAGTAGTACAGCTGGTGCATGAAAAAAAGCCGGTAATTTTTTCGACGAGTGTCGAGTGTTTAGAGAGATATGGGCTGTTTTAGAGAAGAAACAGTATTCCGAGAAAATGAAACGTGCGGCACGATTCTGAACAGCTTCGAGTAAGTTATTGCTATATATATATATATATATATATATATATATATATAAGAAAGAAACGACGGGAAGGATCAAAGGGACCACACACATACACACGCACACGAGAGCAGCGCTAGCAGTGTCGACCCATCTCTTGCTCGTGTGCGCTCCCTGCGGCGACGACTGGATTTTTTTCGGTTTCCTTTCCTTCTGAAAGTCTCAGCGTTCCTTTTTAAACAGTCAGCAGCTCACTCACAACGTAAATTTACCAGAATCGGAGCCCGTACGAAGAAAACGTCGCAGCGGACCGGTTCATTCAAGAGGTGTGGAGATCTGCGGGATTGCACGTAATCCCGCGGTTACGGCGATAATAATAAATATAAAATTGGCACTTTCAACCTTGGCAGCGCGTTGTATATAATGTTTATATTATATAATATATATACGATAAATTGTGCAATACTGCGCTTTTAAAACATATATTAATGTCAGATAAACGCTCACGAACACCCCGCACCGCTCGACAAGAGACGTTTTTTTCACGTCGAGGAGGAGGAATAACTTTATTGAGTCCAAAGAAGAGGCCTATATTCAGGCCCGTGGCGCCTTAGACGACGGCCAAGGTGTCTTGAATCCTGGCGGCGTCTTCGGCCCTTTGGACGGCCCACTGTTGGATGTCAGGGTTTTCTCTAAGCAGCACGGTCTCCCATTGCTCTTTACTGGTGATAATAAATGTGCCTTTTGAATTACTAAAGTATTGACTTTGTATATTGGGGCATTCCCGTGGCATGTGAGCCAAGCCCGCACGCTCAGGGTAGTGTTTGCATCTGCCGTCATGCATTTCCGGGTGAAAGTGCCTGTAGAGGCGTCGGTTAGGATAACTGTCTGGAGACGTCTCTACGCGACTTCTTGCCTCTTGGTGAGCGAGGGGTCGGCAGCCCGGTATGTTCGTCTTTCCCCTTTGTAACGATCGAGCACCTCTCGGTAAGTACAGAGGCGATCTCAGGACTTGTCCGTGAAATGTGGGCCGGGTGGCGGGGGCTCTCGGTGGGTGAGATCTCGAGCAGCCTCGTTGGCCCGTCCGTTGCCTTCTAGTGCCGCGTGTGCGGGCGTCACTATCAAGGTGGTTCCGGTGTTTTGGTTCGTGTCGCGGCGGGTAAGGACCCTTAGCGCCGCGCCGGAAATCCTTCCTTGTGCGAAGATGCGGATCGCCAGCTGGGAGTCGCTAACGATTTTCCGCGCATGAGTAGTTGCTAGGGCTAGCGCTATGGCCAGTTCTTCGCCCTCCTCCGGGTGTTTGGTTCGGATGGAGCAGGCGGCGAGCACTTTGCCCGAGTGGTCGGTGACGACCGAAACCATAGTTCCACGTCGTTTGTAAGTGGCCGTGTCTGTATAAACGTCTTGCGGATCCTCTCCAAGTTTTTTCTCGAGCGCCTGGGCTCGCAGCTCTCTGCGCTTCTCATTGTATAGTGGGTGCATAGTCCTGGGAAGGGGTGGAACGTGGATGCTTTTCCGTAGTTCGGCAGGGATGAAGAGCTTTTCTTCGAAGGTCTGCTCATATGGGATGCGCAGGCTATCCAGTAGGTGTCTGCCGGTGGCCGTCTTGGTGAGACGCGTTCAAGGTGCGCAGTGCGTTGCGCTTCGATGAGTTCTTTGAGGGTGTTGTGCACACCCAACGCTTCGAATTTCTCGTTTGGGGCGCATATTGGTATTCCTAGGGCTTGTTTGTGTACCCTCTTGATGAGGCTGTTGATCTTCTGCTTCTCTACTTGTTTGAGGGGTAGGAACGAGGCCACATATGTGATTCTGCTAATAACGAAGGCGTAGACGAGCCTTAGCAGCGTCGTTTCTTTCATGCCCCTGTGCTTGGCGGCAGTTCGCGTGATTAGTCTCGTGATTTGGTGGGTTGTCTTTTCCAGGCATTGTACGGTCTTGCCGTTGTGCCCGTTAGCACAACGGCCATTGCCGTTGTGCCGTTAGCACTCGAATTTCGGCCACCTGTGGGACCGGAGTTTCTCCCACACTTAGCGTTATGCTGTGGGTCTGGGGGCTGTCCTTGGGTTTTCTGTCCCAGCGCGTGGGCTGGTAGGTGAGCTGCTCCGATTTTTCAGGGGAGCACGAGCGGCCTAGGGTTTTTGCGTGCGCCTCGACAGCGTCGATCGCCTCCTGAAGGTGGCCTTGTATGTCGCCGTCTCGGCCGCCCGCAGTCCACATTGTGACAATCATCTGCGTAAATGCTGTGGTGTACTTCGTCAATACTCTGTAACTTGTTGGCAAGTTCCATCATGGTGGCGTTGAACAGAAAGGGGGAGATGACCGAGCCCTCAGGGGTCCCGGTGCTCCCCGTGGGGGTCTCGGGCGATTCGTGTGGCCCCATTTTGAGTTGCGCCGTCTTGGCCGAGAGAAATTCTCCGATGCAGTCGTATGTTTTTTTGCCTATCGCTAGGCTCTGGAGGCTTCGGAGTATCGCCTCGTGCAGTCTACCGAAAGCTTTGGCCGTCCGTGGACGCCTTGTCCTCGGTGTTAACAATTTGATGTTGCAGCTGTAGCATAACGTCCTGGGTCGACAGGCCGGCCCTGAAACCCACCATAGAGTGCGGGTAGAGCTGTTTGTCCTCCATGTGGTCATTGATCCTATTGAGGACCATGTGCTCTAGAAGTTTGCCAAGGCACGACGTGAATGAAATCGACCTGAGACATTTCCCCGGCTTGGGTATTAGCCGCACTAATGTCTTCTTCCAGTGCTTGGGCAGCGTCGCAGTGTCCCAGCATTTGTTAAAGTAGTCGAGTAAGAGTTCACATTCTTCGTCCGCGAGGTTCCGCAGCATCTTGTTGGTAATGCTGTCCGGGCCGGGGGCCGATTTGGGTGTGGTTTGAGGCCATGTAAGGCTGCATTGAGTTGTTGGTCCAGTTCTGCGTTCGTAGCGCCTGTGTAATTTCCATGCCCGACTCGAGGGTGTTCGGGCGTGTATTTGGCCCGCATCTCTCGGATGGTCTCGTTTACGTCTCCCCGATTGTGCGTATGGAGGAGTTTCTCCAAACTCCTGCCTTGCTCGGTCTTGCTTTTCGTGGGGTCTATTAAGTGCCTTAATATGTTCCACGCCTTGGCCGTATACTCATTTGGAGCTCCGTGCGCTCGCATAGCGCGTGCCAGTTTTGCAGCGCGAGCTTGTCGGCGTACTCTTGTATTTCTAGATTTAGTTTCGGTGTGCGTCTTTTAAGCAGGCGGTTGCGTTTATTTCTCTTAAGTCGTTTTTGTAAGCTCTCTTTGGGCCTCCCACATGTGCAGGGGTCTGGAGTCTGCCTGTTGTAGCCCCTCTTCCCCGGGAATGGTTGTGGTGGCATCCTCTGCCATTTTTATAATTTTAGTCGTCCAATCTTCGATATCGCAAATAGCGCTATCTACCTCTCGGTCTCGGGAACATTTCCTAAATTTCTCCCAGTTAGTGATTTTGCACGATACGCCTCTGGGTTTGCTCGGGCCCGCTGCTATTTGAATGGCCGTAATGACGTGATCGCTACCCAGGTCCTGGCCGAGGTTACTCCATTCAACGCTGTTGCCTGTGGCCAGGTTTCTAACAAATGCGAGATCCGGCGTCGTGTCTCTCGTGACGCTGATTCCCTGCCTCGTAGGTTGGTTAGGATCTGTGATCAACGTCAGGCCCTCTCTCTGCGCGTGTGCCCATGCACAGGTTCCTGCCCTTAATCAGCTCCTTCGCGTATATCGTCTTGCGGAATAGGTTCGCAAATCTGTGCTGCTTTTTGGGGCGGCTGTATAGATTTAGAATGAACAGACTGATATCGTCTTGTTTGGATCTGGGAAACATTTCTAAGAGAACGTGTCGATCGTCTTTTCTTCGATGTCGTGCTGGAGCGTCGGTACGTTTCTTCCGACCAGGGTTGTAACCGCGGCCGTCTTGTTTGTGGCGTTTATGTCCATGAAGGCCCTGTAGCTTGCAATGCCTGGCTTTGCCCCCTGTTTCTTGTAATGCTAGTATATCGGGAGGCGTTTGGTGTGTGTTTAGGTAAAATTGCACATTGCTTCGATTCTTATTAAGACCTCTGCAGTTCACTGCCACACGCGGTATTTGGAATATTTAGTTGCTGTCTGCGACGGCATGGTGGTTGTAGTCCTCGGTTCTGAGTGTATCTTTTGAGCTGTGTCTGTCATAGGGTTTGGTATGCTTCAATTTCTTTTCCATCAGGGCTGCTTCCATTTGGCCCATTTTGCTGCTCATCTGGCTTACTGTTGTTTCTATCTGGCTAAACCTGTCGCTCATACCTGCCAGGGGGCGGTTTAGTACTTCTTGCATCGCCCCTATAACTTCCGCTATGGCCGCCTTCCTTTCGGTCCTGATGGTCTTGCCGAAATTCTCGAGTTTTCCCTCGACTGTTTCTTCCAGTGTTATCGGCTCCCGCTCCTCCTTTGCTCGTTTGCGCGGAGGGTTGGAGTCCTCGCCTAAGCTGTGGTTGTGTTCTCGGGCGGGTGCCTCGCTTCTATAGGTGTCTGTTCTTCCCTGGGTTCAGATGCTTGTGCGTTAGCGCTTGTGATCTCGGGGGCCGCGGGTGTGGTCTCTTTACCTCTTTTGAGTGTTGCTACTTCCATATTTAGCTCCCTATTCTCTTGCATGACTAATTCTAAGATCTGCCGAATGCGTGCAAGTTCGGATTGCTCGTTCTGTTGTGGGTTGGGGGCGAGTATCCCTATCTGTCTAATATTAGCTTTTCGGGAGACCGTGCTAGCCCAGCTTACCTGTTCTTTCGGGAGGCTTGCAGAGCCGCCGTCACTGCGGTAGTCGTTGGCCTGGTCCTCCCGGGGTGGGCGCCCCGTATCCCGGGCTCCGGTTGGTTTGCTCGCCTGGCTCTGGTCCCTGCGGGTGTGAATGTCTTGTCTCGAGAGTCGCGGGTCTTCACGGCTCTCGGCCCTCGACTTGTGGTTTCCACTGCCGGGTAGACGGGGGAAGGACACGGATCTGTTCCTCTCCGTCACTGACGGGCTTCTTTCGCGTTCTCGCTCTTTGCTGTGCGATTGTCGTCCCTTGGAGCTTCTCCGCTGTCGGTATGTTTCATCTTGCCGGAGCTTCTTTTCCCACTGCCGCCGTGGGAGCAGGTACGGGGTCTGGAATCTTTAGTGACACTTCTTGTCGCCCGTGGGGTGCCCCTTACCGCAAAGTGCGCACTTCGGCTTGCATGCGTCGTCGGAGCAGGTACGGGGTCGGGAATCTTTGGTGACACTTCTTGTCGCCCGTGGGATGCCTCATACCGCAAAGTGCGCACTTCGGCTTGCATGCGTGGCTTTCGGGCAGTTGTTGCATGCCGAACACCTTGCAGTATACGTGGTTTCGGGTTTCGGGCACACGTCGGTTCTGTGCCCGACTTTGCCGCAGGTTTCGCAGATTTCATGCTTCTTCTTGAGTAGGCAGCATCGCATTTCGGCTCCTCGATAATAGATGTAACACGGGACTTTTCCTCCTTCAAAGAGGATGACGACCGAGCTGGATTTTCCCAAGCGTCTTGCTTGTGGTATGGTTGGATTTTTCTTATATACAAGGCTTGTCGTGATGTCCTCTGGAGTGTCGTAGTCTGGAATGTTGCGTATAACGCCTCTGGACGTGTTGTCCGGCGGTGTCGCATACGCCATAGCTTCGTAACTTGCTCCGCCGACGGGGAGTTCTCGGACCTTAGCGTAGGCCTCCGCATGGTTACCGAAGGAGTGCTGATCACTAAGGTGTTTTGCTTCGGCCTGGCGCGTAGAATATCGTCCGCGGCTTGCTCGGGTTCAATCCCCGTCACTCTGGCAATGCAGTCGTGTAGTTGTGCTTCACTGAGTTCGGACACGCTGAGGCCGTTTCTCGGTCGGACAACAACTTTAAGGTCCTCCCGCGTCAGATGCGGAGGTAGGGGATGTTTTTTTTTTTCATTGTTAGCTTTTGTAATTGCTGCTCGGGGGTTGTTGACCCCGGTAGCCTGGCCATGGCGGCCCGCCGTCGTTTTTTTCTAGCGTGAGATTTAGTTTCTCGAGCTCTCTGCGGCGCAGCTTCTTCTGGCTTAGGAGCCACCCGGAGCTATCATCGGGTGAAAGAGGCTCACCTTCGACTTCCATAGCGTTTCGGTAGACGTGCCCTACGGTCTAACCTGTGGTTTTCAGGCTGCGCTTGCCCCTCGTCGGTCTCCTCCTCGGCGGGCATGGCCAACCACGCCCTCGGTGACCCGGCCGGCGTTAGGCTTAGCTCCGCGCTCGGCTGGCACTGGTCAAAAGGTGGTGATAACTCACTGAAAAAATCAGTAAAGGTCCAGTGGATGGTGTCCGGTGGTGCGGGTGGTCCTTAGGAAAAGGTATCCACGCCAGAAAGGCATTTGTCTCGGAAATTTCCGCTGGGAGAGATGGAAAAACACGGAGTCCACGCAAACGTGTGTTCGCACTGGTCCCTCCATAAACAGCCCTCCTTCACGTCGATGCCAGAAATTTTTCTCACGTAGTTGTGCCATGTCGTTCCTCCTCCGACATCGTGACGTAACCACTCGGAGCGCTACGGCCTTCTCTTCTAGGAGGTGTTGGCTGTGTGAAAGGGGGGGAGGGGGGGGGGGGGTGAGGGAAGGGGGATGAAGCCTTGTATACATATGTTTTCTCATATATGGCAAAGCACATACATACCTATACAGGAGGCTGCAGCCTCATATATACTGACAAAGCCTGGCAGAAAGTCACGTGACGCGGCGGGCGAAAAGTGGATAGGTAGAGCGGCAAACAACGAATAAGAGGAGAGCCATGTAATGGCTGCCCCGCTGCGGCGAGACGCTGAAACACACTATACATTTTTTTTCTCTTGTTGGCGAGAGTAAATGGAACGCCACCCCTTCCCCATTCCACCGTTTCGGTTTCGTCCGTTTCGTTTGCGCTCAGAATTGTGCAGCAAACTGCCGGGGCTGATTGATTACGATTTACAGATTTTGATACACGGGAACATCGTCGAAAGGTCAGTATCCCCTGCTTGGAGTTTGCGGCGGTCTAGGCGCCATAGGGCACACAGCTGCCCAGACAACGCAGATGGTCCTGAGGACATCCTCAGCTGGTCGAGACGTCTTCGTTCCGACGAAGAAGTCGTCGGGACGTGCGGAACTAGTCGGGGCATTCTGATCCTTTCAAAGACGTCTTGAGGACGTTTTCAGGTTCCTTTACTTAAAAAGACGAAAAATGTGCGAACAAAACCGTAGCCTCGACATTAGCAGCCAGTTGCATCGGTTTTTCCCGAGCGACCAGTGTGTTTCAGGTCCTCGCCGCTCAAAAGCTGTGCGCTCACTACAAGATTCCCCGAGAAATATTCTGTGCTACCAGATCCTCGCGCTCTACGTCTGCGACCGGGCGCTCTATGGCTCCGTCGTCGAACTGCCAGGCTTTGTAAGTATAGAGGGGGCTATGGCATTGCGCAGAAAATTCTGTGGGGGTGTCGGGCTCAACCCGAGGGGGTCTTGGGGGGTCTATATAAATCACTGCCTCCTAGGACAGGCAGTCCTCTTACTCTTCAAGAGCAGGTCAGAGCTCAGAGCGAGGAGGCCAAGCTTTACGACCCCCCGGACCGTTTTGCCGGTCATTGGGGAAGGGAGACCGAAGGAAAAAATAGAGGAGGCCCACCTGCTCTCATAAATTAAATGCAGTGATTTTTCGTTAATATGTGGCCTCGTTATATACTCACGCGTGCATGACCTAGAAGAAACGCTTCTCCGTGCATCTGAAGTTTGTTTATTCTTACCCCTAGTGTAAAAGATAAGGAGGCCAGAATGATCTTGCCTCGTCCGTCTCGCCGTATCTACTTCCCGAATATTCTAGGTTAAATGCTCGAGATGACGAGTGTAGCTGATAAGGATCCGAGGATAGCCGGCTGTAACGCCGACGCGCCGACGCTCGCTGCTGCTTTATCGACGTGAGTTCTTCCTTCCATCGGTTGTGCTGGGCCAGTCGCTCGTACTGCTGTAGCCAGTTCTCGACGTCTTCGAAAAGCTCACCATGGAAGGACGCGGGCGTACGTGCAGTGACCGGTAGGACGACGACTGGTGGAGTGGGCACGGCTGGTCACGTCGACGGCTTGGTGTTGCTCTCGGCTGGTAGGGGACCAAACTCCAGAGACTTCACTTGGGTGCGGCGGCTTGCTCGTGCGTGGGCTTCCTCCTCCGAAAGTCTTCTTTTGCTGAGGAGTGGGCTAGCACTGGGGCCCTCTGAGGGGTGCGCTGCATAGGTGGTAGCCCGCACTTCCATCAGAAATGTCACAGATGAAGGCGACGAGATGATCAATTTTGAACTGAAAATAATGGTTTAGCCGGCGAACTTGTGCCAGAAACAAAAATGAAAAACACAAGTCGAGAAAGCAAAAGCGAGCGTCGACAGCGGCAAAAGCGAGCGACCCCAGACGAAAATTTTCAACTGGGATCCAACTAGTCCCAGTTGGAATTAGTTCAACTGGTTTATGGAAGAATTTCCAGTTGCAGCTGGTCCCAGTTCAAGTGGGTCCCAGTTGGAGTTGGTCCCAACTGGAATTGGTCCCAGTTGCAACTGGTCTCAGTTGGAGTTGGCCCCAGTTACTGCTGGTGCCTACTCCAGCAACAATGAAACAAGGCACAAAATGGAAGGTTGACAAGTCAAACACTGTGGGAATAAAACTAAATAATAGGTTTGGTGACGTAAACGCTTCCGGGTTTAGCCACTTGCTTGCGACGACTGAATCGCTTTTTCAGAAGTAGTATTGCCGCGCGCCAAGTAGGCACCGCGGCCGTAGCCCAACGGTTATCGCGCTTACCTCCCACGCGAAGGGCCAGGGTTCGATTCCTGGCCGCGGCTACACATTTTTGTTTACACTGTAATGTGATGTTCTAGTGAATTCGAGAACCGTCCAGCTGATTCGAGGTTAGAATGTTCTCCGCGTCGAACCTTCTACATCGAACGCTCCAGAAGCCAACGCGTGTACAAAAGCGGCTCCGCCTGGCAAGCAGGATTCAGTCTCGCCCCAGCGTTCGACTCTGCTGCCACGCCGACTTCGACGCCCGCGACGCATTATTATCTTTTGTACTCTTTTATTTTTGGCACAAGTTCGCCACATTAAACGTTTATTTCTTCCTGTTTATTTGTTATTTTTGGTCACTACCCGTGACATTTTGGTGGAGATGCGGGGTACCGCATGCCCGTGCAGCGTTCCCCTCCAAGGGACCGCAGTGCAAGTCCGATTCCCGGCTCGGTGAGAAGACCACTCACCGCAGAACCTGAAATTCGGACCAGCCGCCGCACCAAGGGAGAGGATCCTGAGTACGGTTTGCTCCTGGACAAGCCCAAGCCGCAGAAGACGACGATGGCCAACCAGTCGCAAGCCCCCGCCGCTTCTCCCGTCGTCTACATGCCCGTCGCACCGCGGACGGCTGCCCCCTTCCACGGTGAACTCTACGAAGACGTCGAAGACTGGATTGACCAGTATGAACGCGTTGCCCGCCACAATGGCTGGACCGACGAGCAACGCCTGCACAACGTCTACTTCTCGCTTGAGGGAACCGCCAAGCACTAAACCACAAAAACCATGAGTCCTCTTTGACGTCGAGGGACATCTTCAAGACCGACCTGAAGGCTACGTTCGTCAACCACCACCGCCGAGAGAGAGCCGAGGACCTACTGCGAACCAGGACCCAGGGCCCCAATGAAAGCGTCACGAGCTTTGTGGAAGACGTGCTCCGCCTGAGCTCCCGCGCCGATCCTCAGGCCACCGAGGGAAAGAAGCTGCGCATTTTGATGCGGGGCGTGAAGGACGACATCTTCGGAGGCCTCGTCCGCAACCCGCCGGCAACCGTCGACGCCTTCGT
This sequence comes from Ixodes scapularis, assembly GCF_016920785.2. Classification (NCBI taxonomy): domain Eukaryota; kingdom Metazoa; phylum Arthropoda; class Arachnida; order Ixodida; family Ixodidae; genus Ixodes; species Ixodes scapularis. The sequence continues at coordinate 160,672,177 of NW_024609846.1, forward strand.
CAGCGAGGCGACAAACATCGAGCGCGCCCTCCAAGCGCGCGCTTCCCACTATCAGCGGCAGCCAAGCGTCACTGCAACCGCGCTGCTTAGCGGTGAAAACGTGCCTGGTATGGACATCCGCGAAATTATCCGGGAGGTTGTCCGGGAGGAACTGCGAAGGTTGCTGCCAACCACCAGCCGTCCGCCAACCATTTCCATCGCCGAGGCTGTCCGAGAAGAAGTGCATCGCGCGCTCCAACCAGAGGTTCCCGTCACCAGGGTGGCACCGGAGGAACCGACGTTGAGCTACGCCGCCATGGCCCGACGACCGCCGCAAGCTTCCCGCCAAGCCACGGCGCCACCCCGAAGAGACGCCCCAACGCCGCAGTACCCCGACGGCAGGAAGATCAGGCGCACGTTCCCCCAGAGCGACCTCAAATACGATATAGCTTCGCCAATACTGGAAACTCCTCCGAAAACACATAGGAGCGGCGGCGAACGTGACAGTGGCGCCTCTAGCGGACTCGGAGTCTACGGAAGCAGTCGTCGCAATGGAAAAGTATAGACCTTTTCTGTGTACCCTCGTCTCCAGCCACCTAATAGGCGTATCCGGTATGGGCGACGAAAAAATAATCCAGTGTTTCAACCTGCAAATAGTAAAAAAATAAAGGGGAGGCAAACCGAGAAAGTGTGACGGTTACGCTTACATCCTAAATTTTTCCGCCCATACTGGAAGTGACGTCAATTCAAGATGGCGGCGCACTTGTAGAAAAGGTCTATTCGCGACTCCAGCGACCTATAGGGGGCGCCACCACCAAACAAACATGGCGGCTGAGTCCAGGTCGTGGCGGCTCGGCCGGGCCGCCTGAATGGGTGGCGCGTTCAATTTAACAGATTTTCTTTTGTTTAATGCCCAATTTTATAGGTATTTGAACTGAGACGGTGAAGTGTAGCCGGTGCAGATAAACTTGCAAAGCATAGTTTTGTTTTGCCGGTGTTTTTTTGTTCTTTTCGTGTCAAACTTTCGTTTCGGAGATTTCGTTCAAAACCGAAACTATGGGCTCCGGAGAGACGGTAATATACTAATCAGTTTTGATCATCTAAGGAAAGCGGCGATGACTATAGAATTGTTCCACAGATAGTAACTTTTCAGCTAACTCGCATGCCTCGACCATGCGACTTATCTGTCCGCGAAATTGAGCTTTTGTGCCTGTCCGCGTTTCAAGAAACAGCTCCAGTCGTGTGCTCGTTCAAGAACAGAGGCTGCAGGAAAATTACGAAAATTAAGCAAGCGCTTCTTGAGCCAAAGAGCATGTCAACTCGCTGGCGCTTCATTAAGCAGCTGATACTCGTATTTCAATTCAGGTTTTAGTAGCAATCAAGAAGTCATTTTGACGAATATGCGGATTATGTTTTATATTACGTACTATGGGGGGTCCCACCCAGTCTTGTACACGTTACTAAATAAGAGTAATCGAATACAATTACTATTACTCTTGGCTAAAAAGTATTCGATTAGACAACTTGATTACTCGACGGCAAAAGTAATTGGACATTACTTAAAGAAGTAATCGTTACTTTTCCGATTACTTTATTGTGTGAAAACACATCTTTAGCGCTCATAGCAATGAACTACTTCCAGCCTATATTTCACATTTGCACAAGTATTGAAGAAGAAAAACTGGCTCCCTCTTTGTGGTCGTTGCACCTTCACAATGCGGACACAAGCATAGAATTCGTTTGAAGACGTTTAATGATTTGGGCGTTCGCCAGTGTGTGTGTGTGGGGGGGAGGGGGGGGGGGTTCTAGATCTTGTTAAGCTTAAAGCAAGGGTTGTCGCTCAAAGTTTTCATCGCTCATTTTATTAGTCACATGTGGATGAACTCGCATGTTATACAAAACAGCAGCAGCTCCAGGATTTGAAACGGATCATGTGTAGTATCCATTAGCGGAAGAGATCGCCCTGACCACTTCTCAACTCGAAACATTGCTTGTCACAAAGACCACGTAGGGAAAATATTTCAACTGCCTTTGTTATATTTTGCATTCGCTTTAGGCATTCTTCGGTTCTCCTGCAGGCTGCCAGTAGGTACCCTAAGCAGGATTTTTTTATTATTATTATTTTTGTGTGTGTGCGTGAGGGGGCTATTTTGAATGAAGGACTCACAAAGCTACATTCTGCTTCCTCAAACATCGCCCTGAATGGCCTTTGTCACACACTGTGGCCTCCCTAGGGCTTCCCACTCCCAGTCCCAGCTAAAAAAAAAAACAAAAAAAAAACGGACATTCCACAGAAACTATACATAGAAAGAGATTGACCTCGTTTCCTACAGCTCCGCAAAAATCTTTTTTCCGTTCGAAAAAAAAAGCATTTTTTTCATTTCATAAAAAAAAAAGTCGTGTGCCGGGGGGGGGGGGGGGGGGGGGGGTCCCGTGGACAAATTGTAACGGTTACAAGTAATTTTATTACTTCAAAAAGTAATCAGATTACTCTTGTGATTACTGCCTAATAAAAGTAATCAACTGATTACAAAATTACTCCAAAAAGTAATCGATTACAAGTAATTTGATTACTTGTAATGCGTACGGTACAAGTCTGGCTCCCACCAAAGCGATATTAGTATATTCTTCGGGTTGAAATATGAACTTAGTTGACTAACTATTAGGTGAACTACTGAATAAAAGTATATTTGACAGGCAGAGAGATACTACTTAAACTCAACCAAATGGTTCTAGCCGGTAGAACGGAGACGAATGCGGACAAACTGAGGAGAGTCTTTATCGGAGATTCACTCAGACCTCTCTGCATTAAACTTGACTTCGAATCCTGAACGGATAAAATGAGTATTTTTTGTGGCCGGTTAACCAGAGCAATGTAGACGTATATTGTTGCTGGCTTCGACAGAGGTTATAATATAAATATTGGAGGCGCGATAGATCCTTATGACGTCACAGCTTCTAACTTTGCGAGACGCGTCCCCCACCTTTTGAAAGCAGATAATTTTCCTCATTAATCATATGCAGCTAGCAGGTTTTCTGAATCAAGTAATTGCGAAATTAGCCCAACTCCCTCAATGTGGTCTTTTTCGGCGAAAAACCGCCAAGATGAATAGCCAACGCACCGGCCGGCGTTAGTGGCTCAAATTAACTTGAAGCTAATCGAGTACAACCAAACTCAAGAAATGCAGCTATCGAACCTTCCCATTCACTTGACTGCAACATTGGTGTTCCCTCCAGTGAAACACTTCGTCTGTCGACCTCAGTCCACTGTTCTACATCCTTAGGAAGAAACCACTTATCAGCTACCAAGCAGTCGTCACTTTGAATGTGATTAGAGACAGACGAGAAATCAAAACGTTTTTCCGTGATTCCTCCTCATCCAAAAAATTTAAAGCACGCGACCGTATGTTGTGGAGTAAACGGGCTTTCAAACACGTGATGCAAAGAAACAATCCACTGAGGCTTCACCACACTAATGAATACTCAGGCAAACTTAAGAAATTTTCGGACCTTCGTCAAATTACATTGCTCGCCCCCGCGCCGACAGCATGTGTCCGCGAAAGCCATCAGAGACGCGGCGGGGCGCGGAGCGACCTGGACCGGCTGGTTCCCGGTTTTCCCGCTTGGCGGCGTCCGTTTTGCTGGAGTCGCGAATATACACCAAGTTACGCGATTTTTAGAGCTCTGGTAATTGTATTATTGAATTTACGAATTTTCATAATTTTCATCTGGCGACAAGGCAACACTGGCCAAGTTAGTCACACGATGGTGTCCATAAACCACGTGACCATGAACGCTCTCTCATTCTAGGCGCCCCCATGATCGCCCAAGCCCTTCTCGCCGCGGTACGATCACGACCGCTCACGCAACTCGGTAAGCCCGGCCCGGGGGCCCTCCACCGTGCATGCGCCTGCGAGATATCCCCGAACGACGGTGTCCACGGCGAGTTCGTCCGTAACTCGCCGTCGCTGGAGCTGGTTGCCAGCGGGTCGCAGTCAAAATGAACCGCTTCCAACATCTCTTGATAGCAATCACTCTCATCGCTGCTGCGATCAATGTGGAACACTTTGACAAGGCGAGTGATGCCGTAGACGTAATCGTCAAGGGCTGCATGCTCGAAACGTGGAAGGTAAACCAGGAAGCTGAGGCTCGAGACGCCAAGAGAGCCAAGTCTGTGAGTGCGTGCAAGGAGACACCGCGTTGGAGGCTGGTTACGTATAGCCAGCTTCAGCTCCACCCGGATTATCCACTAACCTATCACGGAATTTTCAAAACAAGTTTAGCAGGAGTACAGGAACATATACAATGGGTCCTAGCAGTATAGTTATCTCATATTTTAGTTTTGGCGTGTCATAACCCCTTTAAAAAGGACCAACATTACTAAACCCCTCAGTTGGGAAACTGCCATAGAGACCGCCCTGAACACGTGGCCCCGATCTGTCCCCGAGAACCGAGTTAATGGCGAATACAAAGCCGCCATTTCTCCCGCAGCGGCCACTCGAGGAACTGCACGTTACTGCTATTTAGGCTTTAATCGGCCATTTTGGCGCCGAAACAGACACAGCGGAAAAGGTTACAGGGGTGCCACCGCTCTTCTCCCCAGCGGACGCGCCGCGACTTATTACCGAAGGTAAAATGCACCTAGGTCGGGACGCTCTACCTGAAAGCACCGCTGAGGCATGGTTGTATAAAAACAATATTAATTGTGCCGCAAAACCCTGCAAACTAAAGATATAAAAAACATCACGCGGCCATCATTTTGTACTAAACTCCAATAAATTTTATACAAAAAAGAGTCTTTTCCGTTTGTTTTTACGCAAAAACGTGCTTTGTAAAAGCTCGGGGTGACCACAGTACAGACAAATGAAGAGTGGCTCGTATTTAGCTCGGTCTCGGTGGACGCCAGCGGCCCAGGTTTCAAATCGACGGCGAGTTTCCCAACTGAGTGTTCTAGTAACATTGAGAAGGAGCAAGCAGGGAGTAAAGTTTCACCAGGTGGCTCTTAGCCCGGTCCTTGGAGTCGTTCTCGAGCACTCGATCGGGGCCGGGCGATAGTAGATGGCTGTGCTGGTCGGAGGGGGGCTGAAGGTTTGGCAGTCAGCAACAGAAGTCATACGATGCCAAAAATGACGACCGGAGGTGTGGTCAACAGGGGAATAATACAGGACCTATATAACGAGAGCAGAACTTGGTTACAGGGGGTTGTCGCTCGCGGCAACCAAACGTCGACGTGATGCACCTCAGCGCCAATTGCCCACCGCGCACGGTGGGTGCTTCAGGAGTGCGCGAAGTGAAGGGGTGAATTAAGATGTTAAGGTAACAAAATAGGTACAAATAGCTATATTTTGACGAAAACCGGGCATGACGTCACAGACGTTAAACTACTACTCAGCCCTTTTGCTCTGCCCCGTATGGACCTCCGAAAAAGGCGTCCCGGGCGGTCTGCGCGGCGCACCGCCGCACTCCCTGCCGATGAAGCGGCCGCTTTTGCTCCTCTCGGCGCCGAGAATGTTTTCGCATTCACAGCTCACAAGTGCTTAGGTGCCTTCAAAACTTTTATGATTTGCAACTTTGAGTTTAGGAAACCGATGATCATCAGAGTTGATGAGGGTACATACCCTCAAATTTGTATCCTCGTCAAGCCCGAATTTAAGCTGTCCCTGAAGCAATGCCATGTCTCCATATGGTATGAAACAAAAAAAGAAAAAAAAAAAGACATATATAGCCCCGAGAGCGAACACAAGCGTCGCTGCGGTCGCCGCGCCCTGATTGGGCGAGCTGCACCGTGACGTCAGGGGAAGGACTCCGCTTCGCGATCTCGCATCTGGCTAGCTTCCATGCCCCGGTTTTCTGCATTGGCCGTTGTGTGCCGCAAGCACTTCGCGGAGCGTGACCTCGTTTACCCGGTGTACAAGACGCTGGGTGAGGCCGATACCGACGTGCTTCTGTACCTTCTATAAGCGTGCTTGTCCCTTTTACCTTTGTAATTGGGTTAAAAATCCCGAAAGCTATCGGCGAAGGCGATTCCGCCGATGAACCTCCTTGTCGGTTCACACGGCACAAGGCAATCGTGCGAGGGGTCGGTAATGCGGCGGTGTAAGTTTACTGTAAAACACTTTAATTTTTCCGGCCCCGGATTTTCGCGAATCGGTCACGGGGGACATAATCGCGACCATTAAATTTCGCGAATTCCAGACGCCTGCATTGCAGTTTTACATGCAGTGGTTTTGGCCCTAGAGCGGCGCGATTTCTGCCGTCGCGGCGCTCTGGCCAGCACTAGCCAGCACCAGCCATAGAGTTATTATAATGTACGCTAGAGGTTCAACTGGCGCTAGTGTCTATACGACTTCCGTGACGCAAATTGAAGCAGACAGCAACCAGTCTACATTTGCGGTGCTCCTGTGCATTCCTATGGGAAAACGCGCGTGCATTTTGTCTCTTCGCCGGAAAACAACACTGAACGCTTTGGTTATTTGGGTCGTACCGAATAGTATGTACCTTGATTAACATTCTAAAAGTGTAATTGCTTTAGTTAGCACACTTTTCTTCATCGGTGAGCGATGTTTAACTTCGCTACATTTCAGTCCGAAACATGTATTCCGCAGCAGGTGTGTAAAAACAAGCGACGATTCAGAGCAAAATAACGACCGAAAGGAATATAGAGTGTGTTCAAGGCTCGCCAGCATTCCGGAGACGCTTATATATTGCTAATATGCCAGTCCTCTCACTATATGAAAATGACCCCTTCGTGCATGAGTGGATAAAGACATTCAAAACGTAAACAATAAAGTATGTGGGCCATGAAAGGTGTCTCTTCGTATTGTTTTATCTGCCGGGCACCTTTAAGCATGCATGCAGTCACTTGTTCTCAAAGATTTCGAGCGTGCGGGTGATATTTTAAACGTAGAACAAGCATCTTCGGGCAGAGCAGAAAGAATAAAGCGGTACTTACTTAAAATCGGAATATATTACGTGGCCTTCAATTTACTTTGATCGTGCACGCACTGGTCGTTACTGATCCAGTGTTACTGAGTAGTTCTTGCCGTCTCTCTTGGCTTTCCAGATGTCCTTCGTTCGTATGGCTCGTATATCCCTCATGCTGAAAAGCGCTGACGTCGTGTTCGCGCTAACAGTGTCCGACAGTGCACATAAATACACGTACGAAGCCGTTTTAGCACCGTTTTTAATGCAAGGAATTTGAAAGAAAAACGCAGAAACTGACCAATTATTTCATCTGCGTGACTGAGAAATGTCCCAATGCGCCTAGTACGCACGAATTATTCCTGACATTTGCTCTTATAATCGAGTGCAGAGAGAAAATGCGCTCGTTTTTTCCCATAGAAATGCATTACCGGAAGTCAATTTCGGACTGGTTGCTATCTGCTTCAATTTGCGTCAGCACACTAGCGCCACTTGAACCTTTAGCGTACATTATAATAACTCTATGGCACCAGCGGTTGAGCGGCACGAGCGCCGCAACGGCAGAAATCGCGCCGCTCTAGGCCCAAAATCGCTGCATGTGAAACACGCTTAAAGGACCAAAATTTTCGCGTGTCCTTAAATTTCGCAAAATTTTCAATTCGCGAAAATTAAGGGCTCGCGAACATCAAGGGTTTTACAGGGTTTTACAGTATCAGACGCTGGAATTCTGTTCCTTCCCTGTTCACGATTTAGGAGAATATTACATCCCGCTTTGCAGGCATTTCAAATGGCATTTATATCAAAGGCCTTTGGGCGGTCGTCAAATTAGCTCGCGACCCCGACTCTGCGCGTGCACTGCGCTGGTCCCCAGATGTTTTAAAGATGCCCGTGGAACAGTGTTCTTTTACGTCAATTTTGCTTCTTCGTGAATTGATGATATAGTTCGTACACGTATGCAGGCATGTTTTATTTTTTAGAACTCGCGCAATTACAGGAAACTAGTTTGTATGGTAGCAGGAAAAACGGCCGAATTGCCCGCAGTTGCCTGTATGAGATGTATTGAACTGCCCAAAATATGTACCGTACTTTGAAATGTCTATACTTTTCCCTAACCTTCTTCCTTTATTCCGGCCTTGTGTTTTCGGAAAATAGACTGTTTGGTATGATTTGTCCTTTCCAATTAAAAGAGACACTGCGGCAGGTCCCCAAAAGCTTCCTCAGCCTCCAAACTCCCTACAGCTGGACCCTCTGACAGGCAACAGAGGAAAACAGGAGGAACAGCGAGCATTCGAACGGCTGCCCAGTGGTAGATGCTGCACTAATAGCAGAAAATGTGGAACCTGTAAAGGGTGACAGTTTGCATGATTAAAGCTTCTGGTATTTTAGCTTCAGGACAATTTCATATAGCTAAAATCTCAATTTTAGAGCCTATATTGGGCTAGACACCTTCACCTACGTTTGTTGTACACTACTTTAGTGATACTATAAACAAGTCTACAGACACCACCGGTGGAGTCCATTGAAATACTATCTGAATCCAGCAATGTCCAATATTCCTTCGCGTTCTTGCAGTTAGGTGCAAGCTATAACGGTACAACCAAACACCCCGCGTATAAATTCGTGTATAAATATCCCCACAACCCAATTATTTAGACACCACCAGTGGAGTCCATTGAAATACTATTCGAATCCAGCAATGGCCAAATGCGAGCAATAAAAACAAATATAAACAAATAACTGGTATATGCCTATGTTCCTTCTTTCTTTACTTTATCTATACTTGGGCTGTCTCACTTGTGATTCTCTATCTATGGCCCAGATTACATTTAACATGTTGCGCGAGCAGCATACAGCTTTCCTGCTTCGGCGTTTTTTATTTAAAAACAGATACAAACAATTATTATATAACCTCCTAATTCATTCAGACCATCACTAGCATTGAATCTGTGTGATGTAAATCTATTGTGATGCTCCTGCATCTCTGGCCACATTTCATTTTCATATCCCAGCGGCGATTTATGCGTTGCCTGCCCTGTCAACCATGCCTGAAATGTTGGTTGAAGTTTCTCCTGCAGCTACAAGCCATATCTCAATACTGCCATATATTGAAATTTACACTTCCTATGAAAAACGCGCACGAAAAAATATTCAATAGAAACGAGCGCGCCGAAAGCTAACGTTTTCACAGCCTCCACAGGGCGAGCGGAGCGAGTCAGGCAGAAATTCTGTCCTCGCCGTGACGTCACCCCGGTTAGCCGTAAGGGGGCGCCACGCAAACTTCTCGGATTCCATTTAGCGCTCTCTGGGCGGCACCATTTTGTTCGACAGCAGCGCCCTCTCCATACATCCGGGAAATTCAGCGGGTTCTGCGGGGTAAAACGAGAGAGAGGGCACGCGCCCGACTGGGCGCGTGCCCTCTCTCTCGTTGGGCTGTATCGACGGGCTGTACGGAACATCGAACTCTCGCTCGCGGCTGCCGTTGTGAAGTGGTTCGCGTTCTTATACCCCTGTCAGACGGCAGCTAAAATGGCATTTACGCCAAATGACATTCAGGTTTTCAAATGACATTCATGATGGGACCTGCCAGACGACAGCTAAAATGACATTTAAGTGATGTCTATTACAATTGCGATCGCAAATTCGTCTCGTGCACATAGAACACGTTTTCGTCAATAAACAATTTTAACACGGCGAAACACTTGTTTTTGTGTGTGTTGTCTGCTGGGACAAGAAAATATAACGAAAAACTGGGATAGAAAGTTGCGCTCACTAGTTTCTGACGAAAAAATAAAGCGAAGCGTGGGGCGAAATCCATTAGCCAACATAACGTCGTCATAAGCCGATCCGTAAGCCGAGCCTCCCGCGCTCCGCCACTACAGCTGACAGCTTGCTCGCACAGTTCTCGCTTGCAGTTCTTTCGTTAATTTCGGTAGCGCTTGCTTGCTCTGGCTGTCCCTCACGCTCGATCTTCGGCTGCCGTGTTCACTTCTACGTCTGCGAGGGATCCTGGATGCCGTATTGCGCTTCCGCCGTCACTATCACGGTGGTATGGATTGATCTTGGTTCGAGCGTCTCCGGCTGTTGAGAAGGCCGTCCATCATCTTCGTCGTAGACGCATTCCGCGAGCTTCGGTTTGAAGACAGGCTACCGTACCTACTAACGTACTGCGTCTTCAAGCAGGCGTTTGGCTGATGTCGGCGACGTGATCAGGCACCTTGTGAATGTGTGTCGGTGTTACATAGAGTGCTTGGTTCGCCAGGTGACTTGCGTGCACCTAACCACCCCAGTGACAAAGTGAGTCGGCGCTGCAAAGCTATACTCTCCTGCGGAGGACAGAACCATCGCCAACTTGCTCGTCGTGAGGCAAACCACTGCCAAGTGATCGCACCCCTCCGACGCGACTGGCCGAAGATCTTGAGCGCCGCCGCGACCGCTGAACGGTTAAACACACACGGGATAACCGAACTGCCCCAGGACTCCCTCGGGTCATAGGGAATCGCTGTAGGAATGCCACCTGGGACATCAAGTTGCAGCACCAGCGGCTACCAAAGCACAATAAAAATAGTAAGTACCCTTTTTTGCGAAAACCAAGAAAAAAAAGAAAAAAATGTTTGAACTAGTAGAAATAATATCCCTACATGTTTTTTTTAGCTCTTAGAAAATGCACGCAATCTTGTTTCAAACTCACAAAATTAAAAAGATAAAAAAAATTCACTTGTCTTCCTTTTACTGAATGTCACTCAAAACTAACTGATATAGCTCCTGTCAGCATTCTAAAGTTATTCGTTAACTCGTTTTAATGTGAATAAAACAACTGGATTGATCATCTTCCCAATTGTGCATCTTTGATTAGGTGAAAATGACTGAATAATTGTTTCTAAATACGAGACAAGAGTGCCAGCTTCTAGCACTGTAAATACTATGTTTAGAAGCTATAGAATGTTTGCCATTCTGTGAAGTTTCCAAGAAATGTTCCAAGCTAGCTGTGTGGTGAAATTTTGACTGCTCTGCTTCCCCATTGAATCTACAATATTGAGAATAATATGTCTAAGGTGTAAGATATTTTATGCCTAGAGGACTGATGCATCTGTTGCAATGTTTCTATCCAACTACAGTGATTCCTCTGGCTCTCCTAGACCACTGCTACCAGTTCCAGTATCTCAATGTTGGGATGCTGAGGCAGTTTCGTGACCATCTTCCAGAGGTTGGCACTGGCTAGCACTCGGGAAGCAGTGACGCCCCAGGCACATATGGCCACAGTCAATGGGACCGCCGTGTCCCCACGGATCCTGTGTAACCACGTGTTCCTGATAGCATCCAACATGCTCGAACCTTGCCCAACCCAGGACATCATCTTGCAGGGAACGGCACGTCGATCAGTCAATTCCGTACATGCGACGACCCTCCCAGACTTCTCAGCATCATTCCCAATTTCTTGTAGTGATGGATAAATTTCAGCCTACTACTGACTTGGAGAATTAGAGTGGATACAGGGGCTATGGTTTCATTTACTTCATGCGCAAGTGAAGCTGAAGCTATGAGCATGAGCATGTTGCCCTGAACGATGCTAACACTACATGATCGTGCATGCTTGGTAGCGACATTGAAAGCCTGGATCTTGCACTTAAAATGAAACGGAATCTTGCGTCGTGAGTGTTGTGTGTGCATCTGGCATCATCGGCGAGTTGGCAGAAGTCAAGCCAAGGCGAGTCAAGCTGGTTTTACCGAACCGTTTGTCATTCTGGGAACTCGTCGTAAACCATGTGTCTCTTGTCTAACTCCTCTTTTCTGCACGGCCAAGTCGGCCGCCTGAATAAAGCTTTGGGCAACAACGAGAATGAAGAAATTCAAACTCCGAGGCACGCAACCACACTTTTTTGAGCAACGACAGCTTCGTGGCAACTTGGCAACGACGAGAGCATATGGCGAAAAAAGACGAGCCTAATGTTGTCATCAAAGGGCGGCTGAGACATCTCGAAGAGTTAGACCCAAAAAGATTGAAACATGGCCCCTGTACCAGGAGCGACTAAACGTTTTCTTCATTGTGCTCAACATCGTCGAGGAGTCCCCAATATGCGCAGTCCCGTGTAGCCTTTGTGGACCGACAATCTACTCCGTCGTATGCTCGTTGTGTGTGCCAGTGGACTCCCTATGCGGACATTGTGTTGGAGCTCACCGCCCACTTCACACCGTGCCTGTCAGTGATTGTTCAGTGCTTTGCGTTTCATAAGTGCAGCCAACAGCCTGGAGAAAGCATCTCGAATTTCGTCCCCGCCCCACGCTGCTTCTCCGAACACTGCAACTTTGGTGAGACCTTGTCAGCCATGCTATGGGACCGTCTGGTGTGTAGTGTCCTGGACAAAAGGGTGCAGCGTCGTCCCCTGGGCAAACCAGTGCTGGAGCTCAAAAAGGCATTTGAGGCTGCAGATCCTTTGCCTTTGTAGGATTTGCAGCAACGACGTTGATTTCCGTCAACAGCTTAAAGGGGCACTCAAGTGGATTCTGAGATCGTCTATTTATTGGCATAACTCAATCTATGGGCTTTAAGCATTCTAAAAAACCCAAGGTAGCATTCAAGGGCAGCCGATTTTCATAGTAAAAGTCCAATTAAAGATTCTGGCACGCCACCTTTTCTGTGCCGTAGCGCAGAACACCAGGGGGTGCCACCGGACGGGAAGGCAGCATGGGAGGGCACGCGACAGCCAGTCACAAGTGACGGCTTCTCGGCGGACTGATTTTTCAAAGGCGCACATGTTTGAAAATTTAGTGTGCCGGGAAGCCATTATTCGTAATTGGCTGTCATGTGCCCTCCCCTGTTGCCTTCCCGTCCGATGGCACCCTCTGGCGTTCTGCGCCACAGCGCAGAAAGGAGGGCATGCCGCAATTTTTAATAGAATTTTAAATAGCGAGATTGACCGCCCTTGTATGTAATTTCGGGTTTCTTAGGATGCTTAGAGTCCATAGATTGAGTTATGACATAAAATAGACGATCTCGGAATCCACCTGAGTGCCCCTTTAAGACGATGACCGCCTTCTTTATTGAAAGTAGCTACCCACTCAGCATTCTGTGCAATGCGAGCAGTCGCTTCTCTAACATTTCGCGACACAACGCTCTATTTCCCCAACCAAGATCTAAACCACCATGCAACACCCTCATCATCACGTTCCATCCCTCCATACCCAGGCTCAGCAGACTAATCATCGAGACCACTTTCCACCTGGTAGACTCTACAGTTATCTCTAAAGCACCCGCCCTAACGTCCTATCGAAGCACAACTTACGATCCCTTCCAGTATGCAGCAACCACTCCGAAACCCCCTCATCTTCACGTTCCATCCCCCCATACCCAGGCTCGGCAAACTAATCATGGAAACCACTTCCCACCTCGAAGACTCTACAGTTATTTCTAAAGCACCCGCCCTAACTTCCTATCGACAGCCCAACTTACGATCCCTTCCAGTATGCAGCAACCACTCCGAAACCCCCTCATCTTTACGTGCCATCCCTCCATACCCAGGCTTGGCAAACTAATCATGGAAACCACTTTCCACCTCGAAGACTCTACAGTTATCTCTAAAGCACCCGCCCTAACGTCCTATCGAAGCACAACTTACGATCCCTTCCAGTATGCAGCAACCACTCCGAAACCCCCTCATCTTCACGTTCCATCCCCCCATACCCAGGCTCGGCAAACTAATCATGGAAACCACTTCCCACCTCGAAGACTCTACAGTTATTTCTAAAGCACCCGCCCTAACTTCCTATCGACAGCCCAACTTACGATCCCTTCCAGTATGCAGCAACCATTCCGAAACCCCCTCATCTTTACGTTCCATCCCTCCATACCCAGGCTCGGCAAACTAATCATGGAGACCACTTTTTACCTCGTAGACTCTACAGTTATTTCTAAAGCACCCGCCCTAACTTCCTATCGAAGCCCAACTTATGATCCCTTCCAGTATGCAGCAACCATTCCGAAACCCCCTCATCTTTACGTTCCATCCCTCCATACCCAGGCTCGGCAAACTAATCATGGAAACCACTTCCCACCTCATTGACTCTACAGTTATTTCTAAAGCACCCGCCCTAACTTCCTATCGACAGCCCAACTTACGATCCCTTTCAGTATGCAGCAACCATTCCGAAACCCCCTCATCTTTACGTTCCATCCCTCCATACCCAGGCTCGGCAAACTAATCATGGAAACCACTTCCCACCTCAAAGACTCTACAGTTATTTCTAAAGCACCCGCCCTAACTTCCTATTGACAGCCCAACTTACGATCCCTTCCAGTATGCAGCAACCATTCCGAAACCCCCTCATCTAGTTCCGTCCCTCCGTACCCAGGCTCAGCAAACTAATCATTAAAACGACTTTCCACCTCGTAGACTCTACAGTTATTTCTAAAGCACCCACCCTAACTTCCTATCGAAGCCCAACTTATGATACCTTCCAGTATGCAGCAACCAGACCACAAAGCCTCAGACTTTGCTCCCTGGTACCACGCCGTGCGGCACTCCGACATGTCTTGCGTGCAAACAGACCGGCCCTCCTTACAACCTGCCAATGAGAATTCCTCCGGCCCTTCAAAAGTGTCACAAATATTAGATAATGCTGCTCTCCAGCTAGTGAAGGCACATCTGAGATATCATAATGACCACTGTGCCCAGTTACGCCAAACGCTCACCGTCGCTAAGACTCCTCAAGTCCCTTGACTCATCTTTCGATTCACACTCATGCAAACTTGTTGACAAAATTCTGGGAGTCAACTCATATCTCTATGCCGATGGTCTCACCTGTAAATCAAGGAAACTATACACTCTCTTGCCCCGAAATGATGAGGCTGCCGTCCAACGCATTGATGATGTCACCATACGAGACGATTTACCCCTCACTGCCCCTGAACACGTTATCTTATCGAAGGGCCCGTCCTTCGTTCCTGCACTTCAAAGCCGACCTTACCCTTTTTTGTTTTTACATGTGGACAGCAAACAATTCTTCTGATGCCTACTTTTAGATGCCCACTTCACCCAGCATCCGTCTAACTTTAATCGCACCATGTTCGACACCATTAACCCAAAGACTACTATTCGGACCCTGCTTCCCGCCAAACACCCTGAAACTGACAGTTCAATCAAAGCATGTCGTAGCATTCTTGCCAACTCCTCTAGCAAACTAATCTCTAAATACCGCAACGCAACCCCACAAGAAGTTACCGCTCTAAACTCCCTTCGAAAACGCACTAACCTCGTAACCAAGCCAGCCGATAAGGGTGGAAACGTGGTGGTCTGCACTCTGCAACGCCTACCCCTCCCTCAAGTTTACCTCACTGATATCGAAATGCGCTGTCAACTTCCTAGACTTAAAAGTCACTAGTGACGGTCACAGGTTCCACACCTTTGTGCACTATAAACCCACTGACAGCCATAGCTACCTTCTTTACTCCTGGATCCATCCTAGATCCCAAATCAACTCTATTCCCTTCTCACAATTCCTTCGCCTCCATAAGATTTGCAGCGACGAAATCGATTTTCGTCTTTAAGACAATGACCGCCTTCTTTACTGAACGTAGTTACCCACTCGACCTTCTGCGCAATGCGAGCAGTTGCTTCTCCAACATTTCGCGGCACTGCTACTGCGACTCGCATCTTCCGAGTGCTCTAGTGGGGCATGTCGGGCTGCTTCAACAACCCGAAACAGCTCCTATGGCTATGTGGCCTTTTCCTTTTCACTCTTGTCAGCTCAGCTGCACACTACTGTTTGTGCCGGCCCTTATACCACTGCTTTGTCGGCCTGTTCTGGTACTTGTGGCATCATCACTGACATTGCCACTAGTCTCGGGTATCTTGGGGTCAATACCAGTGACAGCCTTGATGCTGGCTATTGGACTGTCATCGTCAGCCTCACACAATTATTTTATTGCTGCTTTTCTAGAAGGTACCTCACCCAGGTTGCTTTCTGCGATACTTTTACACTGCACGTCTGAAAACAAGTGAGGAGAATGTCACAAAAGTGGCCATGGCTGCAAGAAACTGCCACTTATTTAGAGACAGTGATCCCGGGAACTTGTAGATTCCTTTGTAATGTAGCCAGCTCACTACTTTGCCTACTTCTATGGTGGCCCCCAGCAGCAGATGTTTTCTGGAACACGTAAATATCTCAAGTAGCAACTGTGCAGCAACTGTATTCAATGTATATATGCAATGCATTATTAAACAATTTTTAGGATGTTTTGGAATAAAAATGTGCACGCATCACGTAAACACACGTAACATATTTCGCTTTGAAACAGTATGGGATTATCCAACATCAAAGAAAGCTAGAAATAGAAACATTGAGAGACTGACTTCACGCAGCATTTCTTTTTATTTCTTTTTGGAGGATGTCAATGGGAATGTAAAAGCCGGTCAAGAGTCAGGGTGACGAATACCTAGACTACGTTTATTACAACAGGGCATTTACAAGATTTGTACCACTTAAAGAAAAGTAAACTGTTTTTGTCGTATTGCATTCTTCCCAGAATCTCTACTTCGCGGCAGCCAAGTAAAGATTCAGCCAACTTCGCAAGCTGTTGCCAGAGCAACAAACGCGAAATTTAAAGCGCTGCTAGGTGAAGTAAGCTAGTATAAACCACGACCACGCCGGTCGTGCAATGAACTCGTTCGAGGTACGCAGTGCTGCGACGACCCGCACACACAGAACGAATACTAGACGGCCGTCCGCTCCGCTAATTGTTTCGCGTGCTCCTGTTGGTTATGCCCACCGTGAAAGTTATATCTTACCCAAAAATGTTCCTTGAGGTTTCGGTATTGTGATGGAGCGCGACGTATATCTTGAGGAAACGGAGGGCTTCTCAAATCGCCTTTGGCCGGTGCAGAACCCGCCGTTCCGCTTCTGCTACCGAAGACCATTCGAGGCGCTCGTCTCGCATAGTTTGAGTACCGACGTCTCGCGGGACAGGTCGCCTTTTTTTGTCTGCAGGCGCTCCTTCCGATATCGTAAAAACGCGTAAATGAGGAGCGCATCGCAAGTGGAACCAACGAACCGAGAGCCGACCGAGGCGAGCACACGACAAGTTCAGCGGTTCAGAGCCATTAGGCCTACTGGGTAACTGGAGTCGTGAGTAGGTTAAACAATTAGGAACGTAAAGTGCGTGCGAAATACGCGTTAAAGAAATTATTTTCGTAATTAAAACGATGTAAAAATTGTTTCCGTAATATATGCCTTCTTTTTTTAAAACAATCCCGTAATATGTGTCGAGCGCTGCCATCGAGAGTACGCTTTGCAAGCCGTAAATGGGTTTGGGGAACTCTGTTTACCCGAAATGGCATTTAGGTTAAATGCCATTTGAGTTGCCGTGTGGCAGTGCCTAAATGACATTTACACTGAATGTCATTTGGTGTAAATGCCATTTTAGCTGCCGTCTGACAGGGGTATTAGAATAGTTATGCCTACTCCAAAATCAGCCTAGAGCTCTCTGTTCTACTTCGGTAAATGATCAACTGACATATCTTTCTTCCGTTACTTAAAGGGATTGTCCGGTCAAATTTTGTATTCGAGAAAACAATTGAACATCATTGTTATTGCCTCGAGACGCATCGTACGTGCAATATCTGAATTTTATATGGCCCTCTGCGTGAGTAATTGAATTTATACTGCTCCAATCGCACTCTAGCGTAAACGCGGTTTTTGTTGGCAACATTGGAGCTCTGACGTCACAAAACACAAAGCGAGCATTTTTGTCTCGTCGATTGCCTGTGAGTGAACGCCTCAGCGTGCTTCGTTTTTGTTGTTGTGCTCGACTTGTTTCGTGGTTGGGTGAGATTTTTGTTGCGCGGTTGGGTGCCATATCCACCGGGCAGCACATGCGAGCCAAGATATGACGTTCCGCACTTTTCCGCGAGACGTGCAGTGACGAGCAAAGTGGATCGTCGTCGTGCGTAGGGACTGGGTTCCCGTCAAGACCGAGATCTCGCTTATGCAGATCTCACAGAAGAAAGCTACGAGCTGAGCTCTAAGCGGACAGAAGGGTTGTAAGCTGAGGCGTGATGCTGGTGACAACGATATTGAACTACGTCCACCCACTGCTCGCCCAGATCGGGCCAGTTAATTTGGGTCTGTTCGATTCCCCTGAACTGGCTGAACTAGTTCAGCGTCCGTGCAGAGGCAGACGACAAGAGCAGACGGCGATAGCAGACGACACTCCTCGTCCGCCTCTGCTCGCGGTACCATTTTTCGCAGCTCTTGCTCAAATGTGCAATGTTTAACAATAACGCCGATACGGAGGTTGCATTTCCTCTCATTTATGATAATAACGTACCCGCGGTGGATGCGGAATTGAGATCATAGCCGAGGGTAGGAATTTGCTTGATTATGATATTTTGAAAGTGTTTTGGGCACCTGCTCGCGTAGGCAATTGGCTCCCTGTGGTGAGTGTTGAAATATTGGCTCAAGTAAATTGTTTCTTTTTGATGCTATGCGGAGATCCACAGTGTTGATATTCTTACTTACAGACACAGGAAAGGTATTGCCCTCATGATAGTCCCCGCCTTCAGATTGCTCTTGGATGCATACTGAAGATCCGGTACATTTCAGAGGTATGGATTTAGTGCGTTGACACTCGCATGTCCCCGTAGCTGAGCATAATACTGCATGCTTTGTCCGCTGGTATCTGTGGACGCCCGCTAACGGGCCTGGGCAAAACGCCGAGAATCGCCATTTTTGCCGATTCTCGCTTCAACTTGACGCCGAAGTTACGGTCGATAACAAGACGCTACCGTCAGGCCTTCCTCTTCGAGGTGACCGGTATGCCGACCGCGCGCTGCCGCCAGCGACTCCCGATGTAAAATCATCCTGGTGCCGCGAACCTATCGTCGAAATGCAAACATTTTCTTTGAGGGGCTTTTTGCCACTACCAGAACTTCCTGGCCGAATCGAACAGACCTTGATTATGCAGCGAAACCGAAACCAACATCTAGGCCATCTCGAAATGATACCAGAACTTGTATTTAGCACGCGTGCAGCCCGATATCTGTTTGACCCGCGTGTGAAAATGGAGCGTGACTACGATTCACCAAGCTCGTCCAAGTCAAGTGACGACATGCATTTGAACGGTTCGCCGTTTGCCTTCGGCAAGCGGACATCGCCTCTGGGGGAACGACCCGCAGCATCATCACCGATCCAGTGGATCCGCCGAAATATGTGCCCAGATGCCGCTTCGTGTACCTAGCTGTGCCACTTGAGAGGTGAAATCTGCATCCTTTGCTTTGCAAGCGCGCCCTAGTTCGATCGGCATCCGTCGCAGTTGTGTTTGCGCGAAACAGCATACGTTTGCTCGAAGCTTATGGCTGTCTGCGAGTAATATCCTGCTAACAGGCGGGACTTTTTCTGCACGTGCTTGGGAACTGCATTAAAAGAACCGTGTTTCAGTAGGGTACTGCCTAGGAGACTATTTAATTCGAAACAAAATACAAGGCACCCGTCGACCAACGCTTGTTATCCCCACCATCCGACAAACCTTTGTGTTTTGTGACGTCACGCAGCACCTACGGATGTCAGCCATTGACAATGGCGAAATTTGGGGTGCAGTTTCGTACATAGGCTCATGAAAGGTTTAATTAATAACGGGAGATCATATACCAAAATAAAAATGGCGTTTGTCTATATGAAGGCTCCCTCGATGTAACGAGCGCAACAGCTTAAGTACTTCCGGTTTCGACCGGACAATCCCTTTAAATAGCAGTTGAGTCAGCCGGCAGTACTACCCTCAACTACTGCGTGAATGGCGGCAGGAGAGCACGTTTTTATTTATTATTTCAGACATCTACTCATGGTCGCTAAAGGCCTACACCAGTACGAACTTTGTATAGTAAAAAAGGTACAGCCACCGGATTCACTTTTCTCCGGAGAGACCGGCCAGTCCGACACAGTTTTCCCTTTTTTTTTTATTTGCACGCAGATGACAGCGCAATTGGACTCTGTTTTAGTCGGATGCAACCTGAGAACAATCTTTTAGCTCCACCCACAAGCGCATTGCTCCCATCTGAAGTGCCTCCGCCATCGAGAAAGTAGAGAGAGAATAGATCTTTAATAAAACAAAACGTTCAAAGTGGAGATTTTAGCAGCTGCAGAACCAGCGCCGGCTACTCCAGACCATTGATTGAAATTACAAGCAGCATATAAATTTTACAAAAAAAAAAAAAGATTATGTACATACATGTATACATATACATACATACATATACATATATACACATATATACATATATATATACACATACACGTATACATACACGTACACGCACATACATGCATATATATATGCAATAAAATAATCATTTACATATTTACAATATCGAAAACCCGACGTCACAGTACGTCCGACCATCCCTGGTGGGAGGCACCGTCCTTGGACTAAGCAACCGTCCTCACTATGAGGAGGTATCCACCTTGTCCTCGGACCGGCAGCCTCTAGAACGGTGTCTTGTCCCTTCCAAAAATAGGCCGCAGCACAGTGATGGCATGCCAGGAGCGTACACTATATGAAATTTGTTGTTGTCAATAGTTCTCACTTAATTTTGTGTCCTCCAGATAATCTACAAGATACCCGATCACAGTTTGTTGGGTCCTTCGTGTGTTCCATGGACCAAGGAGTGTTGTGAGGGACAATGGGCGGTTATCGATAGTAGACATTTGTTCTCGAAGATGGTCTCGTTCATCTGTGTACCTTCGGCAGTTGATTAGTACGTGTTCTGCGTCGTCTATTTCGTCACATGTGGTGCACAAAGGGGAGGTAACTTGTCGTATTCGATGTAGGAAGTGTTGTCCAAAAGGAACACCTAATCGAAGTCTGTGTATCAATGTTTCAGAAGCTCTTGAAATGTGTCTTGGCATCCAAAATTTTAGGTTAGGGTCAATCCGTTCGAGGTGGGAGTTTTGAGGAGCGTCTTTATAACAAGTAGCCTCGGATCTTTTCCTTGATGTCCTTCTGAGCAGGTTTAATGTGTCTCCTTTCGTGAAAGTAATTGCAGTCTTGGTATTTATATTGTGGGCATTTTTGGCTGCCCGATCGGCCGCTTCATTTCCTTGAATGCCACAATGTGCAGGGATCCATTGAAAATTAATTTTATGTCCAGTTTCAATAGCTCTCGAGAGGTGGAAACAAAATGGCAATAGATGAACTTGTTGGTGATATGTATTTTATCATGTTCAGTGCGCTCATTGAATCCGTGTAGAGAGTCCAACTGGTAATACTTGTTTTCTGAGTAAAGTAGAGAACCGCTTGCAAAATAGCAAACAGTTCTGTGTTAGTTGAGCTTGTCTTGTGTGAAAGTAAGAAGCTTTTTTCTATATTTAAAGATGGAATCATAAATGCTGCTGTAGATGATAAATCGCTTGTTGACCCATCCGTGTACACCGCAGTAACGTCATCCGGGGCTTCAGAAAGCATTGAAAGTGTCATTTGCTTCAGCGTGGTTTGGTTTAAAGTCGATTTTTTCACAACTCCAGGTACTGATGTAGAAATATTTGCAGAGTAAAATGTCCAAAGCGCAGCTGGAGGTTCAAATGGGAGTGCGAAGTTTGCGGGAATTATATCTGCATTAGCCATTATTACCTTATGTACACTGGAAAATGTCCTACGGCGGATAGTTGCAACGAGTGGGTGATCATGATGTCGTGTAAGAAGGCGAATGAAATGTCGGAGAGTTTCCCGTTCACGTAGAATCGGTATTGTGAGGGCGTGAGCTTCTGCAACCACCAAGGAGCTTGCTGCGGCTCTTGGTACTCCCAAGCAGATTCTGAGGCTGCGGGCTATTAGATGTTTGAGTCGCGCTTCAAGAGTCCGGGAGAGCCCACATAATGCTGGAAGTGAATACGAAAGGGACTGTGTAACGAGTGCTCCGTGGAGAGTTAAAAGTGCTTTCGAAGAGCCACCCCATCTGGTTCCAGAGCAGCAGCGTAAGATATTGATGTATGGCGCAATTTTTCTTACTAAATATTTTACATGAGCTGTCCAAGACAGGTTCCGGTCAATGTACACCCCTAGGAAACGATGAGCCTTCACCAAAGGCAAAGGTTTCCCTCCAAGCGTGAGTTCAAGGTTATTGAGTCTTCGTCGTGTAAATGGAAGGACCGCAGATTTCTCAGTAGAAATCGACATACCTCGTTCAATGAGAAATTGTTCAATTATTAAAAGTGAAGTTTGGAGACGAGTCTGAATTGCACTGGGATTAGCATCTGATGACCAAATAGATATGTCATCAGCATACATGGAAATTGATACATTATCTGGTAATAGACCAGGAAGTTCTGTCAATACAAGGTTAAATAATGTGGGACTTAATACGCTTCCTTGAGGAACTCCTTGTGAAACATAGTGCTTTGATGTAAAACCATTGGGCGTCCCTGCGTACACCGATCGATCATGGAGGAAATCACTCATCCAGTTCACTAGGTGGTCACCTACTTCTAGTCGCTGAAGCTGTTCGATAACATGGCAGTGGCTAACAGTGTCAAATGCCCGCTGAATGTCTAGAAACACTGCTACTGTGATTTTGTGAATGCTGCGTTCGTGTTCTACACAGGTCACGAGATCGAGTACAGAATCCATAGCTGACATATTCCGCCTAAAACCGGTCATTTGGAACGGCAATATTCCACTGGAATCTAACCACCAATTTAGTCGCTGTAAGACCATATGTTCCATCGTCTTCATCAGCACGCTGGTGAGGCTCACTGGACAAAAAGATGAGATGCTTAGAGGGGATTTTCCAGGTTTTAAAACAGGCACTAAAATTGCTTCTTTCCAGACAAGGGGTATACAACCACTAGCCCAGCATTGGTTATACATATCCAGTAAAAAGGACATTGCGTGCTTCCCAATATTCGTTAGTGCAGCCGGAGTGATACCATCTGGTCCTGGGGCACTTTTTCGCCTGAGCTTTCTCAATGCCCATTTCAGTTCAATTTTGTTAAATGGCAGATTCATGATATGGTTGTAAGCTGTTGATAGCCGCGGGGATGGGGTTTTCTGATCCGTGTTTGCTATGGCTGTAGAAACGTGTTGCGTCACTGCTCTGCAAAATTCTTCGGCTATATTCATATCGCTAACACCTCGATGAAGTGCCAGCGCGCGCAATGGTTGGCGTTGTAACACCGGCGATTTTAATGAGCGAACTATGCGCCATGCTTGTATTTTTGGGGTGTTCGGTAATATTGAATCCCAAAGACTCTTCCATCGGCGTTTTCCCAAATATTCGAGCTCGTGTTTTGTTTTCGTCTGAATTCGTCGGGCTTTCATTTGATCTTCAAGTATTCCGCTCCTTCGAGCTTTTCGTTCCGCCTGTCGGCGTTGAGCACGCAATTTCTGGTACTCAGGATCTACCCCTAGATGTCCTTGAGGGACTTTTAACGTTTGTGATGATTTCTCAAGGTTAATTTTTATCCCAGAAACGAAATCATCTAGTGTCTTCAAATTTGTCATTGAGTCAGCGTTCAGTGCACGAAACTTGGACCAGTCAGTTAAAACTGTATGTCTATGTTTCACAAATGGATGTAATTTTGTGTGACTTATATAGATAGGTAGATGATCGCTTCCCCTGGTGTCGCAGTCGGTATACCAATTGGCCTGAGCTACCAAGCCTGCAGAGCAGATGGTCAAGTCTAAACAACTAGTGTATCCGTCTCCTTTAAGGAATGTCGGAGATCCGTCGTTTAGAACGCAAAGGTTGTTTGAAATGAGTATTGAGTCTAACATTGATCCTCTCTTTGATGTATGAGAGCTGCCCCAGGTTGGACTATGTGCATTGAAGTCTCCACACAGTATGTAAGGTGCATCCAAAGAAGCAATGAGACCTTCTAGACGTTGTAAGTCTGTTGTGCTTCCTGGTGGTATATATACGCAAACAATATTAAGTACCAGGCCACGAATGCGTACCTTACAAGCAACAAATTCTCCAGAACTATCAATGTCACTCACAATTTCTACTGATGAAAGATCGGATCTTATACCTAACATTACTCTTGAGGAACGGAGCTGAGCGTTTGAGGGATATAGCACGTAATCAGGCAGGCGAAATTGTTCGGATACGTGGCCTTCACAGATAGCTAAAACCGAGAATTTGTAGCGACTGACAAAATCCTTGAAATCGCTGCGTTTTGGCATTAGGTGACGTGCATTCCATTGTAATTAAAAGGAAGTGGCGTATACCT
Organism: Ixodes scapularis; assembly: GCF_016920785.2. Classification (NCBI taxonomy): domain Eukaryota; kingdom Metazoa; phylum Arthropoda; class Arachnida; order Ixodida; family Ixodidae; genus Ixodes; species Ixodes scapularis. Next base: position 160,696,288 of record NW_024609846.1, read on the forward strand.
CAGTTAGATGAGTCATTGAATGCCGTTGAGAAGTGGTTCCATGGCCAACAGAGCTTTGATGGATGATTTGGAACCGATTTTCGGGTATTCTTTGATAATTTCTTTTATGACTTCCATCATGAGAGGTAGGAATATGTGAAGGGTGCCTTTTGCACTGCTTTCTTGATCTGGATGGGCAGACTCAGTGTGATGCGCGGTTTTAGAACTAGTACGGCGTCGATTATCCACATGGGAAGGTACTTCCTCTTCGGTATCTGCAGTTGCATTTGGGTTTGGTGGTATGACGTGGGAACTTCCTTGTCTTGTCTTGTGATCTGTTAGTGTTGTGTTGCTGCCGCTTGGAATTCCTTGCAGAACGTCGGAAAAGGTAGGCCGTGATGTTTTATTTTGCGTGGTCATTTTGTCACTTGCCTTGATAACATCCGGATTAGGAGCTGGAGCTTTCCGTGAAGTAGGTTTGCCATAAAAAAGCTCATTTTTCTTAGCAGCATGCGCCGCCTGTTTTCGTATACAGCCTGCATAGGTTGATACATGGCGCGAGCCGCAGTTTGCGCATTGCGGTTCACGTGGTGTCGGGCATTCTTTGTGGTGATGAGGACCTGCGCAGATCTTGCAGCGACGGGAGCTGCGGCAGTCGCGAGCCAGGTGGCCATATCGTTGGCAGTTGTAACATTGAGTTGGTGCCTCGCAGTGTTCTTGCACGGGGAAGCTGTGGAATCCTAGTTTGATTCGTGCAGGTAGTTGTAGGTCTTCACGAAATTTAAGGATTACTGTTGTCAGTGGATGTTTTGTTACGGGACCATCTTCCCGTCGAGTGAACTTCATTTGTCGTTGTGTAGAAATGACTCCGTCGTCTCGTAGGTATTCACCGAGTTGATCATCACTGTAGTCAAGTGGCACACCCCAGATTTTCCCCAGATTTTTCGAGTACGACTGTGGTACAACGACATCCACCTTGATTCCCGCGAGGGCGTTTAGTTTTAGCAAATTATTCGCTGCTTCGGCGGACGCCACAGTGACAGTTAGTCCTCCATTTTTGTCAATTCGTTGAGACAGGACTTTCTCTTGGGATGTTGCGACGATTTCTTGCGCCAACTTATTAGGGTTGACCTTCCAGAACGACTGGGATGGATCATTGAGTTTGAACAACACCGGAATGCCAGCCTTGCGAGTCTTCTTGTAAATCACCTCAGTGAAAGGTGTCTCCTCATCGGTGATGGACTGCTGATGTTCCATAGTTTGAGCAGGTGGCTCTTGATATTCATCAGCGCGCCGTTTTCTCGGAGGTATGTCACTTGTTTGGGCAAGGCTTGAACCCGAGTCATGGGATACTGCGGTTGGTATTACCACAGGTTGGGAGGTGCGTAGAATTGTTGAGGAGGCATGTTCGTGCTGTACAGTGCCAGCGGGGCTGATGACAGATGTCATCGCCACAGCGGCCGGTAGTGGTATACCGATTAACTGTCACTAATGGGTATAAATGCTGAAAAGCTTGCCGAATGGTAGAAAGAACAGGTTGCTTCGATCGCACTTCTTCTTTTCTTCCTCGAGAAAGTAGTTCGCTAGCAATGTTGCTTTTTCTTCCTCCAGGAAACGTGTCTTAAACTACTACAATATTTATTTAATTCATTCAGGACATTTAAATAAGTTAGAATATGTTTTTGTCACCGAAATAGCTGTTTAGTAAAGAAAGAAAGTCATGTCGAATTAACCTTCTTCCCAATTATTTTCTGTCCAAGATACGGTCTAACATACCGTCTTCCAGCGCCTTCGATTGAGGGAAAGCGAAGCACTTATAGTTCCTGCAAATTATAAATATTTAGTGATTTACTTAGTTTTGTGGGCTTTGCGCACGAAATGTGTGCCTTTATTTTGTTGGATGAATAGAAAACAAGAATACTTATACTTTTCGGGTTTTGACAAATCGGCACCCTCCCAAGTCATCGACACCACCACCGCGCCCCGCTCTCTTTGTCTTCCGTCATGGATCCCACTGAGGTGACATCGGAAAGCGATTCTTCTTGGACGAAACAGCCTGGTGCAGCCTTACCGGTGACACCAAAGCGGTTCATCAAGAAGCACAATCCAACGAAGCAGACGACGTCCGGCGTAGCTTCTCACCTCTCAGCAGTGCTAAGCCTCGCGCCCGCTTCGAAATTTTCGTTGGCGATAGCGTCACTGGATTCTCACGTTGTCGCGCAAAAACTGCTGCAAACGCAAGCCGATACCATTAAGATTTCGTGGCGTAACCTCGGGCACGTAAAACACGGTGCAAAAAAGCAGAATAATTGTCACGAGAAACTAGCGTCGCGTTGCTAAGGCCAGCAGCCATGTTGAGTTTTTTTTTTTTTTTTCTAAAGGATCGCGATTGGTCCACGGAATCGTGACGTCATGAAAACGATTGGCTGGCGTTTCTCGGCGTAGGATTACATTTTCCTCTGAGAGGCATTTCCGGTTTTTTTCTTAGCTTGCAACCGACTATAGTCTAACTGGCATACCGGAATCTGCGCATCTGCGCTTGAAATTCACAAAATGACGCTATTTTAAACAGTTCGTACGCCAGCCGGATGCTAGGTACTGCCCACTCGGCGAAGCAGACGACATGCGGGCGAGAGGGAGAGGGCATTTTTTTCTCTTCTTACCCTCTCTGCTATGACCCCAAGACCTTTGCAAAAAGAGCGCTCTGGCCGCCGCCATTTTGCGAATCGAGCGACCCCTACCAGCAAGAAATTTCTGGCACCCGCCTGAGCTGTGGAAACCCGGTCAGCGTGACTCCCCACCTGCATTTTGCATTCGGAGTTCGCCGGCTTTTCTTGGAAGTTTTTACTTTATTCGCCTGTTTAGGATGATTACCCTTTGAATGTTATCTCCCACTGTGAGAACCAGGGAAAAGCAAAGCTCGTAGCCTGCTCGGCCTTCGCAGGAAACGATCGAAGAGAGCGAACGTCAAGCAGCCCGCGACGCAGGCAGTTTGACGTTCTTTGAGGATTATTTCCGTTGAGATAATCTCCAAAAAGCCTTCCCGGCTGTGTTCCGGGTCTTCGCGAAAAATAGCTGGTAGGGTCGGGTCCGGGGTCTGGGGACAGAATAGACTAGGGTGCCTTCATGTGCGCTTCGCATAGGGTGATGCCAACTGCCTGTTTCCCTTTCCCACACCTTCGTCCACCGCCATTTTGTTTCTCTCATTGTTTCCCCGTGCGCCGGAAAGTGGCCTTTGTGTCCATCGGTAATCCCATCCGAGGGGGAAAATGCTAATCCTCCCTCCGTGGGTTCCACAACGCTGCTCCGAACTTCTGAGATAAGGTGCTTGTTTCCGGGAGGGTTATAAGCCCCACGGATTATCGCCGAGGAACAAAATGGCTGCTGGTTTGTCGGCGAGTGGTATTACAAAGGATGGCATCACCCTAGCAAAGCGCACATGAAGGCTCCCTAGAATAGACACGTTCGTTCATTTGCTTTTAAGCTGTGCAAAAAAGCTGCTCTCTTCTACATGTTCCCCAAAACACGCCGGATTCCGTCCGATTGTCGTGAAGTGGCTATCGTCGACACTGTATATTGGATATGCTGTGTTATTTGAGACCTTTCTCAAATCCTGTTCGGATAACGCGGCACCGTGGGGTACGTAAAATATATGTTGTTCGATTTATGAGACTCATTGAATTTCATGTTGTGGGCGGGGAATATCCATGCTGTTCGGATATCTTGTGTGGTTAAATATTTTGACCTATATAGATTGACGCGGCTGAGTGTACGGTGCCGTAAAACGATGAACATAAAATGAAAGAAACATTCCAGTTGCATTTGTTCTGTCGCGCACGGACTCACCAAAACAGCTTTCATTTCTTTGTTTTTGTTCCCAAAAATAGAGCACTGCTTTCTTAAATACCTCTATAAATTATGTTCGCCACAGAACACAAAATAAAAAAGAAAACGCGGCAATTCAGCCGCTACCAGCGTCCGGAATTGCGCCTATGCAGGCTGCCACAGCCCACTGACGAGAAACTCCACAGCTCAGCGCAGTCGGGCAACACTGACGTATACCCTCTCAAAACCAGGGACGCGCGCTGTAAATCGCTGCCGTTCCATTAGGGTCATAGCAGAGAGGGGAAAAGAGAAAAAAATGCACTCCCCCTCTCACCCCGTACGTCGTCTGCTCCGCCGAGTGGGCTGTAGCTAGCGTCCGGCTGGCGTGCTAACTGTTTAAAATCGCGTCATTTTGGAACTTTCAAGCGCAGATGCGCAGATTTTGGTATGCCACTTGTCGTGTAATACTATGCTAGATAAAACGGCTCACGGGGTCCAATTACGCTGTCAGCTGCGTGCAAATAAAAAAAAAGAATAGGAAAAACTGTCAGATTGGCCGGTCTTTTTGGCGAAAAGTAAATCCGGTTGCTGTACATTTTTTACTATACAAAGTTCGTACTGGTGTAGGCCTTTAGCGACCATGAGTGGAAGTCTGAAACAATAAATAAAACGTGCTCTCCTGCCGCAATACACGCAGTAGTTGAAAGTAGTACTGCCGGCTGACTCAACTGCTATTTAAGTAGCGGAAAAAGGATAAGCCAGTTGATCATTTAGCGAAATAGATCAACAGAGAGCTATAGGCTGATTTTGGAGTAGGCACAACTATTCTAAGAACGTGAACCACTTCACAACGGCAGCCACGAGCGCAAGGTCGACGTTCCGTACTGCCCGCCGATACAGCCCAAAGGTGGAGAACGGCAACCTCCCGGTTTGTCGTCTGCTAGCGGAGTCGGGCGCGTGCCCTCTCTTCCCGAACTTCCCGGATGTGTGGAGAGGGCGCTGCGGTCAAACAAATGGTGCCGCCCAGAGAGCGCTAAAAAAATCGGCAGAACCGTGGACCTGCAGGTTTTTCAACCTACATTCTTAGGAGGGAAGCAGCGTTACTATAACACTCAGTTGGGAAACTCCCATAGAGACAGCTTTGAAAAAGTGGCCCCAATCTGTCTCCGAGCACCGAGCTAATGACGAACATAACGCCACCATTTCTCCCGCAGCGGCCACTCGAGGAAGTGCACGTGACTTCTATTTCGGTTATAGACTTTTGTCCGGAAGTGCTCTTTTTAGCCTCGACCGCAAGGAGCAAAAGCGAACAATAATCTCGAACCTAGACGCTCACGGGGAGGGGGGGCTGCGTCGGCCTGCGCCGCCGGTTCCCGTTGAGGGCTTCTTTGCTGGTGTGCCGACTGCCGTTTCGCCGGCATCGGTCCTGTTTACCGCGGTATGTGAGTATAGTGCCCGTAATGGGAGAGCCGTGTGTCCATACGCCACTTTGCCGCTGTTGGTTTTCATCTAGCCGAGCCAGAAAACATCTCGCGACGAGTTGACCGCGCCGCGAGTGACGAAGAAGAAGCAAACATGGCGACGGTTTGTGCGATTGCTTTGGTGGCTCCGGTGTTGAGTGTGTTCAACGTCCTCGTGAGAAGGTTCCCCTGCCCTTCGAAGTTATTGCAAGCACCACGAAAGATGTGGAATCATCGTCTCAACTACAAATAAGCAGGCCTTCACGAGCAACAACGGTGCCGAGCAGGCGCTCGGCACAGTTGTGTCAAGCTCACACAGCCAGCGGCATAGTTGTGTTGGTTGTGTCGTCAGATGTTCAACAACGCCGAGGTATTTTCATTTATCATTTGGAATGGCTTCAAGAGTGGGAAATTAATATATTTCGCGGATTGTTAACGCCGAGGCGAGTGCCCTCCGTTGCAGTGCCGTCGTCGCGCAAAGTGCAGAGAAAACCGGGTGGCGATGGCGGCGAAACTCTTTGATCTTGCGCCGTCGGGTTCATGAAGTCCGGAGTAAACGTACGTACGTGCGTCTGCTGGATCGGTATTTTGGACTTCCTCAAAACTCTTTCTCACGCGCATTTTCCTTGTGAAGCTTAGTAGCTCATTACACCTCATCGTCGACTCATTTGACTACGACGGACGAGCCTGCGTGATGTGAATTTCACTGCCTAAGATCCTTGGTGTGCTGTAACGAGGGCTAATAAAATATCACCGCGAACTTCTGAACAAACGAGTCGAAGTTTCGTCTGCTATCATAACTGATCGCCTGTCACAATGTTAATCAGTAGCGTTCCTAGACTCCGCCCCCACAGGCACCGTGCTTCGTTGCCCGATAGTAAGTGTCTCCTGGTACCTCGTAGAATTCCAGCTCCCACTTCAAGTAAGTACCATCCTTTAGAACTGGCAATTAATAGTTTCGAACCCAGACGCTCGCAGTGTGTGTTTGTGGGGGGACGCGTGCTAACATATTTGGAGCCCTCGTTTACGCCGCTTCGCAGCGGCAGACAAGGCGCCACATTACAAAAGAAAGCTAATCCGAGCTGTCTGTGTAACTAGACCCATTCGCTAGTCATTCGATGAAACGTCGTCGTCTCGTTTTCATTCGCTGAAACGGCGTTCGATCAAGTGAACGCCTCCCACTTATTTCGGCTCGGCAGAGCCGCGCTGCCGCAGAAAGGCAAGCAGATCGCGAAAATCGGTCTCAAACGTGCCACGAATGTAATGTCGTATACAAGAAGCCAACAATCAAGCATTTGAAAGCTACAAGAAAGCGGTAGCGAAATATTTACTACGCAATGAACCCGGACTGAAACGCGGATGTCAAGGGTCAGCAGACACCGAGAACATCTAAGACAAGAAAGGTTTTCCCTTATTTTCCTTGATCGAGATGGGTTCTCGAATGTTCACGACATCTTGCCTGTTGAAGAACGGGCCGCAGAGGCTTCTGGTGAAGACATCTTTCACGACGTGTCGGTGCATTCGCACAGCCTGCCGCATCCAGCTACCCAAAGCAACGCCGCCAACGCAGCCCCCCCTCCCTGCCTGCCAGTTCTTTCCGCGTGGTGGCGCGAGCGTAGATAAACATGGCGGCGCCCTGGAATTGGCGCGGACACTGGTCTATAGCAGACATGTACAAATTACTCAAAAAAGGTAGTTAAGTTAAGTTACTGAGTATCGACGCCAAAAGTAATTGGAGTAGAGTAGAAATTACGCATTTGTAATAGTAATTGAGTAAACTACTAACTACTGTAAAAAAGTAGCGAGTTACTTTGAAGTTACTTTCGAAGTTACTTTTTTGTATTTTTGTGATAGCAAAATGAACAGCAGTTTTGATCAATGAAAAACCCTGCGAGCCTAAGATGAATGCAGTCGATTTATGGCTTGCGTTTTCGCCAAAATAGTTTATTTGCTCGCAGAAGCAATTGACTTTCAAAGTTCTTGATAGGAGAGTTTTCCCCTTTTCCTTCTAAGGACGTCCCCAGCCAAGCTAAATAGACGTTCCACCGACGGGCTGGATGGAACGCCAGCGTTGAATTTGAGAAACGTGCTGTGCAGGGTCGGGTAAGCGAGTGTCGGCATCTTAGGTGCCCATGACTAAACACGTGAGGTTTGCCTCGGAGGGTCTTTTATAACAAACTTTCCTCCTTTTTTTCTTTTTTCTTCGTCAAGTTGAGATTGCTTTGACTGGCCCCTCTTTATCCCGACGTCATTCTGAGAGTACGCCGAGCGAGTGCACCAGACCGTCAATGGTTCAAGTCTCGCGCCACGACGACGAGATCATCCGGACGACTGCGCGTCCCGTTGTAGTGCTAGTGCTACGCTACTGAAAAAAAAAATTATTTTGGTTTAACAGAAGATGAAAAGTAGTATACTTCGCCGCTGACGCCGGGTCCAACAAAATGATCTCCCAAGGGTAACTCGCAATCCTCGCCGGCGACTACAATATTCTGATGCGCCTGACACACCTGACAAGTAAATTGTTTTTAACAAAGAGGTCTCCCAGGCATGGATGGTCGGAAGGACGCGAAGGATTACGTGAACAAGCATGGAAGCGGGAACGTAATCCCATGAACGGATTATCCGTGCCAGGGTTTGTGCGCGGGGGAGTCCGGCTTTGCAAAGGCGTATGCGCTGACGACAAGGCGACCATAGGAACAGGCGTTCAGCTGCGAGGTCATTCCAGTGGCGCCTCCCGTGGAACCTACCGCTTGAGTCAGAGAGACAACACGAAAACAACAACTCTCGGAGTGTCCCCGTCTTTCACGGTTGCAGCTGGAAACGCGGCGCCTGCGTGCATTAGCGGATGAGGTCAATACCCAACCAAGGCTTGTTAAGCATCTCTTCCTGCGTTCGTGCGTGCCGGTGTTATACTTTGGCTGCTCGTCGCCACCTTGGCCCAAGGACGCCTTCCCGAACAAGGGGGCCCCTTGTTCGGGAATGCCACCTTATTTGCCGGCGTCTTATTCATTTGTGCGCTCAAACTTTTGTGATGGGCAAATTTAGCACTATATAATTTCGAAAGTAGTTAGTAATTTGAGTAGAAGTTACCTGAAAAAAGTAGTTAAATTAAACTACTAATTACCCAAATCAAGTTGTAATTGAAAGTTACCAAGTTACTCGAAAAAGTAGTTAAACTACAGTAGTTTGAGTAGAGTAGTTGAACTACGTCCAAGTCTGGTCTATAGGCAGCCGGCAATGGCCAGGCGGCGCCACAAGAGCACTGCATTCAGCGCCACAAGCGGAGGAGTCTCTGTTACTGGGGCGGCCAGTTTTCCCGCGGGCCGTTGCGAGCGGCGGCGACCCCGATTTCAGCAGTCCCCGTGTGTACCTGCGTCCCTGGTTCTTTTATGCGATTTTTTAATCGGGAGTTTGCTAGGTCCTAGTGCTGAGAGAATATTCTAGAGTCGTCATTTGGACACCAGTTTGAGTTGTCTTCACTACTTGTGGCCGCCCGGCGCCCGATCGGTCTGCGCTTCGCTCGTTTCCCAGGAAGTGACACAATACAACAAATGGGTTTATTGTACATCCCGGTTGCCCGTCTTCGAGAGCCGGCACTCCGGACCCGCCGACCCTAGTTGTCGCCCGTCGTTCAGAGCTCACAGTCAGGGGCCCGTGTCCAGGCCTGCGGATCGCCCTTCCCACGCCAGCGCTGTGTAGGCTAGCTGTTCTGGGCTATCACTGCCAGAGTCTCGCTGCGGAGACACTCCGGGATCGTCATGGACTAGGCCAGTATGGTCAGGGTTCGCCGCTTCCGCCGGTCCTGATCCGAACTTCGCTGGTGGAATGCTCCCGGGAATCGCCATGGGCCAGACCAGCCAGAATGGCTCTATCGTTCCTGCCCGGCCCCAGCCTCGCGCAGCACGCTCTTCCTCTTTCCTCGCTGGCTGGCCCCCCTGCTGGCCCCCGCTTGCGCCTCGCTCGGCCGTCCTCTCCTCCTGACGCCCACACACACTAGAATAAAATTTGAGTAATTAGAACCAAACTCTTCATGTTACAGAACCGTACGCACATTGCAAAGCCTGGTGTAAAACGGCGACACGCAACGAAGTGTACGCGTAAATAGGATATTTACGCTTCGCATGAGATTTTCCTAAAGAAAAACTTTAGCATCCTGCTTTCTGCATGCCGTCACAATTGTTACCAGACTCAGCATTAAATTTGGTTGCTGAAACAAACAAAATTTTGTGCTACGAAAATCCACTATTTGAAAACTCGCAGGTTTGGGAGGTTTTGGTTGCGACCACGCGTGCCGAACGGCATTAGGAGTGCCGGAACGGGCCGACGAGCCTTTCGCTTGAAGACCTGATCGCCTGATTCTCGACGCCACAGCGAAGCAACAATCGCCCCCGATTGTTCCTATCGTATTTCCCTAATGTGGCTGTCAAAGCGACTCGTAATACAACTTGTATAAATATGTTATTTTGCCGAGTAGTCCGCAAAATGAGTTCGCCCGACCACTTTCCAAGCCTGCACATATATTTTTGTTCACTTCCCTCCCAACAGTTTCTGTAAAATTCACTTACTTGTTGCGTCGCACTGCAGTAATCCACTTCTGTCGCCGTGTCGCTTCACAAGATCTCGAAGGGAAGCTGGGGAAGCGGGGAAGCGGTGAGTCACCTTCGCGATTGTGGCCGTCTTTCATGCAGCAGTAGCAATGTTTATTTTTTGGAAGAACTCCAGGAGTAGGCGAGATGTCACAGGAACCCGGTGAGGTTATAGATACATGAAGTTGGGACTTACTTTTACGAAAAACGGATCCAAAAAACTCGCGCCGATCCGAAATGCAACATTCACACGTGGTTTCTGGATGCGCCTGCCCGCACCCCCGCGACCCGCGTGGTCCTGGCCTACCCAGTTTCATTATTTTGCAACCGCTAGATGGCGCAACGTGTAGCACCAAACTGCATTATAGAGCGGAAGAGGTTACAGGGGTGCCGCCCATAGAGTTATTATAATGCACGCTAGAGGTTCAACTGGCGCTAGTGTGAACGCTAGTGTGCTGCTGCAAATTGAAGCAGACAGCAACCAGTCCGAAATTGACTTCCGGTAATGCATTTCTATGGGAAAAAGCGAGTGCATTTTCTCTTTGCGCTCGATTATAAGAGCAAATATCACGAATAATTTGTACTTACAAGGCACATTGGAACATTTCTCAGTCACGCAGACGAAATAACTGGTCAGTTACGGCATTTTTATTTGAAATTCGTGGCATGAAAAGCGGTGTTAAAACCGCTTCGTACGTGTATTTATGTGCACTGTCGGACACTGTTAGCGCGAACACGGCGTCGTCGCTTTCCAGCATGGGAGATATACGTGCCGAAACGAACGAATTACATGTGAAAAACCAAGAGACCCAGGTAACACGAAAACATTAGAATAATGTTATTTTTATGTTCGTCCCAAACGTTCGAGGAATGTTCTTAATGTCCGCCTGTATAAAGCTATTTGAACGTTTGGCAGAACATTCTTATAACGTTTTGATAAACGTTATTTGAACACTTGGGAAACAATTTTGCAACGTAAATACTATGTCCGGAAAACATTAGCATAACATTATTGTAAACATTGTAATAACATTTGTACAACATAAATAAATCATTTACGCAGCGTTATTACAACAGAAATATAATGTTTACAAAACATTAAAATAATGTTCTGGTAAACATTATAGTAACATTCGTAAAACATGTTATTACCACACTATAGTCGGTGACAGGTCAAGAACCAAGTAGAAGCTCCTCCCACCTCTTTCCACCTGAGCAGAGCAAACGCTGGAGAGGAGGTCGCCTCCTTTCCAGCGTTCGCTCTACTATAGGAAAGAGGTGGGAGGAGCTTCCACTTGGTTCTTGACCTGTCACCGACTACAGCAAAATGTATGCAAAATGTTCGGAGGAGTGTTCTGAACCACGAAGACAAATATATACTGTAAGTCTGGTTCAGACAGTTGTGTTTGACTGCATTGCCAGGGCTGTTGCCGAGAGACGGTGAATTGCCATGGCAACACCTGTCACGTACGGTAACTCAGTCGTCTTACCAAGGTGCAAGCCCTGCAACACAGTCAAATTAGTGTTTGAAGTAGCCTTAGTTCAGATGTGCCCTACACACAGTATATATATGCCTTTATGGTTCAGAAGTGTTCCTCCAAACTTTGCAGACATTTCACCAGTGCAGTAACGTTCTCTTCGGTTTCACAAGCATTAACACGCCTTGAAACAATATATGGTGGGCCAAAACAATTCTACACAGCAATGACACCCTAGCTATTATTGAGTATTGTTTACTCAGAAGATGGGGGCTTTGCAATGAGCATAAAAATGTGAGGCACAATCATTATTAAACCTTTTCAAAACAGCAGATTAACACATTTCAATATTCCACACCAGTGAAAAGGCAAAATAAAACAGACACGTATTTATTTATTTATTTACACAAATACCTGCTTCGCCGTTAGGCATTATGCAGGGGGGAACAAAAGAAAAACGCATTCAACGGTTTGTCTTCGTGACTCTTAACAGTCCCTCCAAACATTTTTTCATAAAAGCAATTGCATTTTTTTTTCGTGAACACTAACCAAGCTAGGTGCGCTTTTTGCTAATACAATCGTAAAAAGAAACAAAGCCACAGTAGCATGCAACCTCGAACTACCGTATGTGTGTGCGTCCTGCCGGTGGCGTGCGGAACTATCCCCTCTAAGTACTGGCAGATTGCGAGATTAGCGACTATCAACACCCAGTTATACGACTTGCACTGCTGCCGTACTGACAGTCACTTGCCTAAAGTGGCGCACTGTACACCGACATTGACATGTTTTGTCAGCTGAGCAGACAATGCGCTTTTCAAAAACTTTATTTGCAACGATGCATGCTTTTGGTTCAATATGGTTGTCGTGATGTGAATCAAAGCTTATTGTGCTTCACTGGAACTGTAGCGAAAACAAAAAGGAAAGACATTCTGTTGCGTTCCGCAATTCCAAGTACACACGATCAGCTTATTTTATACAGATAACCAGCCATATCGAGATGCAGTGTAGAGAGTGCCACTCTAGGCGTATGGTCGTTAGTATGGTAGCAGGGCGGCAGAGCAGGTCATCTAAACGGATGCTGACAGCAGCTAATTTCACAGCTAGCTGCAGCAGCCATCGATACTAGTTCTTTTCGCTGCCGTCATGAAGTGCGCGAGTATCTCGAGGCCGCACGCTCCTGTGGCTTCGTTGAATCTTTCCACGTCTGTACATATATGTCAAAAAAGGATTCTACTCCAAGTGGCCTTTTAATTTAGGATTATTGTAATATTTTTGCACTCTTCACCCAAAGTTTCAAGTGAGATCTAAGCAGAGAATGATAAACAAGCAAACAAAAGTTGATCTATGTTTATCATTCTCCCAAACTTGTCAAATCTGTTTGGCCATATACTGGTTGTCCCAGTAATTGAACAGATTGTGTCTGTGAGAGGCATAATAATTTAAAATATTGAACACTAAACCATCACAAAGCTTCTTTGTGACAACAGCTGTAAGCATAAATATAGAAAGACACTTGTTCGGAACATAAACAGCTGTGTGCGCCTCACACTTTCCCGGAGAGGAATAATCAGAAATTTATTTAGTCAGCTTAGCCAAAATGCCACTCGACACACCACTAATTGAAGAAAAAAGTGTTCCCTTGGTAGAAAGTGTGGGATACAACCATCACCAGATTTAGCACAGCACAAACAAGCATCCATACAAGTGATTAATTCTAGAAGAACTTGTAGTTGGGCTAGTTGGTGAACGTTGGAAATCATAGTGTAAGGCACAAAAAAGCAATGGACACAAGAGAGAAAACAGGCGTACAGGTGCCACTCACAACTGTATCTGAAAAGTGCAGAAAGAAAGGAATACATACATTGTCATCTTCATCACGTCCACGCATGCGCTTAGCCATGTGTTAGATGAGGCGTATATCACATGGCTAAGCGCATGCGTGGACATGACGAAGATGACGATAGATGTATTCCTGTCTTTCTGAACTTTTCAAATATATATAGTTGTGAGTGGCACCTGTATGTCTGTTTTTTCTCTTATGTCCGTTGTTTTTTTGCGCCGAACACCATGATTCCCAGGAGATTAATTGCACTCTACCCCTGCTGTGAAAAGAAAACAGTTTGGTACATGTTTATGAGTACATTTATTGACTCTCCAAATTTGGAACATGGAAGTGTACATGAGCAGCGACAATATTGCTAGACTATGCAGTTAAAATTATTTTCCCTCTAAAAAAAAAAATTAAAAAGGACAATTATGAAAAAAATTCACACTTTCGAAGAAGCTTGAAGGCCTGTAGATTGGGTTCATGAAGCTCACATAATTAAAGAAAGGAGCGAGAAAACTCAAGTGTTTCTCTACCGCAAAAATAAACTAGACATCACAACGACCTCAAACTCTGGAGTAGGGTGCAAAAGTTTGAAAACACGACATTACATGGATCAAAAGTAATAATAAAAAGAAAAATTTCTCTATGAGCTGACGTCCATCTTAAGCCTAATTTGCGGTACATAAAAAATAGCACCGAGAATGCTAGCACTAATTTTGGTGGAAAAAGCTTGCCATCATGAAAGAAAGCATGATTATCTTTCCTGCTCACAAACTTTCTCATTAAAATGAATGGCACAATAACTAAAATGTCATCTTACGGTTTTACAGTGGACTCGCTTCTTACCAAAATTGTTTCTCTTTATTATAATTTTATTAAATGTTCTCAAACGTTCACATCCTACTCCAACCGCGAGGGCGTTTCAGAGGAGTTTGAGCTCTCCGCATTTTCATACCGAGCAGCTATAAATGTTCAAGTTGCAAAAGTAAAAATAGAGCTATAAAAAGCTTAAAAACCTGTCTGGAACACATGATTAGGAAAAGGCTGTAAAAGAAATGTCCACAACCGATAACTAGATGAAAGCAAGACAAAAAAAAAAACATTATTGCCATACTGAGCAGGTGGCAAATACTCATGAATAAATTGTTTTTAAAGGATAAAATAAAAGTAAACACAGAATGTCGTCTTTCTAGAGCTGAGATTCGCACCAGCACTTCCTGCTTTGGACACGATGCTTAGGACTTCTTTGCCTGCAAACAAAACAACACAATACTAAATGCAAAACACCTAAACTTATTAACAAGGTGTTATAAAAGAAGCATAGCAAGCTTTCCTGAACTTACTTTGCTTAGTTCAATATTCAGCCCTTTGTCAAAGATTTGCAGGTATGACTGAGAGATAATGTGGGCAGTTGTCGACTAATAGCAAACATTTTTGTTGAAAAAGTAGTGCGAGTTGCACCTGTTTTCAAACAAGGTTCTCGAAAAGTTCTCCTGCCCTCCTTGCCATTGTGCATACCTGTGGGGACTGACATTTTCAGCTTTTGCAACAGGCAAAACAAACAGTCGTGTCTCCATGTGGGACCAGACCTCTCACTAGCATTTGCCTAAATTTCACGAAGAATTTCCAAAATCGCAAAGAAACTGCTGGGCACACCGTCGCACTGATGACCTAGCCCACGTCGCTACTATAGCTCGCTTGACGACCGGATTTCAGTACCACCCGACTCTGAATCTGTGTCCACGCAAAGATCACTGAAACCGTTCGGTAGCACTGCTTAAAACCTCTTTCGCTCCGTTGTCGCTGTCCTCTGCTCTGTCGACCATCAAATCCCTATCCGCCGCCACAAAAACTGAGTTCGGAAAAATGTCTGCAAGATGGTCGCGGACGCTCTCGGCAATAATCCTTTTTTGCCGGTTGCACAGACGATGTAACGGTTTTCTATGTCATTTCATTTTTCCCCCTCTTGTTACTTTTGAAACAAAGAGAACGACAGGATACCAGTTTACGTCAGATTGTTTTCAAGAAAATAAGCACGTGCACAGTGGTTATCAAAAAGGTGGTTACTTACGGTTCTCGAGTCCCGCCGTCCAGAAGCTGTTCGGTTGTCCGCTTTATCAGTCAGCAGTCACCGTTGTGGACGCGGCTGGACGTAGCTTAATTGGAAATCAAAGAAACTCAAAGTTCAAATTAGTTCAAGCTATTCAAACTGTCCCAGAAGTTCGCTCGAAGAAATCGAACCGGCGAAACCAGCGGTGCCAGGTGCCGCCACAGTTGCAGTGGCGGGAACGCGAATGGATGAATATTGGCTGTTCCGGCTGTTTCCTTTATAACGGGCGGTAGCTTGCGCCACCTAGCCTCGAATTAATTAGTTGAGAAATATTTCCTTTTTTCTTCTTTCCGTTTTCTCCCGTACTTAATCCTCTTCCTTCAACTCCTTGCAACTATCACAGGGCAGGTAGAGTACTTTTCAGAAAGACCTTTAAAAAATCGGGCGAAAAAAAAAAGGAACCGGCGAACATATATTTTTTACATTATTTTATTGTTTTACAAATAAAGCTATTTGAATGTTTTATTTTCAACATTATTTTATTGTTCTACAAATAAAGTTACATTAGCGTTTTATTATTAACACAGAAATAACGTTAGTAATAAATGTTCCCAAATCATTATTTGAACGTTCTATTTGTAACGTTATTTCAGAGTTATATATGTGGTGTTACATTAACGTTTCAATATTAACACAGAAATAACGTTAGTAATAGATGTTCCAAAATCATTATTTGAACGTTCTATTTTTAACATTATTTCACAGTTACATATGTGGTGTTACATTAACGTTTCAATATTAACACAGAAATAACGTTAGTAATAAATGTTCCAAAATCATTATTTGAGCGTTCTATTTTTAACGTTATCTCGCAGTTACATATGTGATGTTATATTAACGTTAATAACACAACATATAACATTATATGTTTTACTGGAACGTTATACTAATGTTTCAAATACAACTAAAACATAATATGTTTAACTTGAACGTTACATTAATGTTCAGGTATAACACATAACGTTATTTAAACATACGCAACAATAAAATAACGTTACTACAATGTTTGGTGATACCTGGGGAGACGGCAAGAACTACGCAGTAACACTGGATAAGTAACTCCTTATGCATGCAGACGATCAAAATAAATTGAAAGCCACGTAATATACTACTAGTCAGATATGCAATAAACAAGTACTGCTTTATTCTTTCTGCTCGTGAATATGTGCGAAGATGCTTGTTCTGGGTTCAAATCATCAGCCGCACGCTCCAAATCTTTGCAAATAGGGAGAAGCAGAGAACAGGTGCCTGATTAAAACTGCCCGACATAAGAAATAATGAAAAGACGCACCTTTCGTAGCCGACATACTTATTTTTTTAACAGATTGTCAACATACATGGGTAAATTACTTCTAAAATGTAATTTAATTACAATTACAATTACTTAGCTCCCAAAGTAGTTTAACTACAATTACAATTACTACTACACGAAAGTAGTTCATTACAATTACAAATTACCTTTGAGAAGTAATGCAATTACTTTACAATTACTTATTTCTGAGTTCCCCCCCCCCCCCCCCCCTTGGGCCATATAAACTGTGAACGAGTTGTATGGCCGCTGTATAAATGTCACGCATTGTACTTTCCTTTTATGAAATTTGTTAAATGGATTATAGAACTTAATATTTTGGAGTAATGGACTCCTGCGTTCTTATATTCTCAAAAAATAAAAAATAAATGGCGACAAAATTCACAAGTGCGAGGTGAATCTCCTCAGTGCTTATGCAAATGGTATCCAAGTCAAACCAACAAAAATAAACTTAAAAAATAATACAAGGAAACAAATATACGACAGTACTGCTATCATAAAACTCACGTAAAAATGGCTAATAAGAGAAACTTGTAAACGACGTCAAACGTTTAAAGAATACGACAACTTAAGAAAACATTTCAGCCACGATGATTCGCTGCCTCTCCCCGTCTGTGGACTTGTAACATGCCGGATGTGGGTAACCGTAGCACGCGAACTGTGGTCGCTTCCACAAAACTAGTGTCACAATAGCAGCAACCCTATTGTCAGGGATTCTGGGTTAATTCAGTGCACGGTAATACCCAAAAAAGCGGCTGAGATAGATAATAAATTTAGGATCGTCATGTAGCTAATCATTAGGATATCAATGATTGTGTCGATATTATGCGTTTCATAAAGAAGACCGATTTGAATTTAGCATGGCAAGAACAACCTCGAAAAGTTAATGATACACTGTAAACGACTTTATTTTCGCGAATTTCGCGAATCACCTACAATTCGCGAGAAAAAAAAAGTCCCGGGAGCAATTCCGGTAAAATGTAAACACATTGGAATCTATATTGCGACCCCACTGCGTTACGAAAATTAGAATCCGCAAATTATTCCAAAACTGCGGTTTCTTGGACGCCTCGATTTCATGAGTTACTTGAGCGTGTTTCAGCTGGAAGATATAGACGAGCCATTAATATTATTGTTTATACCTAAGTATTATTGAAAGTGACAAAAAGTTGCCTACCTGCAAATGTTTCCGCAAAGTGGAGGTCGCCTTTCGGTTTGTTGAATTTGTTTTCAGAGACGGTGCGGAGAGTTCGCACTTCACAATTATATTTTTTACATTGCTGCTAATATGTTTAAAGAATTTTTCGTAACAAGGCCCTGGCAGCCTTTCCTTTTCCATTGTAGGTAAGACTGTTGCTGGTTCTCAATTCAAAGCAGCACTGCGCGCCTCGGGACGGTTCCACAGGCCAGGACGAGAGGACAACGCGTGGAGGGTCACGATAGAGGTGTAAAAAACAAAGTGCAAGCCAAGCCCTTTATAAAAAAATAAAGCCTTCAGCGAACAACAAATGTAAAAACAAGCTCCCTACAGTCTAAAGTAGCGGTTTGTAAGTTTTGGAATCTCGTCCAATCAGGTTGACGAACGGTTGAAAGGGTTAGGCAGAGCGAACACTAAATAATGAAGGTTTATACAAAAAGGTAGACGAGGATTGGGAGAAGGAAGAGCAGTGTAGCAACGACAGTTGGAAGAAAAGCAGGGTGAGTCGTGCTATTAAGACCTGCTGCTTCTTTGATTCTTCGCCTCGATGTTAGAGTAGCACGACTTACTGTTAGTGGAACCAACATACGAGATAGAGAAGGACGTAAAAAACGCATAAAGAAAAGAGAGTCCCCAAACTTGACTGAAATATGTAAGCTAATATGCTTTGCGGCGAAGACGGGTAAGGAAAACCTCGAGCTTCCCCGCCTCGACCGGATGATGTGATCGGAGCCAACCAGCTCGACTTCGACCCCCGATGCCCCCGTGTGGGAATGAGAAATAAGAAAGACCCCTAGAAACAGGAGCAGCAGGAAGCGAACGAGACGAAGAGTCAGATTTAACTACGTCAGGAACGAAAACTGACGCGAATGTAGCCCTCATTTATCAAATTATTTCTCGGATTCTTCATTAAATCGTTTTACAGTCTACAAAATCCTTCATTCCGTTCTATCGGTATGAAGGATTTTGTCCTCTCTTTCGCATTCCTCCTTTCCCTCCTTTTGAGCAGGTTGGGATACACTCTCTCCACTGTCGCTTTGGCTGTACTGTCGTTCCGTGGCCAGGGGGGAAAAGCGCCGCCGCCGCAAAATCTTGCAAAAGTAATTGTAATTGTGCCTGAAATTTAGCAATTACTGACGCTAGAAAGTAATTAAATTACAATTACAATTCCTTTTAGCCAAAAGTAATTATTACAATTACAACTTACCAGGAAAAGTAATTAAATTACAGTAATTCAATTACTGTAATTGAATTACTACCCAAGTATGATTGTCAAGATGCACGACGGAGTCATTTTCATATAGTGAGTGACAGAACGGGCATATTAGCAATATATAAGCGCCACCGAAATGCTAGCGAACCTTGAACGCACTCTACATTCCTTTCGATTGTTATTTTGCTTAGAATCGTCGCTCAGTTTTACATACATGCCATGGAACAGAGGTTTGGGCCTGAAATATAGCGAAGTTTAACATCGTTCAGTAGTAAAGAAAAATGCTGCAACTGAAGCAATTACACATTCACTATATCAATAAACGTACATACTATCCGGTACAACTGAAATAAGAAAAGTTATTCGTGTTATTTTCCGGCGAAGAGACAAATGCACGCGCGTTTTCCCATAGGAATGCACAGGAGCACCGCAAAAGTACACTGGTTGCTGTCTGCTTGAATTTGCCTCCCGGAAGTCGCATAGACACTAGCGCCAGTTGAACCTCTAGCGTACATTATAATAACTCTATGGTGCCGCCCCGTCTCCCCGGCGGACGCGCCGCGTGAAACTACCGAAGTTAAAATGCACCTAGGTCGGGACGGGCTACCTGAAAGGCCCGGTGAGGCATGGTTGTATAAAAACAATATTAATTGTGCCGCAAAACCCTGCAAACTAAAGATTTTAAAAACATAACGCGCCCCTCCTTTTGTACTAAACTCCAATAAATTTCATACAAAAAGAGTCTTTTCCGTTTGTTTTTACGCAAGAACAGGCTTTCAAAAAGCTCAAGGTGACCAGAGTACAGACAAACGATAAAGAGTGGTGCTGTTGTCGCATTTAGCTCGGTCTCGGTGGACGCCAGCGGCCCAGGTTTCGACGGCGAGTTTCCCAACTGAGTGTTTTAGTAACGTTGGAGGGAAGGTATTTTCTTAGGATAGAATGATTGCGCAATAGATAAATAAAAAAATTTAAAAAAAAAAATCACATGTATGGAAACGCGCGAAAGCGGGGATACCGCCGTGCGTCGTCTGCTACGGGCGCACGCCCAGAAGCGTGGATCTCGGCGACGCAAGCCCCGTTTCAGGCTGAGCTTGACATTCCTTATGAAATGTTTTATGTTTTTGTTGCCGTTTCTTCTTGCTAAAGGTTGTGTTGTACCGTTTCCCATGCGTACAAATTCAGCAAAGCGATTATGATTAAGTCAGAAGCTTCTATAATCTTAGTGTGTTGGTTTCTATACAATCACTGGTCCCACGTAGTTTTGTTATCTCGCACAAACCGTGGCTTTCATAAAGCATTGAATGTTGAGTGGGTCTGTGGTTTGATTAGAAAATTTACCCGACTGATCGCTGTCCTTTAATAGACTAATCAACCAATAAATTCGTATGTTGATTTTTCGTAGGTCATATTGCGTGAAAGACGTTAAAACCACATTTTTTTACTGGTTTTACTATGTAATAAATGGCGTATTGCATTCCCATTCTAAACTTCACGTTGTGAGTCCTATATAAATATGAACACTGGAAGCTTTTTAAAATCAAGTATTTTTCAAGCTATTATTATTATTTAAACAGTATAATCGCCCTCGGTAAAATGACACGCACGCTGAAGTGGTTTACCGTGCAAGCCTGTGTCACAAAAGAAATAAAGACGTCAAAAATATTAAAGCAGGCATATTTTACTTCTTGTTGACTTTCTCCAGCACAAGACGCCAATTAACCGGCAAAAAGAAAATTGCAATAAAGCATTACTTGAATATTCTGAAAGTTAATCGATGAACTGCCCAGTCCCGATATACGTTAGGTGAGGGCGGAGGGTGATCGGAAAGTCTCGTGAAGGGCCCTCATCAGTAAAAGAGTATCCCCGCGGCCGATGCTGTCTGTGTCGTGGTGCGCGTCGTTTTTTGAGATTGCAGAGTCTACTGTGGTTGAATACAAGATTATTTAGCCAGAAATTTATAGTATTAGCCTCTTGACATCCGCGGTCCTCACCAAGAAAATTGAAGCGGGTGAACCCAGACTACCGAGAAAAGCATTTCATAACGGAAACGTTGCTGCGTTGCTCGGTTACACCCGTTTATTACAGTCACGGCAGATATAGTAGAACAGTTTGATTCACTTGTTTCAGTTGTCCTGCCAACCGTGCAGTTTGCAGATCTTAAGAAGAGACACACTCTCCTCATCGCAACGGGGTACATTTGTTCAGACTCCAAAGAACTTACCCACACTATGGCAAAGTGAAAGGGCAGAGGAACTCAATAGCATGGTAATTTCCAATACAGCGCTAACTTATCTTCATTCTAAATATTTATATTACTGCAAAAGCTAGAAGTTAAAAAAAAAAGCATAGAAGTTGCGATTTCACAGCCCACAGTACCAATATTATATTATCTGGGTTGGAACTTATTGTTTTTTTTTTTTAATTACCATGTTGATGAACCGACACATCCATTTTAAAAGAAACAAATATTTCACATAAATATTCCAGTTGAGCCGGAGAGAGTCATCAGTCGTGGTAATCCATGCTTTCCAACGTCTGCATAGAGCGGACGACGCCCCCACAGAAGCGATTTTAAAAATTTAGACCGCACGCTGGCAACACAATTTGATCTTCACTGAAGCACCGAACAGTACCGCATCCTTTTTCGCTAGAATTGCTTTCCCACCGATAGTATGCGACAAACTAAACGCAAGAATCTACGCCGTCTCGCGCGCGAACGTGGAGAGTCTATAGGAACCGTGCGGATCTAACTCAAGCCCCGACCAGGGCGCCCCTAGCGGCAAACGGGTCCGTTGCATCGGGCATCTTCTGCCAGTCGCTGCGTTGGTTGTGCGTTGTGGTTTGCGCTGTAATTTCTGAGATGGCTATTCCGCACCAAGAAAGCCGCAACAATTGCTGCGTGGTCGGCAAGATCGCGCACGGCACGAAGTACTACATCGTCCCTTCGAAGCTGTACGAGGCGAAGTACTGCGCGACCTAGGTACGACTTGTGCGTCCATACAGGTTAGTGGTGTTTCTTGCCTTCCAGTTCGCGCTTTGTTTAAGCTGCTGACGAATAATACAATTAACTTTTTTTCTCTTCTAGCGACGATGGAACAGCATCGACACCGACGGCAAATTCTAAAGTATGCAGCAAATACTTCACCGGAATCGAGAAGCGGAATGCGGTCGCCCTCCTAAGCCTACCGTTGGATGTTTCCATCAGCCTACAGGAAGCACAGGAAGATAGTAAAGAGAATCGCAGAACGGCGCGAAAAAAAATCGCCCAGTTATTGTCAAGCTGATTCAGAAATAAACGTAAATAATTACCGCAGTCCACTCAACGCCAACAAAAAATTTTTGCGGGCGCGCTTAATTTTGTTTGCAGAGTACGGCGCTCCGTGACATCCCCTTGTCCGTCGAAACGGACCTCCTTCCCGTCGCACACGCGGCCAGATTCATGAAACAGTTTTCTCTTCGTCATATTGGCACCACGAAAGAAGCTTTCTGGATTCGTAACCGCCTTAAACCCCGTCGTAATCACCCCGGGAACACTGTCTGCTGTGCTGCTAATCGCCACTGCTCCCCCCGATGATTCTGCAC
The DNA here is from genome assembly GCF_016920785.2 of Ixodes scapularis. Taxonomy (NCBI): domain Eukaryota; kingdom Metazoa; phylum Arthropoda; class Arachnida; order Ixodida; family Ixodidae; genus Ixodes; species Ixodes scapularis. The sequence goes on from NW_024609846.1 coordinate 160,718,856, forward strand.
CGGCTACCGAAGAAGCTTTCCGGATTCTTAGCCGCCCACCGTCCTGTGTGCTGTTCGTTGCTATTACTTCACGATGATTCTGAGCGGCGGCACCGGCTTCCGAAGGAACTTTCCAAACTCGTAGCTGCCTTAAATTCCGTCGTAATCACGACGGGGACACTGTCCGCCGTGCTGTTCGTCGCCATTGCTGCCCGATGTTCCTGCGGCGGCTACCGCCAGGTCCACAGTTTATCATACACAGTTTGCCCACTGTAGAATAAGCCTGTGGTAATCGCAAACCACGTGATCGAGGGCCTTGTGTGAATAAAAGTACATTGTAGAACTAAACTCATTACATATTACTCACACAATATTAATTATATTGATAACCTAATAATTTAAAAAGAGCGAAAGTTCCTTAAACAATTATTTAAACTCGTAAAAGCGCCCTCTCACCACGGATGGGGTAACTAACCACATTTTATGCTTCGTTTTTATTGTTTTGCTTTTCAAGATGGCGGCCCCCATGGCATTTTGTGTACCCGGTTCTCGCGTCCGCTTGCGTTGCGCTTTCGCTTTATTGTGACGTGCGCACCACTGGACGACAATCACAGGTAATTTATTCACACAAGAGTTATTTCAAGCAGGCAAATGTTTATTTTCGTTCTACATAGTACAATTTATAAAACGTTACAAACAGCACATACAATGATGCGGTTGCTGACGGGTATTATCGAACATACACGGTAGTACAAACAGTTTGAATGTTAGCCTTCAAGCTATGTGCATAAACAATGATAAACCCAAGATCAACAAACATAGTCTAAACACGCAGAAGTAAAGTCGCGGTAAAGGTATTTCAAAACAACTATTCATAAACCATGCAAAAAAAAAAAAAAAACTGAACAGACGCGACAGTTTTACATAACGAGTGCGATTACAAACCAGTTGCTTTAACAGTAACTACAGGCTAATGTGGTAAAGAATAAAGCTGTGCTTGGAGGTGCATTTGACCTGCCTGTCCTTTCCCCCCCCCCCCCCCCCAAGATGAATGTTCAACACACCTGGGGGGTATGTTCGACTAAAAATGTTTCGTTTCTTCTAAAAAGAAATGGAAGTGATGGAAGTGAAGATATTGCGTCTGATTTGTTAGCCAGTCAATTTTTTCAGCACAATGTTAAGCTGTTAGGTTCGATGACAGCGCGCCTTTACAACTCTCCGTCTCCTGATCTGCCTAACGGGGCTACTGGCCCTTCGACAAAAATATCACCTATCATCGACAAACCGTAAGCACCTAGAATGCCACTTTCTGACTGCAGCATCACCATTGAACATTGTAATCCATGGAAGCAACCTCCTGGCTCAGCATTCTTCACTCATCACCCTCGCCAACCTCACCTAATCTCGTTATTGCTGATCACTGGTGAAGCACACCCGCCAGCAATATGAAAGTGAACACCTTACCTGGATTCTTGCCCGTTTTACGGCTCCCTAAAGCTATACTGACTCTCAACGTCTCAAATAGTACGTGGCTTGGGGGTCTAAACTTTGCATTCTAGCCTTCTTCTGGAACAGAGCTTGTTCCAAAACTTGCAGGAGCGTCAAAAACAAGAAGAGGGCTGTTCACCTTCATATCGCTCACGGGCGTACCTTCAAACTCCGGCTCACGTCCCACCTGCCCCTGCTGTTTTCTGTCTGTCGACAATGTCGCCACTCTCCAATGCGACATTTATGATTTGTGGTTCCACCAGAAATGTGAAGATGTATCTCTCGCTTTGTATAGACGTCTCTCCTCATTATCAACCGAGTGGCTCTGTGCGGCGTGCCAGCTCCCACCCCTGGCCGATGACCTCTTTTCATCCCCTAAGCAGCACAGAGCCCCTGTGTACCCCACCATCATCGCCAACTCTACCAAGTAGTTCTCCGACCCGCCTCCGGCGAGCGACATCGGCAGCATTCACCGTTCGCATGACAACTTCGCATTTGGCATAGTTGTCGTGTGAAAAGTGCGCAATCGGAGTCTACAGACTCCAATCCCGTTTGGTTTTCCAACATTTGCTTTCTAAAAAACAACCTTCCTGACTTTAAAGCGCTGAAGTAATCTTTCCCGAATACAATATTCGCTGTGTGCGAGACATGGCTAGACGCCTGTCTTTGGTGGGCAATTAATGGGGAATTGATCAATCTCGCACAATTCTCTTTATTCCAGCAAAACTGTCCCTCCTTGGGGCAAAGGAGTCCGTCCTCGCCATGCCATAACACCTGCCCTGCCAACGTCTCGACCACCTCACCCCTTCGGGTCTAGAAGCCATCTTTGTCGAGGTATTTTGCAAACATGGAAAGCTTCTTCTGGTGTCTACCTACTGCCCACCCTCCCTCCGTGAACAATCGTACGCCCTCCTCCAAAAGAGCCTACAGCGCGTCGACCCCAGCAAGTTCTCTGCACTGTTCATCTGATCCACTTGATGACATGCTGTAAGACGTATTGGAAACTGCTGGCCTCACCCAACTTCATGACGCCTAATTCTACATTTCTCAAAACAGCAACGCTACATTCCTCGACCTCATCTGCACCAATAATCCCACCTTATCCTACCGCTGCACAGTGAAATCCAGCCTACCAGGCATTGATCGCAGTGCTCTCCTCACCAATATCCATTGCCCTAAGCGAGGTCATCAAGCCAAGAAGTTCCAGCAGTTCTAAAAAAACGATTTCCCTCATCTCGATCAGCTCATCCACCTCGCTCCCTGGTTCATCATGTTTGATCACCCATCGGCTGACGAGGCCGACGACCTCTCACTCAACATATCAGCAATTCAGCACAAATGTGTTCACCCTAAGGATCAATAGGATGCACGGCAGCCTTCCATAGATGACAAAGGAGATTGCAGTCTCAATCAGACGTAAACACTGACTATTCAAAAAAGTGCCTCTAAATCCCACTCATCTTTACCAAGCCCACCAGGCACGTACCGAAGTCAAGCATCTCATCCATATCTCCCATAACGATTACCTACCAACTAAGAGCAAAAGCAACCTGCCAGCCCAAACTCTTGGGCATGTTTTCACTATAAAAAAAAAAATGTTCCACGCGCCGGTCTTCACACATCACGGCAGGCCCTATTCTAATCTTGACGACATAGCACAGCTCTTCTCTTACCACATTTCTCGGGCTGTAGCATTACTTGACCCTACCGCACCTAACCCTTGTCCCACTCAACCCACAACTCAGCCAATCAAGGCCACACCAGCAATCACACTCTCTTCCATAGTCATTCTTCAAAGTGAAACCTACCAAGCCCTCGCCTGTGACAACTCCTCTCAACGCCCTAGATCAGACAGCCTCCACCCTGCATTGCTTAAATCCTGTGCTGGCTGTATCTCCCCCGTCCTCACTCGCCTCTTCAACGATTTTCTCTAGCCGCCTCGGTGGCTCCGAGGCGAGAGCGCTGGCCTACAGATCCCCATGTGGCGGGTTCGAATCCCGGCCGAGGTGCCCGCAATCTGACGGAGGCTTATTGCGGAGAAGGCGCCGTGTAACCGAGCTTTCGGTTGCACGTCAAAAGATCCCCAGGTGGTCCAAATTAATCCTCAGTCCTCCGCTGGGGCGTGCCAGATGCCCATTGTTGGTTTGGCAAGTAAAACTCCCAAATTTGACTTTTTGAACGATTTTCTCTCCCACAGCTCTGTTCCTAAATCCTGGAAAGTTGAGTCAGTAACGCCTCTCAAAAAGGGACACGGTGCCCCCTCAAGTCTAAAATCCACTTGTGACGGAGTGTATTACCGACTCATTCGGTGGTGTGCGTGCGGGCACGTGTGTGTGTGTGTGTGTGTGTCCCACCGTGGCGTTCGCGCCAGATTACAAGGAATCCTCGCCTCGCGGCCAGGGGAAGAAAATAGGACAAAGAAGAGGGACAGCAAAAAAAGGGGGGTTTAGCCATCGCAAGCCTTCGGACGAAGAACGTTGTAGCAGTTGTCTGTGTTGCGAACTAGTCCTGGGTACTGTCTCTCCTCAACGTCGGGGCCCGACGTTGAGGAGAGACAGTACCCAGGACTAGTTCCGGCACATATAACTTTATCTAAACTCGGCTTGAGTTCGCGACACAGACAACTGCTACGACGTTCTCCGTCCGAAGGCTTGCGATGGCTAAACCAAACAATGGAGCCCCCGCCAATATGGTTTCCGCCCGGCAGGAGCTGCGAATCGGCCCTTGCAGCTTTCACTTATGCACTCAGCACCAGCCTCGACAACCGAACTCCGTGCGAGATTGTCCAGTTAGACTTCAGAAAGGCTTTTAACAGCGCAGACCACAGCTTGTTTCTATCCAAACTCCAACAGATGGGAATCTCCGGCATGAGGAATTAAAAATTTACTTTTTCACACTACCTTATTCTTCAAGGGCTCTTTTCGTGATTTAGCACAAACTGGAAACACTACTAACAGGTAGGGTGTCGACTGAGCTAGGTCATGTGTGCCATTGCGTGTCAAAGGGGCTTTGAGAAAACTAATTGAAGAACACTTTGCCCAAGCTCAAGAGAAAAAATCTTGTTCTTGACCACTGGCTAACACAACATGATGGGAGCAACCGGTTATTGTTTTCTTCCGGTGACTTCAGAACGAGGTCTACTGGCACGACAACCAGCTCTGGTTGTCGTGCTGATCCCTAAGACAGATCGTGATGAGGAAGAGCTAGAGATAAAATTTAAAAGCGCTAACAAAGACGAGGACAAAAAGGAAGGCGAACAGGACGAGCGCTTGCTCCCAACTGAACATTTAGCGCTTTTAAATTTTATATCATGAACCAACTCGCCCGCTTCGCCACTTTAGTAAGAGCTAGAGCCCTCCTAGCCACTGTTTTTTCCCAGATATGCAGAACTATCTTTACTGCACTTACCCAACCATTTACACAGTTTGTTATATGACAAGTTGCAGATTATTGTCAAGTGACCACTTGTGGCTGCGACATTCATAACATTCCTCATGAGGAATGTTATGCCGCAATGTCAATTTCGGTGGCCCTATTACAGCTATAATCTGTTTCAGCCTAATTTTACAAAGAAAAGCACTGCCGCCCTTTGGAGCTAATCAGAGCAACGAAGCAAGTTTTGTGAGAGCTCTCCGTAGGAGGTGTATATCCCCACAATATGTTGTCCCGTCCCTCAGCCAAATGTTCCAATTGTCTCGTTGGTGCCGTAGCTTTGGTAATGCCCTGTAAGCTGCAGAAGGATGAGTCAACCTAGTTCCAGTAACAGTTCACCTCACGTACGAATATGACCAGAAAATGCTCATGCTACCCAAGGATGAGGGTCGACAAATTTCCCAGCGTACGGCCTCCGATTTTCTTCTCGTGGCCCAGATGATGAGCTGCCTCTTGAGTTTCCTCACTTCATCCCCCTGGTTACTGATGGTCCTTGTCTCTGGTGTCCGGCCCTTGCAGCTTGCCTCCACACGTTTGTTGCCCTCGTGGTATTCTCTGCGATTCTCCGAGGAACCATCGTACTGGAACAAGAAAGTAACAGTATACAGTGAATGGACAAAGCGAGACACACCTTATACTCAGGGGCAGATCCAGAACTCCGTTTGGGGAGGGGGGGGGGGGCAGAAAGTTTGTAAGGATGCTATTCTCCCCTTCTTTTGTGTGCACCGGGGGGTCCAGCCATGTCAAATTGCCCTCCGAGATGGGGGGAGGGGGGGGTCGACTTTGTTTGTGGGGGAAGGGGGGGGGGGGGGGGGGGCCGTCGCTTCCTTTTGGATCTCCCCCTTGGATCTGTCCCTGCTTATACTTCTAAATTAGATAAGTACTGTGGGTCTTACTGCATGGCGTGCCAAGCGGAGATAAATAATGTCTGGAGCTTGACGGGGGGAGGAGGGGTCTCGACGCATGCTGGACGACAGGTGCCAGATGCTGCCATACCCACAGGGTATCCTGACGAGAGAGAGCAGACAGGTGTGAGTTCAGGAAATTGGCATGTTTGAGCAACACTTCTTAGAGTTGCCTTCCCGTTAATTCCCTTCAAGGGACATCCATCTGACTAGTTAATTCAGAATCATGTTCAATGTACCCTGTCAACTTGCTTAGCCAAATGCAAATATATAACAAGTGGTAAATTCACTTTTTATAATGTTGCCTGTTTTTTTTTTTGTTTTGTTTTTTACATCTTATGCTATGATGCCAACTTCACTTTTATGATTTTAGAGATTAGCAAATCCAAGGTTCGGTCCTGATCCGCGTCATTTGCTACTATATTTATATTTTTCCAGTAAAATGGTGTGAAAGTTTCGATACGTGGAGGTTGCGCGTGAACAAGCAATTCATTACGTTCGACCGTTTTACAAGTCACGTCCGACGTACATACGACTAAGAAATTAACCGAGTCACATACACTGCGTTGGAGAAAAGACGATCGTGCCATGGCCTGACGCGAAAGACAGCACGAGCACTTTAAAATGTTTGCACTCACCAGCAACGAACTTGAAGCTGAATCCCGGAATCTCGAACGGCGAAGTGAGTCCCCGGCTTTTTGGCTTCTTGCCTGAGCAGGCCCATTTAGAACACATTCATAGCACGATTCGGTAACTCACGTGACATTAAAACGCCAAGCGAGGATCCAACCGAAAGGGAAATGTACTAGGAAAGAGAAATTCGCAGAACAGCAACACCGACAACGCCGACAACGCGACCGGCGACATGGCTTCGGTTAGGGCAATGAACTTTTTGAAGCTAACGGTAACTGCTCGATTTTTTCTTTCCATGTTGGTTTATTATTATTACCTAACTTATTATGTTTTCTAAAAATAATAACACTAACGCACTCAATTTAGTCAATTGCGATTCTTTTTTACCCTGTTTTTTTGTTTGTTTTTGTTTGACAACTTCAGTTGTCGCCATCCGGCTTGAGGAGCGCTGTGTATGCGCGATTACCGGAAGTGGCCTTGAGTGGGACCACTGGTTATGATTCCACTGTGGCCAGGTCGCGGCGAACAATAGGCGACCGCCGCGACACGGCCGGCTTGCTCGCTTCCTATGGGGCGGCCGTTCTCCTATCACCGCTTTGATGATGACGATGATAGCGCGACCGTAGCGCCACCTCTAGGTCGATCTCGAGGCCAATAGGAAGTGCTTCCTCCGACGGGCGTCGGAGTGGGGCCTGTGTGCAAATTAGGGGTGTCGCGAACTCTTGTCGAACCGGTTTTTTAGGTCGAACTTTCGGGGTTCGACGAACCTTCGAAAATTTTCACCAAATTCGATAGGGGTGTTGCGAACCGGCCGAGGGTCGAGATCGACTTTTTCGAACTTTTAGTGGAAAATTCGACGAACCTTGCATTGAGGTTCGACTCGTGTGCGCATGCGCGACAGGCTGGCCAGTTAGCTTTGGATTGGATGGTAGTGGCTAAAGATTAAATTAAGGGCAGCGCTGATTGGTTATTTCACTTAATACAGTACAAAAAAATTAAGTTATTAACCTCTTCAGTGATTAGAATTAGTTTCCTTTAATTGCAACCGTTCATAAAATAAAATAGCCCTTTTCTTAAAAAAATATCCTCCAAACCTAAACATGCTTGTATCAAGCTCTGGCCACACTGTCCACAAAGTCGAACCGGTCCAATCTGTTGAAAAGTTCGAAGGTTCGTCGAACCGGTTCGACCCAGTCGAACCCCAAAAGTTCGACCTAAAAATCTGGTTCGACAAAAGTTCGCGACACCACTAAAATTCGACCGGTTCGACTTTGCGGACAGTGTGGCCAGACCTTGATACACGCATGTCTAGGTTTGGAGAATTTATTTTTATGCAAAGGGTTATTTTATTTTATGAACAGTTGCAGTTAAAAGAAACCAATTCTAATCACTGAAGATGTTAATAATTTAATTTTTTGTACTGTATTAACTGAAATAACCAATCTGCGGTGCCCTTAAAGGGATACTGAACCAAAGAATTCAGTGCCCATAATAAGTGGCGCACGTTCTTTCCACCAGCCAGCAGCCGCCGGTGTGCGCGAGCACACGCAACAAAAATGACGTCACAGACCTCCATTCGCGGTTGAGATGACAGTGAAATGCAAGGGCTTCGGACTAAAGGAGAATAAAGACAGGCTTTTCATCTCTACAAGTGAAAGCTACGTGCTTGTTAGACCAATTCATCGCTTACTTTTTACACCAGGCACCACTGTGTAGATGAAAAACTTGTCCTTATTCTCCATTGGTCCGAAGCCCATAGATTTCACTGTCATCTCAACCACGAATGGAGGTCTGTGACGTCATTTTTGTTGCGTGTGCTCGCGCACACCGGCGGCTGCTGGCTCGTGGAAAGAACGTGCGCCACTTATTATGGACACCAAATTTCTTGGTTCAGTATCCCTTTAATTCATCCCTTAGCCATTACCATCCAATCCGAAGCCAGCTGGCCAGCCTGTCGCGCATGCGCACACGAGTCGAACCTCAATACAAGGTTCGTCGATTTCTACGAAAAGTTCGAAAAAGTCGAACCTGGTCGAACTCGAACCTCGGCCGGTTCGCGACACTAGTGTAAATCACTCCTCCGACGCCGAAAGTGACGTATCGCGCCGGAGGAGAGACGGCTGTGTGGAAATCACTCCTTCGACGCCGGATGTAGTTTGTGGTGGATTAGTCAGTTATCTTACGTGAAAACTAGGTTGCATACTTACTTTTGCAAATGTTTGGTGAAAACGTGACCAGAGTAGCAATTCAATTTTTGGCATTTCTGGCAATTTGACAGAAGCAGGGAAATAACTCTGAAGCATGAGCAAAACAACCAAAAGGCACTAGAATGCTCCGAAATTCGGTGAAATTAAATTCAATGAAATGGCATTTAATGAATCCGAGTTCAACGAAATGTCCACTTAATCGGTGGAATTGTGTTTAATGAAAATGTTTAATGCCCGTAGAGTGTGCTCATGTAACAAGATGGCCTTTGACAAATTGGCCAAATCCTAAGGGGTGGCTGCGAGTGCAACCAGCCTTCAACTCTCCGCAGAGTGAGGGATTGTTAGGCGATATCCGGTGCACGTGCAGTTGACAAAATGAGGCAAACAGCAGCAAAGATTCAAAGGCTAGTGCTTTTATTACTGTTTCTCAAGACTATCCTCGTAATATATTTTAAATAATCAACATTGTCGTAACACCTTGCTTCAGACTCTCTCCTCGGAACAAAGCAGCGACAGAATGAACAAAGGAACCCAGGCCCAGGAGTAGTCCTCTGAACCACCGACAGGAACACACTTATGCTTACATACACACGTGCGAGCACGCCATGTATATGCTATATTTATACGCACATTTACATGGATTTGTAGTATAGGCAGCTATACAGTGGTAGTAGTGGTTTCTTGTGGAAGGACACTCGAGAGTGACGAGTGGCGAGAGCGCGAGACAGACACCGGCGAGTACCGCGGGGAAACGACACTTGCTTTCCACACTCTCCATTCGCAATCACCTAAACACACGGCTTCCGAGTGAATCCACTGCGCCGTGGTGTGGCGTGGCATAGCGTGCACCACTAGTACGCTAGGACGACTCCCTCGCGCGGGAACGTCCCATTCTTGTTGCGTGCCGGGCACAGACGAAACGGTCCTAGCCTCAAACCTTCGCCCCTCTACTGTCGGAAAAGCACTAATATAGCACAAGACTCAACCGTGTCTTTTAAAGCAGTTATGCCCATGTCAACCTCCTTCTCGAATGACGTCCCTTTGCATGCAGAATACCAGTGGGGAGCTTCCACATGCAGAATTTGCTCAGCCACACGCGCACATATACACAAATTGTGCACGCTACACGGTGCATTTAAGGATTTTGGTTACACTGTTGTACGCAGAAAGACGCTTCCCCATACCGAAAGCCGATGTTTCTCACATTCAATGTGACAAGGTCAGTGCATAAAGAACAAAGCAAAAATGTGTTCACCACCCTATTCACAAATTCTACAGTAACCCTTCCGACGGAGAAGCGACGCTCGTGCTGAATCTAACCTTCCTCTACATTATATACAGTCATCGGACAATTCAGTACAATGGTCACAAGTCTGCCATTCCTAGAATATGCAGTTCGAAAGCATCACGAGCCGACACTAACGTTAACAAAACCCGGCAACCGTAACCATTCAAGAAAACTGAAAACTAGGGAGGTCATGAACCCAACGTGGTTCGAGTTTGACCAAGTTCGATTTTCTCAAACTTCTGATGCGAAGATTGAAAAAGGTTCAACTAAAATTAAACTTTCGTGGACATACGCAAAAATGTTAAAACGAGCTGATACCACCGGGAGGAGAAAAAGTGTAATATTTGTTGGATGTATTGTTTCACTGATTTGCATTACTAACAAAAGAATTAAAAGCAATTCTTTTTTATTTTATACCGTATAAACAATGGTAATCAATTTGTAATAAATAAAACACACTTTCTAAATTATCCAAAATTCAAAATCTGTGCAGAAGCTGGGCAACACTGTTAATGAGTCAAACTTCGTCAAACTCTGCAAAAAGGTTGTAGGTTCACCAAACCAGTCGAACCACAAACCTCATTAAAAATTTCAACACCCCTACTAAAAACTAGCCCGTCGTGACATCATGTGTCCGATAGTTCCGAACCCAATATCTGCGGGGCATGAAAAGTTTAGTAGGAAAACTTCCACCAAAAGTTAAAGAAAAAAACCTAATTGCCAATTTTATTAGGCCCAGTTCAAACAATCCAAGCTACAAGTTCTTGATCCAAAGCACAGGTGCTAGTTGGACTTGGTTGTGACAGAAACTGCGGTAGAACAAACATCAAATAAAAAGAAATCTCGGCAACCCACATACTCTCCAAATTAATTCTTCAAAACTCTCAGCGCAACTATTAGATATGTTTGCCATGAAAAAATAAAAATAAAAAAGTTCAGACACAATACAACTAGAATTGCATTTGTATGACCACGCACACAGATCGGCACCCTAGGGGCATCCTAGGCAGCGCTATCGTGGTTCCAGCGTCCAAGGGTCGTAACCCGAGGCCCCTCCCACGCATGGCCGCTATCTCTTCTCGGTTGACAAGCTTATCGGCATCCCGGCAGGAAAATCCCCCGCAACCCCGACTGAGGAAGCATTCCGCAAGAAGAACCAAACACATTGCGGGAATCGTGCAAGCTGCTTCCAGAAATCAAACACTGCCCGAGTCCCCGGAAAGCGAAGAACCGAAGAAGGTCGACGAACTAAAGAGAAAAAAAGAACTGTACAAATGTACATACACGCGCGTGCACACATGCACACACACACTCACACACATACCAGACACAACTTGAAACAGTCTAGATAGAATATACACTGCCCTCCTACAGGGTCGGACACGCTGGACAGGCTGGTACAGATTACGTTGTGTTCCCATAATACGTGGCCGCCGCTTCGGCAGACTGTGAATCCCATCCATTTATGCCCACAAAGCGCGCAGATTTATGTAACACTGAAGAAACCTCGTGGAAATGATTCGGCACGGCAAAAGAGGGAAGTAACAGAACCGTCTCCTCCTTTGGAAAGCAAGTTTTCCTCCTAGTTTGTTTTTTATTTAGGGCCACACAGAGACGAGAGAGAAATACGTCCAACTCGCCAATCACAGCAGTTGTTCTTCCGGGGTGAGCGAAGGTGCGGACGACACAGAAACCAAACGCACGAGTTAGTCGCGAGACGGAAAGGCGCCTCGGACATTGCCTCAGCCGCCCACCCTAGCCGGTTACTCCGATTACTTTAGGTCCACCCTCCGCCAGACGATGCGGCAACACCGGAGGCCCCAGCTCCCCGCCTCTACCGCGTGGCGGCGGCGCATCCAAGGCAGGGACCCCAGGCTCGCGGGGTCATCTGCACCGTCGGGACGAGGGTGAACCGCGGTTGTGACTTCGGACCGACAGACCACAGTTTGCGAGCGTCTCGAGCGAACAGTGCAGGACTCCAGAGGCTTCTGTACGGCGCTCCACTTGCAGACGGCCGCAACGGTCCCCTTGGGCAGCCCGGAATTCCCCGGCGGAGACGGCGAGGCCCCTTGCGGGTGCGGCGTCCAGGGGCAGGTGGTACATGCCGGGCGGGCCGCCCACAGAAATCCTCTCCCACGTGCGCTTCTAACCACTGGCAGCCCAGGCTGGTGGTGAGGGCGGCAAAGGAACCGGGGGAGCACGGGACACAGATTAACACGCTGCAACCGGGCACTGGCCCCCTCCCAGTGATGATCGGCCTGCCCAAGACCGATTGCTCGGCGGTCGCCGATGCCAGCTACTGCCGCCCCTTTTTTCCACTTTTTTTTAAAGTATGAGGCCGCCTTACGTTTCTTTCCAAATAGTGCAGACCATTCCTACGACCCGACGGGCTGCGGAAGTAAAAGCAGTAGCGAAACAAACAAAATGACAAAAAAAAAGTTTATAGATGTAAAAAATAGATGTCTTTACTGTTTAAAAGATGTGGCTGTTCACATTCATTTCTTACTTTCACGAAAGCAAAAATTTAAGCTTCGCGTATCAAAGTTTTTGACTGGTGTACGCCTCAATACACGAGCAATGCCGGTTTCATTTCTGGCAAACATACGACGAAAAAACTCTGCTTGCTCATTATAAGCAAGGCTATGAATATGAGAAAAAAGAAGAAATTAATTTCTAGACGTGTCCTATTCTCTTGTAGCCACTTATATATTGGCAAAATTGTGGTCGAAAGTCTCAAGGAATCGCTAGAGGCACACATCACGAGAGAGCGGGCTTAAATTTGAACGCGCGGATTCAAGTTCCGGTGAATGCCTGAAATAAAGATAAAGCTAAAAAGCCACTACTGTGTTCTTTCCTTGACTTTCGAATTACATCTTTAGGCACTCCAGACAGCTTTAACCAAATTGTCTGCTTTTTTTATGTTCGAGAGAAAATGCAAAAATAACTTTGTTGCAAGACGGCCTCATATAGTAATCGGCAAGTGGACATTCTACGAGGGTGAAATGCTGGCCTAGTCGGATACGGAATAAGGAAGAAGATTAACCAAACGAGACATACTAAAAAAGGAGAAACGAGGAAAGTAACACTGAAAAGTAACAAAGAGTCACTTCATTCCATTTAACGCTACAGAACCTAAATAGGGGTATTGGGCATGTACCCATCAGATAATGGAAAAGAATACAGAAAGAACAGGCCATATATACAGGGTGTACCACCAAACATGTAATTAGAAAAACATGTGAAAGGAGCACAGCCATAAACAGGAATCCATTCGGTAGTATTTTTGCCACTCACCAATAAGGTTATAGATTAGCCTCGATTTTCATATTGTTGTGCGCTAAAATTAGGTCTTGAATTCATATAGTTGAGGGACTTTAAGAGCAGAGTAAAACATTACCAGAAAAATACCAAGAAAAAAAAAGTAGAAAACAAACCCACATATCGTGGATGATGAATTGTAAAATTTAAAATGTTGGACACAAATATAATGCCATGAATATAAAGAAGAGACCATAAATAAAATGGCTGGCACTACCGGAGCTGTCTACCAGACCCAGAAGTGTCAAATCTAACTAATGCGTCTAGTAGGTGACCCTTGTTGTACACCTTGCTTCACTTCCCCACGAAAAAAGGGTCAGGCACAGAGGCAGAAAAGCATGTCACGTGTCCCGCTCCAGCAAGCAAATCGCACAAAGTGCTGGTTCTGGCATGTTCAAGCTGCATACAGAAAGATGTTCTTTCTGCTAAGCCATTCAGTCCTTCAACAAAAAGCTCAGGCACATATAGTGGATATTGCATTGCAAGACAAGCCAGAAAAATAGGCAACAGCGCATAGAGAGCTTAAACTTTCACCGAATGTGCATTGAGGTGGTCAATTTTATCTCGTGAAATTTCAAGGTGTAATACTCTTCCTGGAAGAAAACAAGACCAAGAGACTTGCAAAAGTCAATGGCGGGCGTGTTCGCAGACGGCCGAAATAGCAAATAATGTAGCTTGTGGTGCCATCTCCTGGTGGGTGCAGCTAGCAGACAACAGTTTGCCGTACCCAATCGCCTGCAAATGTGTCTGCCGTCGACTTTGGCAAATCTGTTGATCTTATTTTTTACAAAAAGAGATCCACACCTTGTAATTTTAGGAGGTCGAACTGACCACCTCAATGCACATTCGGTGGAAGTTGGAGCTCTGTACAGAAGCCAATTTTTCCGACTCCTTTTTGCGGTGCAAGATCCACTGCGCACACCTTATGGGCATGCAATGAAGTAATGTTAAAAACAGTTTACTTCACCTAAAAGCTGCCTAGGGCAAGGGCCACATGAAATGGCACACATATTGCTTTTGTAAAATACCGAGCATCCACCCATTCTACAACATGTGCCCACCCCTCAGTTTTGGAACGTTCAAAAAAATACACTAATGACGTCTTTACGTGTTGTGACCTAAAAAGCACCCATTCCCCTAGTTTACATTATTACCTCCAAATGTTTAGTGGATGCTTGCTTGGGAGTTTACGGTACTTGTAAAAAGAAGCTCACTAAATGGGTACACCCTGTATAGATGCCACATACTACCTGGTCAGCACAAGCAACACCGACAATAAGCCTAAATTTTGTCTCCTCTCGTTACTAGGCTCACCCCTAAACGAATGAGACGCTCGCACTGCCCAAACTCTCAGTGCTACTGCCAGGGCCAAATCGGGAATGCAACAAAGCGATTCTGCCCCAAAACAGCGAGAATCTAGTCATTCACTGGTAAGTACTCACTACATAGAAGAAAGCACATTCCTGACGGCTGGGAAAAAACAACTGCACCAAAATACAACTCTACAGGAACAGGTTAGTCACACAAGCAAAGAGTCACCATGGCAGAGAGACCGCATACGTGCGAGAACATTTCAACCAGCCATTCTATCGGCGGTGAAGGGGATTGCAAGAACCGTTAGCGATCCTCCAACTGCCCACTCTGGCCTAGCCATGACTAAGCTCTGTGCCTTCGCTGAGTCTTTTTCTTCCATTCCCCCGGATCGGGCACTTGGCTCCCTCTCGGTGCAGCTTGTTGCAAATATTGATGCAACAGCCAAAGAGCAAAATTTGTCTTCTAGTGGCATTGAAACTTCTCGCTATAAAAGAACCTGACCAGTCGTGAAAATTAGACGAATAAAATATTGTTTATTTTGCACTTTTTCTCGTCATTTTGCGCAGCCCCTCCAGAAAATAATACCGCGTGTGGTATATAACGAGTTCTAGATATAAAGCTATTCTGCACTAGAAAGAAATCGCAGCTGGTTCAGATCGCCCACAACTTACTGCAGATGGAAGAAAATGCGAGACAAATAAATAATACTACACAAAACAAAGGACACAGTCGCCCACTTGTTTGGGGCACCAGTTCCTCGGGGCTTTTGAAGCAACACTCCGAGCAAAAGCGACAAAAAAAAAAAAAAAGCAACCCGGTTGCAGCGAAACATGAGCGGACAGGAAAATGCGTGTCCCCGAACACGCCGACAGTGCACGTGGCGGTTTGGGGTGGGAGCCACACAAGCACACCGACACACAAACACCGAGGGTCCCACAACCGGGAATGCAATCGCACCGGAGCCGTTTGCAGCTCACACACACACGTGGCAAAGCAGTGCCAACCAAACTCCCGGAGCCACTTTTTTCAGAATGCCGGGACCGTCTACGGCCGCCGGCGGACCTCGGGGAACGAGACGCAGCCCCGGTTCCCGTCTGTCCACGCGGGAGAGCGCGGGGGGCAGAAACAAAGATTGCGACGAGGGACTCGACCGAACCGAAGAGAGGCACGTCCCCCACAAACTAATGAACGTTCAGTCCGGCGACCTTCGAGGGAAACTGAAAGGGCGCTCCCTGCCCCGGAGAAGAGAGAAACCAAGGAGAAAGCCCAAACGGGGGGAAGGGGGGTGAGAGGGGCAGTTTCCGCGAGACACAGACGGTGCGGGCAGCTCGCGGCGAAGAAGGAAGAGAACCGAAGAGGGCTCGGCGCCCTCCCACGGGCGCCCTCGACGAAATCGGCGGAAGAGGAAGAAGGGGAGAAGGGCCAGTGGGAGGGGCCGACGCAAGCGGGAATTGCCGAGATGAGGCGGTGTTGGGGCACTCCGGGTGGGAGCCCACTTACGTCATGAACCACGCTGGGAACAAACGGCAGGCGGGAAAGAGAGAGAGAGAGAGAAAAAGGGAGGGAAAAAGACAGTGTAGAGCAGCACCACCAGTGCGGCAGAAAAGAGTATCCGCCTCCAACTTTCTCCGTCCCTACCACCAGCTAACAAGAATTTAACGGCGAAGCGGCGCGCATATGTTTGCGGAGAACGGAACGGCGAGTGAGTTGGACAGGGCAAAAGCTGATGGGGCAGAAATTGTGACCTTGGGCCGGCGGTGCAAAGAAAAAAATAACTTCCTTATTGATTAAAAATCTGGCTGGAACTATAGTAAGTTACAGCGACGAAAAGGAAGGCAGGAGAGGAGGAAGCAGACAAAACGCTGGAAAAAAAAGGAGGTTCCCCCTCTCCTCTCCAGTGTTCCATCTGCTTCCTCGTCCCCGGCCTTCCTTTCCCTCGCCCTACCTTCTTCGAGTTGTAACGGACTATAGTTGGTTCACTCTTCAATAAACAGAAAACTAAACAGCACTAACAAGGCAGAAAGGGCACACATACAAGAGGGACTGGTGCTAACCTCCAACTAATGCATTGCAAAGTAGAGCTTGACATATACCGTATTTACAAAATCATGAATCGTCCCCTCCCCCCTCTCCTGCAAAACGACAAAAAAATATACTTCAGTGGGGAGGGGATTTAGGATCGCAAGCAATTGTAGGTGGTTGCATAGGCTCCCAATGAGAATAATAATTAGCAAGTGCATCCTCAAACATGTCAAAATCTTTTGTCACTTTCCAGACGAAACCGAGCCCTATAATACAATCTGCGTTCTAAATACACACTCAGTATGAGTCATTTTCTACTTGAATACAAATGTTAAAAAGCTAGCTGGTAGGTAGAACGTCAACATGTTGACAGTGTGAAAGCGTGCACCCGTACAAGGAAGCCTCCAATCCAAACTGCGTCACTAAGGTCGTCTACGAGATTTCTCTATGCTGTGGGCGTATCCACGTGGGGAAACCGGCACACTGCCTCGATGACGGAGCGCGAGACGAGAACAGAAGTGCGCAACAACTTGGGGCAACATTCTGGCGAACACCGCAAGCTATCTACTTTTTGAAAAAGCCAAGTTTATAGTTCATAAAGAACAACTGATAAAACAGAGAGAGATAGTGGCAAAGCAATTTTTATCAAAAAGGTGAAAAAGAGGCAAGTTTGGGCACCTTCCATTTCACAGCACTGCAACTTCCTTTTAGCTGCCTCTACATCGCTTTTAATGAGACACAATTTTGAGACCATCTTTCTTTGCACGTTTGTAGGACTGAAATTCGAGTTGGCACTTATTCGGGGTGTCTACCCAAAACAATGTTTTCAAATCCGCAGACCTTCCAGGTTTACCCGCCAATTTTATCAGAATCGCCCTGACTGACTTCCAAGGAGACAGGACGTGCGTGAAGTGGAGTCTTTATGTAAAAACGCCTGCACACCAAATGGATTGCCTTACCTCGTCAGTCTATCCTTCGATACTGTTCGCCAAATAAATATCCTGTTTCAAAGAAACTACCGTGCAAAGTTGCGTCGCCAAGAAGAATTTAAAGTTACGGCAGTCCCCTGGCAGCGTGCCGTGTAAACACAACCACGCAGCAGTGAGGTGTCGCACACTGCCTGAATGCCCGTGCTTCCACGGTTCGAAAGCGGTCTCGTACAGGCTTCGGAACTCGACCCCTGTGCTGCGAACGCCTGCAGAAACAGCTACGATACGGAAGCGAGGCGGGAAGCTCCAAAGACAAGCTCTCGCGTCGCGAAGCCACTTGGCGAAGGTACCGCATGTGACAAGGCGGAGAGTTTGTTTCTGCGCAAGTGTTTCGGGATCAGTGTTCCCTTAGGAACAATTTCTGAACAGATATTTTTGTTCGGCGCATGTCGATGCATGCTGCACCACGCGCATCTTTTGCTGTTGTCCGGAGAGTAGAAAGCTCGGTTTCCCCGACTGACGCCGAGCGAGCTGAAAATTCCCCCAACTGACTGACACTTGCAGGTTTTGCCGACTGGCAGATGCCTTGGCTCGTTGTCAGACAGGCGGAAAAAGCTGGCTTTAACGTTGATATAAGGTTGAAGTCAGCACCAGTCCATTGTATGTCTGTATCACTGTTTTGTCCCCGTCTCGCTTGCACCATATTACCCCATATTACCCTTAGTTTTCTTCACTGTTCCCTCAAATTGCCTGCCTGGAGTTTAGTTCTATTATCCCACTCTGAAATGATTATGTAGCATCCTTTCTGCGCTACAATAATGGATATATTCCATGATTTCTTTTTCACCATACAAGGCATTTTTTTTTTCAGGCTTTACAGATTTGTTTTTGAAAGCTACGAAAGCTGCACTACTGTGGTCTGTGTGGGCAGTGATACATGCCAGGGGGACACAACGTGGGGGGCTAATCCTCGCACGAGGTCGGATAATGATCTAAAACATGTTAATCAGCTTTTTAATTGGCGAATATAAGCATGCTTTCAATTCTAAACTTCCTGGACATTGTCAAAAACAACTAAAGAAGTATATTCTTGAATTATTTGCGACGCGTCGGAAGTGCGGTGATATGCCAAAGTTACCACAAGTGTGACAGGTGCAAGGGTGGCAATGCGGAAAGGCAAATGTAGAAAGACAAAGAAAATGTGTAGGAGTGTTTTCACACAACTAGCCTTGTGTCTGTTGCACGAGCGCCAACTTTAGCGTGCCACCGCGCTTTCCACGTGCCAAACTCTTTTTAAAATTTACTTTTTTAGTGCTTTCCGGTGATACACAGCAAATTTCTAATTGAAACCACATCTTTATCCTCGATAAATAAAAATTAAATTAAGTTTTGGTTAATTAACAAACTTATCTTGATTGATTATCCCCCGTATTATGTTCCCCTGGCCGCATAACTAGCCTGCCCAGACAGATAAACGGGGCACATAGACTGCATCTCAACATCAGGATTGTTAGAATCTAGAGTTCAACAGTGAAGAAATGTTCATTATGCACCTCTCGTAAAATATTGTAATCTTTAAACAAAAGCTTCACTCTCAACTATCCTAAGTTATTGTGAGGCTGGCAAATGTATAGTTAGTAAAACAGCTTCTATTTAACTCCTGTAGCAGCGTTCATTATTACATAGTGGGGCACCAATCTCTAAACACTAGGTCTGTTTGAATGGCCTAGGTCTGCTCAATTCGGCCAGTTCAGAGGAGTGCAAGTGTTGTGCAGCGGTGGCACAGAAGTGGAGCGGAATTGGAAGTGCAGGGTGTCGTCTGCATCCTTGGGCTCTTGCTTCTCCATGCTATATCGTATGCTACATTAAATTCTTCACGGTTTAATGAGCTCGATCACGCTTCTTTAGTTTTGAAGTTTAGAAATAATTATACTGAATGAGCTACGAACGTTTTCAGCACGAAATTCTTTTCTGCTTGCATCGTTACCAGTTACCGTCCACTTCCTATTGTTCCCATAAGCGTTTGTGTCCTTGGACTGCATTTAAAACAATAAAATTTACATTCATTTAGCAATAGTAGATCAAATCCAAGCCTATTGAGCTTCACATTTTGACCATAGGTCTGTGGCATTAGGATGACTTTGTGTCGGGAGTTACTGGCGGCAGTGCACGCTAGCGGTCACTTCGGAGACGAAAGCCTGACGAGAGCGTAGCCTTGGCAAAAACAGTTATCAACTGTCACTTTGACGTCAAGTTGAAGCATTTATTCTGATTCTCAATGAAGATCCACATGGAACTAACAGGCCAATGTGGATTCTCGGCGTTTTCTCCCGGACCTGTTACTGAGCGTTCACAGATATCAATGGACAAAGCATGCAGTATTATGCTCAGCTACGGGGGCATGCCAGTGCCAATGTACTAAATCGCAGACCTCGGCAATGTATCGGAGTCGTCGGTCTGTATCCAAGAGCTACTGAATGTGGGAGCTATCAAGAATGTAATACTTTTCCAGTGCTTTTAAGAAGAATATAAAAATAGTACCACAGAGCATAAAAAAATTGACGATTTACGTGAGCCAATCTTTCGAGACTTGCCACAGGGAGCAAAACCTGCACGAGCAGATGTGCAAGATGCTTTCAATATATCATATTCAAGCTATTTCCTACCTATGTTAGGATCTCGCATCTGCGTCCTTCCAGGGTTACATTATTCTCATCAATTAGAGGAAATGTAACTTTCGTCGTGGCATTATTTTTAGACATGACAGACATTTGAGCAAGAGCTCCGAGAAATGGCACCGCAAATGTCTGCTCTCGTCGTGTGCTTTTGCACGGACGCTGAACTGACTTGGGAGCTGGTGCAAGGTTTTGAGGAACTGGGTCTGAACTTGTTTGGAACTGGGATGAATCGAACACGCCAGTGTAGCGGCTGTGCAACTTTCGGTTGAATTGAATGTGCCAGTTTTGCACAGCTGAACTAGTTCAGCCAGTTCAGGTGAATCAAACAGACCTACTGTTTTGACACTAATAAACAGATACAAATCGCCTTTGGCTAAGGGAGTAAGGGAGCGTTCTTAACCTAATTGCTTCGCACAAAAGACAGTTAAATATGGATTGTATACCATGTCGCTAAAATGTCAGCTGCTTGCCAGTTTATAGTAGCTTTGGCTACTTTCAGCTTCTGAAACAAGAGATGCACACAATGCCTAGAGGCACAAGAGGCTCTGACCTTTGCAACAAGGGATCTGGCAGGAACTAAGAGCCCCCAGTTGGACACTGGGAACTATCTGAGCCATCGTATCGACAAGTTGCATTTCATGTTTCTACCGTGCAGTATCAACATAAAAAGGGGGTCATGCCGTAGAGGATAGAGGAGGCGATTGGGGGTCAGATGTTGGTCAAAAAGGTGCTCGAAACACTACTGCATAGGTGGCGTAGCAGGCGCAATTGGAACCCCGAAGAAAGAGGTGGAACGAAAGATGTTCGAGAAGCAAGAAACTCTCCACGACTGCCTTACCCAGGGCAGACCTACTCAACTGCCCCCAATCCACCCACGGTTCCCATGCGCTTTTGGCCCGCCAAACAAAATGCTCAGAAGGCGATACTGCAGAGGTTGCAACGGGTCGTTTGGCAACACTACCGTGCACTTGATTTAGACGATGGTTGGCCGCTAGCAATGGCAGTGCAGACAACACAAGAATTGCGCTCATGCAACATGCAAGTCATTGCCCAGAGCAGAGCATCCAACACAGGCAACCAAAGAAGGAATTGCCCGGTCCTCACTAAATGAGAAAGTTTTCTGCGATAAAAAAATTTGTTACGGTGAATTTTCTGGATCGGCTGTTATGACTGTCTTAATGACACTAGCTTACGTCGTATATTTTGCCTAAAAAGCAGGAAGGTTTGAATCCCTTGTCCGTTGTCAAACCTGGAACAACGTTACAGGATGAATTTTCTAAGCCAGCGAAAGAGACAAAAACTTCCAAGTGGCGAGCTGAGAGAAAAACTATTGTTCGTTAGTGCCACAGCAACTTCTCAAAATGGCGCATCATTAACACATTCTACCATTTAATTAAAAATATTAGCTTTTGTTCAAAAAGGCATCGCATGTTTGCCACACGAGACTTCCTGCAGACATCTCGAGTCACCCTTCCATACTTTTCTAAACCACCGTTGAGCTTCACCGATACTTTTTCCCAGCTGCGACGCTTATGAACGCTTGTGCCGTTAAACTCCCACTGGGGTATTTCTATCTTTGGCACGTCGGAGCTTTTTAGCTACTGTTTCCGGTTCCGCTCGCTAGATTATGCACGAAGTTTGTAACTGTAGACCGCTCACGGCGCGCCTGTGGGAACCTTTGCCACCTGCTCCAGCGAGTGCGTCGAGCTTCAGTGCTTTGCTAGAGCGCAGTAGGGGCAGCGGCTGACATGGCAAACCCCTGGGTTAGCTCAATGGGCTCAAAAACTTTCATTCATCTTATAAGTCGACATTCTTTGGTTACGACTGAAGATCAACCCACAATCCTCAAGTAAGAGATAACACGGTTGACTTTCACTTCAACAAATATGGTAGGTCGCCACAGCCGTAGCGACCTACCATATTCCATGACCTACCATATTCCATGAGTAATAAATTGAGCGAGAAAGCATTGTCAGTTTTAACATTTTCCCGGATCACAGACACTTCCTTGAGTCCACTGGAAAACAAACCTGAAGCCTTAAAAAAAAAAGTCTCTGGTTCAATAAAAGCGGACTGAAAAAGTCATGCTAGATATGTACCAATGAAACACCGAAAAACCAACCTCCTGCCCCGAGTGAATATGGGGTCTATCTTTAGGGACTTTCTCATTTAGTGAGGGCCGAGCGATTCTCTCGTGCAGCAAACAAAATAAAGGAAAATATGCAGCAGAAACGTGGCTACGTAGCTCTGTAAAGAGGTCCTTTAAGGCGCACTTTTGACCGATATGCATAAAACTGTGTACAGCAGATTTCAAGATTATGACCTCATGAGAAGTTACACGACTGGGTCTTTGAAATAATCATCGTCACCCCTTTTCTGCGCAAGGAGCAGAAACAGCGAGGCCTGTATCATCTCCGTATAACAAAAGAAATGAAATGGTAGAAATAAAGCAAAGAGAAGATATTGTAATTCTCCTCCCAGACTCCATTAAAATCCAGTCCTTCACTTGGAGACTTTACCAAAAACCAAAACAAACTAAACAACCAAAATGCAAAACAAAAACTCACCAACAATGATAATGATTATGACCACAATGACAGCAATTAAGATTGCCCACATCTGGAAAACAAAAAAGTAACGAGAAACAATATCAAACTCGAGACGCATGCGAGAGAACAAACGCAACACAAACAAGTGGAGGGCTCAACAGGCGCAAGCACAAACTCGGAGCACAACTAGAAAGCAATCCCCAAGAGCACACCTCGAAATGTGCAGCGGGTTACTTACCGATAATAATCACTATCACAACTACACCAATGCCCACCATAATGGCGATCATCTGTAGATCCGTATGCATGAAAAGAGAGACAGAGAGAGAGAGAACGAGACAACCCGGCCGTTAATCTTTAAGGCCCATTTCAGGCCGGCACAGGGGTCACTGAGAAGCTAGGCCTAGGGGTCCATTGGTGGAAAGAATGCAGGGAACTTCGGAACTTCATCCTCACGCTCCGACCTGCATCATCAGGGTTTCAACATCGTACAAACCTCGTCTGCCCGATTCCCATGGTGCGACTTTACTCGCGATATTGCAGATCTGGTAGTCACTGGTACGGCAAAGGAAGTGTGGTGGAAGCGGCGGTTATTATTAGAGAGGCCGTGCAATAGATACCGAGTGGGAATGTTTCTCACTTGAAACAAGCTTACTGGCACTACTGGGGCCTAGAGTCGCTGAATGTTCCCGGAGTACCGAAGCTTCTAAGCTCAACGGCGTCAAAATAGAAACTCAATTTTTTTTTTTATTGCGGTTATTGTGAACATCTAAAAACAAACGGAAAAAGCTCTTTTTGTGAGCTTTCGTTGGAGATTGGTACAAAGTCACAGGAGAGTGACGATTTTATAAAATTTTAGTTTACAAGGTTTCGCGGGACAATTAATAGTTTTTATACAGCCATGTCTCACTGGTGATTTCAGGTAGCGCGTCCTGACCCAGGCACATCCTAACTTCGGTGGTAACTCGCGGCCCGTCGATATGGGAGATGGGGTTGGCACTCCCAGAGACACCTTCCACCGTACATGTTTCGGTGCCAAAATGGCCAATCACAGCTAAAATAGAAGTCACAACGGATGCTATCGAATGCGATACATTGGAAACATTCAGCGACTCTACACTTCGTTTTACGATAACTTGGCGAACTGTGGAGGCTATGGCCCCCACGACCCAATAAGAGCGTAGGAACGAGGCACTTGTCACCATATCACGGGAGCGTGAGAGTCACTGCGCCAAATGCGAGGCCCGGAGGAACCGGCTGTCATCTGCTAGCCAAGAGTCGTCTGCTGCAAAACCAACCAACTTCGGATGAACGCCCACCGCCGCAACATTGCCGTCCGCAAGAGTAGCGAGCTCTTCGGGAACAGTTCACGATACTACCATACGCTCAATTCACTGGCAAAACTGTAGACCGCATTTCCCCTCCGCTAAGTCCTCCGCAACGAAGAAGTCGCTACTGCGTCTGCCTGTCGACGGCCTTGACTGTAGAGCTGCGGGTATCGAAGCGGGCTGCCAAGAGCATAGCGGGACGGCAAAAACGACCTATGAGAACTCCCCAATGCCAGAGCAAAGTTTTGAGCAGAAACAGTCGATCACAGGGATGCGATTGTTCAAACATAGTTCAAAAACCACGTCCTCGGATAAGGGTTGATCCGAATTGAGAATCGTTGAAAAGTAACAGGTTTTCATTTTTCTTTACTGTTATGTTGATAGAGATGCAATTGCGCGAGTTCAATTGCCATTAAAAGAAAAAAGAAAAGCCTTGAACTACTTTTTGTCACGGACAGTGCTGTTGCCGTGGTGGTAACAGGGCCTCCGTGGCCTCAACCATGGAGAGTTTGTTGTCACGTGCCTTGCTCCGACGCCCTTACTGGGTCATGGGGGCCGCAGCTTCCACAGTTCGCCAAGTTATCGTGAAACGGAGTATAGTGGGACCCAAGTACACTCGCATGCGAGGTCACTGACCAAGACTTCGCAAGACTCAACGACAAAGTCTTGGTTCTTTGCAAGACTCGACGACCAAGTTGTGGGGGTCGCATTGTTGGCGTCGTCGACAATGCGATCCCAAGGACTTCGTCGTCGAGCTTCGCGGTTGAAGCGGTGACAATATTTAAATGTGGCTCGTACGGCGGACATGAGCACCATGCGAGCATTTGATTTGGCCTCTTGACAATCAATGCCTCGACATGTTCTCGGGTGGTGGCTCGTGCCCCACCGCTACGACGACGGGAATAGCCGAACCTTAACCATGTGTACAGCTCGATGCGTGTCCTATGCTTTGCCCACCTCAACGTTCGTCTATGATAAACATTGGTGGCATATAGGTAATCTGCTCCAGATCACCCGGCCGCTTAATGTGGCTGCGAGTTGAGGGGGTAATTGCTGGTAGCTTTTCTCAGACTTTTTCTGCGACTGGCACTGCATGAAGAAAATAAAAAATTCATGTGCGGTTTCATAGGTTATTACCGTCAAGGAATGATTCTGAGTGGTATTTATCGAAGGTAAAACAATTTTTGCATCGCCCTTTTAACGTTGCAATTGCAAGACTGTCGGCAAAATCACCATGGGAACCGAGCTTTACCCTCAGACTAAAGGCTTGTCTATACACTTTAAGCGCGTTAAGTCGGCAACAGCTTGAAGCACGAGCTGGTAGCTCTAAAGGAAAACCTGCTGCATACGCAACTGCATACAAGTGAAAGCGGTAGAACTGGGAGGCAATGACCTCACCAGGTCGCATACTCGGTACAGCATTGCACCTACATGTATACACAGTAGGTGTCAACAGCTAGCACGTCGGATAAACTGTCCGCAACTTTTTTTTAATCTTTTATCTCCGGCCGCTTTTGGAACAACCTTTAGACATTGCAAACTCTGCCAATAAAAAACAACACCTAGAAACAAAATGGAAAAAAAAAAAAAAAAAAAATATTGAAGTGAAAACATTGTAGCCCCATCTTTTGCCCCTTTTTTGCACCCCGGTTCTCTACACTGCTTCACCGAAGTGGTCCAGTCGCACGACACCAAACAATAGGCTCTACCGCCAACGCACACCTCTGAGAGAGAGAAAAGGAGAGAAAGGACCCCTTGCCTTGCAGTTTTTCCACCAGAACTTCCTCTTCAACTTGCCAGCCTGCTGCTCGAACTGCGAAGCACCTTGCTGCAGGGCATCTGCGGTGCCACGGGGGTACGGTTTGTCAGTGGCGCCGCGATCATCGTGGGCCCCTCCCACCCATGCAACCTCGCCAACCGCCCTTCAAGCTGCGCCCCGGCAGGGCCAGTCGAGCGACAAGACTCTCACGCACCAATGTGCCAAGGCAACGGCTAGAGACCGTGCAGCTTGGAACGCCCTCGGCAAGGAGCGGTCGCTGAACACATAAATGCGAGGGAAAACGTCACGCCATCCCATAAAGTTAACTAAGCACTGAGAAAATTACGAAAGAAAATTTACCGGAGAAAAAAAAAAACAGATACCATAATCTCCCGAGAAGTGCCCTGCCCCCTAACAATAAACCACCCCTCTTCCTGGCATGCTCTGCAATTTTTTTGTTTAAAACCTCGAAAGATTGTTTTTCTTTTTTGGTAAATGCTGTGCCTGGGCCAATGGTAACATTGGAGGAAATGGTGTTAGCTACGGCGGGAGATAGGCGAACATTGCTGACTGGGAAGGACTGCTATCTTTGCTTCATTGCCCCTTGTTCAGATAACAGGTTTAGCAGGTCACGTGATCTAGAAACAGCACTTTTTCAAATTTTGTTCATCGCACACTGAAAGTTAGCCCACTCCTTACAGTCGCTCGATTTGCTCTCGATTTAGGTGGCCCGTATCTCGGGACATTACGGCAAGCTACGGATTGGAGAGGCAAAACTCTGCTTAACGATAGTGCTATAGTCGGTGAAAGTCCTTGCCCATAGCGTTAAAAAAATCTGAATGCTGGCAGAAAAAAGAAATTGTGTTTTCAGTACCTGCTTTTAGTTTAAAGTTCGGATAAGCATGTTAGGCTCAAACTTCCGTCTTATCAATGCTGCTAGCTGATATGTGAAGCTCCAATTTTTCTGACATGCAAAACACCCTGTCAAGTTTCCCAGAAAGCACCCAGTATACTTTACGTTGGCTTTGCTACTACAATTCTGGCTGTTCCACCGATAAATTTAATATGAACAAAAAGTGAAAGCACGATTGAGTCAGTGTAAATTGAACATAATTACGAAAAACCCAGAGACTGCAGTGAGAGAAGGACAGCACAAACAAGCATCTTTTTGGAGACCTTGTGTTTGCGCTGTTCTCTTGCCTTAGCCTCAGGCTTTACCATAACTACAGGATGTTCCCCAGAAAAAAGAATGGCGTTTTTCGGCGGCCCCGAGTGATTGAACTATGCACCACAGAAAGCTCAAACTCCGTGAGATTCTAACGCTAGCGGTTAGGATAGAATGCGAAAGTTTGAGTACTTGACTCAAAGCTACTAAATCAAAAGATAATTGAGGTCAAATTTTTCTACGAGCCGACGTACACCTAAGCCTAATATTGTCGAGACAAGAACTATTGTAGAAGCTTGTGAGATTTATGTTAGTGAAACGCTTAGCAGCAAGAAAGGAGACACTGCTTTCTTTTGTACTTTCAAGTTTTTTTTTTTTTTTTTTTTTTTTCTGAAATAGATGTTAAAATGTCAGCTCTTGTTCTAACAATATTAGGCCTGGCGGACATCTGAGCATAAAGAAATTTTGTTTTTCTGGATTATCTTTTGATCCAGGCAACGTCATGCTCTCAAACTTTCGTGTTCTACCCCAACCGCTAGCGTCGCATTCTCGCGGAGTTTGAGCTTTCTGTGCTGTACGGTTAATTTACTCGGGTCGAAAAACACTGTTCTTTTTTCTCAGAAAAATTATGAGGGAAACAACACAACTTAATATGCATAAATACCTCCCAGGCTCGTTTAGTAAGCACCCCAGGGTAAGCATAGCCAGGAGCTCTTTATGTCCCAAACCAGGCTAAAAATAAAGCATGCACCTCTTATGGCTCGCCTCCAAGTTCTGCCCATTTTAAAAAGCGCAGAAACTCCTAAGAGAAAAGTTTGGACACCACTCAAGCAAGGACAGCTTGACAGGACACAGCATAATACGAAGTTCTCGAGCAAACTGCAGTACTCGGACACTGCCTCTGACCATCCAAGGGCAACTCCGCTCGATTTTTGTTGCTGAGGAAACTATGCAGCTGTCTTAAGTATCCCCTAGAAACTTGATAGGCCATAATAGAACATAATTCCGTCTAATATGTTTATTAAAATGGCCCATAAAATTTGAGATGTACCGAAGCTGCGAAATCTGCTTAATTTAGTGAGTAATGTCTCCATGTCAATAACATCAGAAGCATTTTTTCCCTCTTTTTTGAGGGGCCAAAGGCTAAGGAGTGTGCCAGCAGCATAATCTGCACTTGGCACAAGCATGCACTGGATGCAGCATCATGAACACGCCAGCCACCTGAGGGAGCTCAGCTGAGATTATCCCCCCCCCCCCCCTTCCCCTCTTCATAACATTTTCAGCTTAAGAGCCTTTCGTACCTACAAACCTCAGCCGTGTGTTTATAAGACATGCACGCAGGACACGGCAACACTTGCACTTTGACTATTGCCATGGTGGATCACGTGACCATTTCTACCGCACGGATGCTGCCATTTTCCAGTGCAATGTCAATGCTGCCTGTTGCAGCCGAAGTTTCGGTTTCGGTTTGTGATCATCTCCAAAGAGTGCATGAAAGATATCAAAAGTTTTCGGAAAAGAAATGGTGCAGAGCCAATTTTTGTACATCTCGATGCAAAATCGTGCATCACTAAATTTTTGGAATGGAGCGGAGCTGCCCTTGGACAACAATGCATATTTTTTTTTTTTTTTGGGGTTCTGACATGTCTCCAAATTTCCACATGAAAATGTTCAAAATTTGACCTTAAAATTGCTAGCTAAAAGTGAGAATCCTGGTTAACATATTTTTGTATTGCCACTGCAACTGTGTAGAATATGAAGCAAGATTTCATGTCATACTCAGTTCCCTAACTCCTTGGGAAAGGAGGCATTCAGCAGGAATGGGAGGGAAAAGTCTCCCTGTAACCGAGTGCTTAAAAAAATTGCTCTTCCCTCAGGCAGAACAAAATCATTTCTTTAGATACTGAGAAAAGGAGTTGTCAAGAACTTTTGCTTCTGTACAACCAATGCCCCTGTTACACGGGCACAATAACTGCAGTTATGCTAAGCCACAGTTGGCGCACAATACTTGCAGACAACATTCTGCGGCTATGCAGTCAAAGCTATGGGCGAACGTGCACCTGAGAATCTTGAGCAACCATCAAAGCAGTGCATGCGCGCTCTTCACTTCTCCTGAAATAGCTGTCCGAGAGTATAGTGAGGCAACTGTGGTGCCGCATAACAGAACCTAAAGTCGAGTTAACCGCGGTTAAAGGTGCCCATGTAACAGGGGTATTAAATTGCTGCTATTTAACTGAGGAGGCACTTTTGGGGATCGAAAAATTTTTCAAGCACCACGAGGCACAAAACTTGGAAAGAGAGTCACATCGACGGCGACAGAGGTTGCCACAAATGCAGAGGTGGGGCCCCAACGTTCTCCTAACGCACAGGCAAGCATCTTGGGACACGGTTAAAGGGGGCATCATGCAGCGAGGCAAGGAGAGACGCCACTCGGACGACACAGAGCACCACCGGGTGGGAGGAGACGGGGTAAAGGCAAAGCCAAACCTCCTGTGCAAACCATATGTGCGAACAAACATCAGTCAGAAAGAGCTCGATCACAAGCTGCACTTCTAGAGCATCATCGACTGCTAGCCATTTTCCTGGCGCTTCCGCTAGGATGTGCAATAACTGAAAAGCCAACCCTTCCAATGCCCGACAACTCCGAAGTGCTTCGGAGCCTCGGACACAAATTCGGGCCGTGCAAGCACCTGGGGCGATACGAGAAACCCCGACATTTCCGAAGGGGAAGGAATGCGTTGGGCCAGCCGAACGCTGAGGGAAACTGGGGACGGTAAAGATTCACTAAGCAGTTATATAACTGTTGCGCAGGCCCCGGCTGGAAGATTCTGCCTTAGATATTTATTTGACTCGCATACCCAACTGTGTATTCCAAACCAGTAAATGATATTTTCATATTAAACTTGCATCTAACAGGCTAACAGAGAGGTGCCAATGAGGCCAATTGTGATTGGAACTCCCAGGGGAAAGAGCTGCAATTTGATCCCTAATGTTCCCAGAACCGAACGATCCGAAAACGACCAAAAGCCTGAAGAAAGGATCTTTGCATCTCCTTGATCCAAGCCCTGGTGTCCTAGGCTTGCACGAGTCTAGCCGAGCGGCAACACCCGCGAAAGAAATCACTTGGAACAAACCTGCATTAGTTGAAAAAATACCCCAAGAGCCTGCTTCATCTGCGTTTCTTTTGAAAGTATATCGGTGGAAAGCACCGTCCTTCTTAGAGTTTATGGTAATGATATGCAGCACAGTAGCTCGGCATTTCATGCAAGCTGAAGAAGCGTCTCCAGTCTGAAAGGTTCTCCAGTCTTCATAAAGCTCTACGCATAACTACTGAGTGGAGGATTTTACTACAAGTGATATTAATAATGCCGCACTGGCAAAGAGCACAAGTGCAATGCAGTTAGCGTAACGTGAGCGCAGGAATTCGCAAATTTTGTCTTAAAATTAGGACTTTTCGAAAGCAAAGCGCTCATTTGCGGCACTAACTTAACTGGTCGAATTTCATGTTTGTCAATACCCAGTCTTAATGAAATTAAAAAAAAGTGGCAATGTCAGGTTTGTGCCAACAGTGTTTAAGAGCAAACACGACACTATTGGTTTGTGGCATTTCAGTTCAAAAGGTGGGCAAATTGTATTGCTTTGGTCTGTGCCCCAAGTCAGCACTTTTCATCCCTAGTACTAGTTGTGATGACAGCCTTTCATCTCCAAGAGGAAAGCAGAAAACTGGCAATCGCCCGATCACGTTAACGGTGTTGCGCTACGTGCAACGCAAAACCTGCAGTGAAAATTCTGGACTACATAATGATAATTGCATCACGTGTATGTTTACAGAGCCGGAAGTTAGTCAGCTTCGATGGGCATCTGGTGTCTCAGATGTAGACGAGAAATTTAGCCAGTGCACTACAACTAGTAGCTTGGGGTTTTCAACGTGCAACACGCAGTAGTGAAGCCCGACCACATGCCGGTATTATGCTCATTCAGACTGAAACGGGCACAGGTGCGGATCGAACCCCCGGGGTTCTGCAGCACGAGCTTTTGCTGCACACACCCAGAGCTGCTATGCGCTAGCCCACCCGGCCACTGATCCCCCCTCTGGACTGCATCATTTAACTACAAATCACAATAAGAGAGACGTCCTGCAATTAACTCGAGGCTCGCGCACATCGCAATAGAAAGAACTTCCCTGCTCCATCAAAATAACTGCCAGCCAAAAACATTAATCCCTGGAAAGAAATCATCTCGCGCAATCCAATCTAATAGAAAGCAAATGAGATCTCCGCTGCTGCGACCCTAGTTCTTATGCAAAGGGTGTGGAAAATGAAACACCACCACTAAGGCAAGAACGCATAGCTTAACCGAAGGCAGCTGGAGTGGGTCAGCCGTGCAGGGGGAGCACAGCGTTCCGGGAGATAGACTGGTGCAATTCGCGGGACACTGAGGAAGGGGCAAGCGAGCAGACGGGGCCCGGCATTACCTGCACGGTCGTCCAGCTCCGACAGCTTCTGATCTCTCTCCAGCACTTTCTCCACGTTTGTGCGCATGATATCCACAACCTGAACGCAAAACAGGAAAGAGGGGCAGAGAGAAGGGGAGGGGAAAAAGCCACCAGAGGTCAGGGCAGGCCCAGAGGGCGGGGAACACACGGACGTTGTTAGTAGACGCTTGCCTCACATTGGAAGGAGAGCGGGCCCGGACAGAGAGGACGGCCATCCACATTGCAGACGGACTAGGCACCCGTTAAGCGTAAACAAACTCTCCCAGTCAAACGGGGTACGGCGACAACTGGGGACGGGTGCCGAGCATGCCGACACTCCCCAAGACGATTGGCCGGCCGTAAGAGAGTTTGAGCGTCACTGCGGCGGCCAAACGGGCCCAGTTGTCGCCACACCCCGGCCCCCGGGGACCCGGCGTGCCTCACCTGCTCGGTCGTCCAGGGAAGACAGCTTCTGGTCCCGCTCCAACACTTTCTCAACATTGACGCGCATTATGCCCACCACCTGGGCCCGGTACAGAGAAGCCCCCATTCAGCCCTGGCCCTCACGACGGGGCCCCTCCGAAGTCGTAGGACAAAGGCTATGCCTCGCAGAGCTGACTGCACGAGGAGGCCCTTCTCGGAGACACTCTCCGAGCAGCCAACAACAGGTTGAACACCGCAATGCCGGGAGGCCTTCTCGACTCTGTTGTTTGGCTCTCCAACACAAGAGCACGGTATCTGCCACCATTTCAGCTCGAAATTCCCCAACATATCTAAGTTCACCCCAACTACTTAGACCAACAAAAATCCATACTGATCGACATAAAAAAAAAAAATGGAATGCGTGCGGAGCATCTATTTAGTCTTGAGCTGATTGATATTGCTGAGCACGATACCAAGAACGATGCAGCCAAGGTACGCAATACGGTCATTGCCCTGTGCATTGCCTGTTAAACATGGCCATGAAAGCAGCGCGTCGGCTTCCGCCATCGCTTGCATCCGTCTGCTATTCGCAGGGGGAGGTGAAGACAGGAGCACGATGCGGAAAACCCTAGGAGCTGACATCGGCAGTTCCGAGAGAAAGAACAAAAAAGAGAGCAACAGAAGAGGGGAGAAAGAAAGCAGACTATCGGTTAGGTGTGCTCGTTTTGCCGCGATGAGTTGAAGTTGCTGGAGCGCTAGTCAAGCTCATTGAGTTTTATACAATGTGCGATTCTGGTGTTCTTCTGCAAAGTAAGCTAGAAACAAACAAGGCACAGACCTCAAAAGTGATGTTTTGCTGCTTGTTTGTGCATATTAACGCATCAACAGCGATATGGGCCCATCGGGACCACTAAATAAAACCACTGATGTCTGCCTCCATGCACCGCCGTTCCAAAGCGGCCCGAATGCATTGGACCTTTCCTTTTATATCACTGTATTAACTCTATCAGGTGCACTGCAACAAACTTGAAAGCTACGGGCCTTCCAAAGCGGAATGACGGAAACATATCTGGACAAACCTGATCCGAGGAAAACACCCGACTGCTTTCAGCGAGATGGCTCGCAAATTCTTACCCATGTATCTAGCTCTCAGTACTGAAACCATGGTAACAATCATGACGGTTGCACGATTCTCAGAGTAGGGGGCTGCTTTTATGGGAACTGACCTATTTGCTTAGCATCAAGACTCACAAACAAACAAATCAAGCCAGATCAAGCAAAATAGTTGACGTGGGGTGTTAGGGTTATGCCATCACGCTATGAAAACAAGCTCCTGCACAGCGCTTCCGAAGGCATGCACCTGCGACAGTTGTTTGTTGGAAACTACATCGTCAGTTGAGATCTTCCTCTGAACATCACGGTGCATGAGAAACAACTCGCACTCCAAAAAACAGACAAATTCAACGAGTTACGCGGTGTATAATCCCCCCCGCAGCAAACAGTGGCAGCCATGTTTGTTGCCGTTTGAAACCGAAATGGAAAAGGTGACTTTAACATTTTTTTAGCACAATAATGCCTCTATTTCTATTGTTCCTTTCTCAAACAAAGATATGTCAAATGAAAGCCTACCCTGGCAGGAAGAAACAATTTTACAACAAACATTCCACACATCAATCATCTCTCCAGCCGAGAAATGAAGGTTAGCTAGCTAAGCACCTTCCGTTACGGGCGAGGAGGCCTAGAGCAGGGATACCTTTACTTAAACTGCATCTAAGAACGTAACTATTGCAATAAATGTTCTTCTGCAAACTTCTTTTAAATGTGTATTAATTTTTTTTTTTTTTTTAATTTGGCTGTTTTTTTAAGCAGAGTTGAAAAGCTTTCCTCCTCTTGTTTTGATTTTTGACAAAGGGAGATTGAAAAAGCAAACCTTCGAAAGAAGTTTGAGGAACAAGGCAATTTAAAATGGATGCAAAAGCGGTGTTCAAAGACCCAGTGGAGAGTCCTTAGATATGGTTCACTACTCTGCGGCAATCGGCGAAAGAAGTACCGCTAACCCTTCTTTCCCACTGTGGGCCAAACCCTGCTCCAAGAGCGCTTGCGACGGGACGCCACAGGATGCAATCAGAGATGGGGTGGGGTTTGGCCCTTGTCTCCGATTTGTTTGTAGATCCATGACCTCCATACTGGGGGTCATGGATCTACAATGTTGGTGGGTTGCCCATGGAGGGGCCATATCACTCATCTTGCAAGCATAGGGAGACAAAAAGAAAGCTGGCAAGTAGGTCACGCATACCCCAAGCTTGGTATTGCATGCTGAGCAGTTTTCACGAGGAATGTTACAAAAAACCCTTCACATCGCAGGAAGAATGAAAAATTGCTAGAGGCCCCGAAAGATAATTTCTAGAAAAGTGGTTTGAAATAGGACCAAAGTGCGGGATGCTTTTCAGACGTGCATGTTCCTAGCAGAGGATTTTCCCACCTTCAAGACAATGCGGATGCAGTCCTACCAAAAACATTTCTAACTGAAAGAGGTGCTTGTGTCCTTACTGTCTCGTTTGTTTATGCTTTCCACATACCCTGAATTGTGTTAAGTGTGTGCTTGGCCTAACTCTTCCAGAATTCTCCTGTTCCCTGACTGGAGAGAGATTGTGCACACGCTCAGAAGCATTCCTGTTGGCAGATACCGTGAACAAGTGTATGGAGCAATTTGAAGAACGGACCAACTGTCGTGCCAGATTTTGGGACGAGTTAGGACAAAGCCTGTCCGACGACTCCGAGGGACCGCCACACTTAATCCCTGCTAGGCTACACAGACCGCGCCAATCAAAGTAGCCACACGTCCAAGGTACAAAATGTGGCACAGAAAAGAAAACAACTATGAACAAACTACAAATGAAGCACTATTGTCCTTACTGAGACTGTCTTATTTTCTTGAGTTATTTTTCTAAGTTAAACACAGACCAAGTAGACCAAATCTGCACCTTATTATGGTAGTCAAGGGATGATGTTACAAAAGATTGAGAGTGGCATTAGAGGTCAACTCATTATATTTAGAGGGACACTACCCAGAAAAAACAATTTCTGCATAAAAAAGTTGAGTTTGAAAAATGTCATATTAACATCCACCAACATCTAGACAGTATTCCCAGAAAGCTCCATTAGTTTACACTGCATAATTCATTTTTTATAAATTATTTTTGGTCCGCCAATGTTGAAGGTAGAGGTTGGAGCAATTTGAACACATTTTTCTCTATTCCACTTTTTGGCAGAAAATTCACTTTAGGAAAACTATAGTATTGTTATTACGTAACTTGGATTAATATTTATGAGTTTTTCTCATGTGAAATATTAAAGGATAACTGCAAAGAAAAACATTTTTTTTAAACAGCCTAATTGGGACAAGCATGTCACAAAACAAAATTCCCACGAAAAAAAAATTTTTTTTTACAGCAATATTTACTGTGCGAGACTGCTTTTAGTTTGCGGCTATTTCGTCCATTCTAAATCGCACGCCACAAAGTTGGTATTATACGTCATGGAGTTGCTATTATACGTCACGGAGCGACATGCGATAGTAACTTCTCATGGGCTAAGAGATTGATTGACAGCTTAGATCCTGGTTGTTAAACCTTTGCGACATGTTGTAATTTCCTTTTGAGCGGCATATTTTTACGGATAAAGAATAACCCATGTAATGAGAGTTATTATTTTTTACAAAAAGGTTTACAAGACGGGCACTTCCGTTTGGATTCATACCATAACAAACAAAAGCTTCGCCATTCTTTCCACCACTGTCTCTCCTCTTGCCCGTCTCGCCTACCTTGACTAGTCGTTTCACCTAAGTGATCGGTGTTTCCTGTTGACCCAGGTGCTTGAGTGAGATTTCCTGAAGTGAAGTACAGGGGTGGAACTCATCAAATGTATTTGGGAGCAGTCACGGGAGCAGCTGAAACCGCTGTTTTGGAGCAGGTTGGGAGCAGCTAAAACTACATTCTGGAGCAGGCTAGGAGCAGCTCAGATCAGTTTTCATTGCACTTCAGCTTGTGTCTTAGACGAGCACGGGAGCAATTTCAATAGTGCTTAGCAGCACAGATGAACATGAGAGGTTAGGAACCTAGGTAGATGGGATAACACATAACAGTGTAACAGATGCGAAAACTTGGAACTTTGTGAGCCTTAATGAGAGCCAAAACGCAAGTACCATACGTTTCTGAAGATAATGTACTTGATATTTTCTGAGTGGCTTTCAGCTGCTCAAGATGCAAACCAGCACTGCTTATCGCACAACTCACGTGCTCGACATAGTAATTATATGTGCGAACCACGTGACGTGCGTAAGCAACGGACGTGCCGCTGCGAGGAGGAACAGGGCAACAAATTTCGAGTTTATCCTATTGTGCAACTCAATATCGAAGCAGCAGACTACGATTAACAGAGTTATTGTATTCAAAGCGATTAACAAGAGCAAGGTTAAAGTACGCCGAGCAGATCTACCGCTCGCGTGAGAGCTGCTGGACGGCAAAATTTCGGATCGGACAGCGTTTCCAGTTCTATCAAATCACAATTTATCTTGCGGGAATGCGGTTCCAACTTATAACGATTAAGTAGTAAACGGAATCTTTTGCTCATTTTTTTTCCACTGGTTGACTTCTGGATCCCGGGCCGCAGAGCCTCAGGCAATCTGACGCTTAACGACTCGACCTCACCTCGGCCGACTTGCTTAATCACTGATGGTTGAAGAATAACAATCCAGTCGCATGCAGGTGGTGTAGCGCTTGGAATCCGATCCCCGAGTTTTTAGGCGCGCTTCCGACTCGAGATACATAGGGAGAATAAACAGAACAAAGGATTGCAGGGCCGACCAAGCTAAACGTGCTCATTGTTGCCAGTCGAGTCGATAGAAACCGAAACCAAGACAAAATACAATTTTTTTGGGCGCACGTTGTGCGATTTGGCGCATAATGGCGCAAGCTATTGGCAGTGGCGCAGTTTCCGCAAAATGGCGCAGGATGGCGCAGACAAATGCGTCTGGCGCAAAATGGCGCAAATGGCGCAGGCGTTCCACCCCTGGAAGTAGTGTGTTTTTAGCAGCTGTCACAGGTGTTAGTGATAGCAAGCGACGCGAGGATTTGGCTTTCATAGCGCGGTTTGTTACTTTTGTTTTCCTGAGCTGTTCTCTTTACTTTTGCTTGGACGACACCAGCGGGTGTCGTCGAAGCGTGTAGACGACTCGGGAGGCTCAGGCGGTGCACCGTCTTTGTTGCTGGCAGCCATCCTCCGCGATGTATCTTCGTATGGCCGAAGACCCAGTTGCTCGCAGCGGCCAAGAAGCTGACGCTTCAATTCAGGGTCCATTTTGTGCACAGTTCGCACAGAACACAGAAGCCACAAAAGGCTCTGGTATGCACACTTTATGCACCGGAAGTCGAGACGCTGCGTGCGTCATTCAACTCTGCAGCGCCAAGTCAATCCGAGAGCAAATCCAAGAGCGCGGGGCGGGGCCTACTTCTTCCCCGCGCGGGGCGAAAGAGCGGGAGTTTCAAATGTGGTGAGGCTGTGACTCCGACTAAATTACGTCCTGTAGCATAAATATTGCTAAAAAAAATTGCTTTTTTCATGGAACATTTTTTTTTTTGTGACGTGCTAGTTTAATTTAGATGCTGTTTAAAAAAACTTTTTTTCTTTGCAGTTACCCTTTAAGGGGAAGATAGGTACGAGCTTGTATTTTTTTTATTTTTGTAATTTTTCATGCTCAAGAACTAAAATTTTGGACACAGGATGGAAATCTACAAAACAGTATTTGTGCTGATGTGGATTTTTTGTGATGAAAGATGGTATAATATAGAAATATAGCTCCATAGCTATCTGCTCTGAATTGTCCTAAAGCTACGCGACAACCACTTTCATCTTTGAACATTTGCAATTTTTTTGTACTTCACCCAGGTTAACAAAAATTTGGCAGAAATGTTCCCAACATCAACAGAAACAAGCCCTGTATATGTCATTCAGGGTGTCTAGCAAATTATTATTTCGAAATTCCCCTACTTTTCCAGGTTTTCCTTGACAGGTGAAATTCCCTGACTACTGTAGAGGCGGTGAAATATATAAGACCATTACAGCGCAAGGCGTTAAGCACTATGAGCATCATTTTGAACGAGCTTAACCCCAGTTGCATTTTCTGAAATATTCAGGTTCGTCCAGTCCGGTTTAAACAAGCACTTTCTTGCCGCCGACATCGTCAGTGAAGAGGCCACTTCCGGAAACACAATTAAAGCACGACACTCAACCACACTTCAATAACCGAATAGCAGCCTGGCGCATGGCCATGGCCGCCAGATGCACACTTTCGGATACTTTCGGCTTAATGCTTGGATTGGGGTCTGCGGCTTTCTCATTTGTTACTAATAGCTCTAACTGAATCAAGCGTAGCATCGTCCCCTCAATCCAATCCAATCCAAGGCTTGGACTAGATTCGTTGGCTGTTCCTTTTACATCGGGTAGCACACACTACATCAGGTGAGCAAAGCCCGCGATCCGCTCTCAGCAGAATTTATTGCCTATTTTTCTGCGCCCAAGTCCTCAAGTCTTTGCTCAGGGTACTCGATCGCGTTTCCGGTTCATTTTCTCTGACTGGGCTCGCTTTCTGACAATATCCCTGACCATTCCCCAATTTTTCCAGGTAATTAAAATTCCCCTGACAATTCCCGGTTTTCCCGGTCGCTAGACACCCTGGTCATTTAAATTAGACAAGTGGTTCAAACATTCACTTTTTTGGGTAGTGTCCCCCCTTAATGCAGTAACAATGAACATAAGGAAACCGACACTCTCGAGAGGATCACTGCTAGCCTACTTGCCAATTTACACTTTCTTCGGTAACCAAGTGGCCACCCGAGACAAGATGCTTGAAGAATTACATGTTGAGTAAGACGGGTTTCTGTTAAGGGCACAGGGTAAGGTAAAATTGAAAAAAAATTCGATTTTAGTTTTTTTCGCAATTCGAAAAGTTTAGTTCTTTCCGCACATTTTCCATTGTCCCAGTGTTTTTAAAAAGCTATATTTCGGGCTGAAAATCACTTCTTCCGAAAGCAGGTAGCAGGTGACCACGCCTCCTTTTGGGATACACTCCCTGTTTATCGATGAATTCTCCAACAAAACAAAATCAACACAAGACCTAAAAGCTTGTCCAGTAACAGATAATCTCAAAAAATTATTTCGCAACTATTGCATAGCTTTTTTTCAACCAAGACAATCACGAGACGCTGTGCACGTTTCTCCCAGGTGTGTACCGTGTGTACATTCAAGCGTTTGTGTTTTCGTAACGACAAAATGGCGCCATTGAATGCTGTTCCTTTATTCAATGGTGGCAGCATTGCACAAGCCAATGTTTTGAAGTTTTGTGGATGGAACCCTGTTTGGAAAGTCATCAAGTGGCTGAGGGAAGTTGACGTCACTCTAATATACTTTACGGA
Organism: Ixodes scapularis; assembly: GCF_016920785.2. NCBI lineage: Eukaryota > Metazoa > Arthropoda > Arachnida > Ixodida > Ixodidae > Ixodes > Ixodes scapularis. The sequence continues at coordinate 160,758,219 of NW_024609846.1, forward strand.
CCAAGCGACATGGCAGGTCACAAAAGAGGCCCGGCAAGCAAGGCAATAAGCCTAAAGGTGAAGACATGACTTTAGCAATGCCTTTCAAGCTGGCGGCTATTGAAAAAATGACTCTGAGGCTGTTGGTGCCAATAGAAATTTGTTATTCACCAGTTTTTTTACTTTAAACTCAATTATCTCAAAACAGTGTTTTTTAGTACATAGGTACCATTTTTTCCTTAACCTGACATTATAGAGGGTTGATTTTTTATTCCTACCACATACATGGGTGTTCAAAAATACTGAACTAAAATTAAAAATGTGCACCCAGCAGTTTTTGAGTTACGAAGATTTTAATAGATGAAAACAACTAAAATTTCAGTACTAGAATAAAAAAATATAAAAAAAAAACTTATTTTAGATTGGTTCAAATAGTTCTAGTTCAGTGGATAAAACACAATATTTCGAACAAAATGATATTTACATGACAAGAATACTCCTAATAGTCACCGAGAAAAATGTTCCTCAACATGGCCTCAAATGCATGGGGAGTATAGGACTTACCCTGTGCCCTTAAACACTCAATAATGGCAAGCACCGAAACTAGACATAGTGAAATGCATTGCATTAAACACTGTAAGCTATCGATATAGTGAAATACACTGCATTTAACACTGTAAGCTATCGATATAGTGAAATACACTGCATTTAACACTGTAAGCTATCGATAGACTTTCTACAGGGTCTGTTGCTAAAGAAAAATATACTGTCCAAGCTTTTGGCTATCTTGTTTGGCTCTTGCCCATCTCATGTGTAGCATGGGTGCCAAACACCAGCTCACATCTCTCTACACTTTTTTCTCTACACTACCAGCGAAACGCAGCTCCACGGTTGCCCCACAGACGTCTCCAGCATGCTTTTAAGGCTCTAAAGCAGGGGTGCACAACACGAGGCCTGCAGCCTGCATCCGGCTCTCGCAGGCACTTCCTGTGCGGCCCGCAGACGTGACACTGCGAGACATGCCCAAGACGGCAACCAGTGCGATGATGCCAGGTATCGAAAACCTGTCTGCCAGTAATTAAAAACCTGCGTAGTTTGCAACAAACATTTTCTTTTCGCCGCATCATTTTTGAGTTGTGCAGCCCTGCTCCGAGGAGTCTCGAGCGTCCTAATGGGCCTCGAGAGAAGAGAGAAAGGGGGGGAAGGCATCCTGACCTCGTCCACCTGTGCCTGGGTCTGCTGTATCCGCTTGGAGGCAGCCTGGTGCTGGGGGTTGGGGGGCTTGGGGCCCCCCTCCTGCTCCGCTGCCCCCGCTCCGCCCGCTGCTCCTGGCTGAGACCTGCGGCAACGTGGGCAGACGACAATGGCTCCCAACATGGTCATGTTGTGAGGCAAGCGGTGCTCGGTCACAAGAGGACAATGAGTGGGGACTGCAGCAGGCGCGGGGCCCTGCAGTTCGCCGGTCAACCGTGGCAGTCCCGTTGCAGCTGCCCAATCACGTGGCACAAATTAGGAAAACACAGATGCGTCACCGTATAACGAACAAAGTCCTCAAAAGTTTACAGCTTGTAAATGTTGTAGAACAGATCAGGGATAAAGCAACCGTTAGCTTTTGTGTTACCACTCCTTCGACTGTTCCATAGGGGACTTGAGCTTCTACCGTGCAATTTAAAGCACATTCATAAGATCAACGTTCCCAGATGCACAAACCACAAATTATTCCCCGAAATATTATTCCAGTGCAATAATGCTGTTAAAAATAAAGTAAAAAAATATTGAAACAAAAAGGTTTCGGAGCAAGAAATGAAAGTTTGCAACGGACGTTTCATGTTGATTAGGGGTTTAATGGTGCAGCAGCAAAAGAGTGTACAAAGAGAAATAGATTTTCCTGAAATTTAACACAATTCACTCTAAAGGGGCCCCCCGCAATCATATTTAAGTGTCTAGTCTACCTTTCTTGCGGTTTCCACGTCTCTTAGGGTTCGGGCAAGCCAGCGGGCACGGAGAGAGTAACTAAATATCAGTGCGTCATATCTTAACCGGACGACGCGGAAACGTCCTCCACGTACGAGGGCGACCCGCGTTGCCGAAAGCGCCCGATATGCGACGTCTTTGGTCCTGGGCTTACTACTGGTCAGAACCGCTAAAATTTATAAGTGTCGCAAACCGTTTCAATTATGTATGAAAGTAGTTTTTGTTCAGTATTTTAGATCAGAAAAGGATGACATGCAGTTTATAAAGTACGGAAACAAGAAATGACCCGTCGACATACCCGCCACCAAGCGCGGCAAAAACTGCGCATACTAGAAAGGGCTAGTGGGATGAGGCGCTGACGAACGGCGAGCATAGAAAGGTCCCGGATGTACGCGGCGGCGCTGCGGTCATATACCGGCTCAAGGATCCGACCGGTTCCGAGCGTTCCGAAAGCTTTCGGTGCGGGCTTGGCTGGCGATTTTGCCATTTGGCGGTATGGCAGCGCGAAGTGGCTCCCGTTCTGAACTGATCTTTACCCCGTGTTTGCTGTCGTTTGTGGCCAATGAAGTGTAATGCCGAATTAGTCTTTAATCGTGCAGCAAATGCAACGTGAGCCGCCCTGGCCGCCCGCTTCATACAGCCTATCTATCCAACACGTGCTTTAGTGGTGCCCTCTCGAGCCGTCGACACGGAGTGCGGCAGCCGTGAGCGCTCGATGAGCTCACTATCCCTCCTCTTGTTCACGGCCACTCAAGCCAGGACCTACGACGTCATGAAGGAGGTTATTTTTTGCTTGTTTTTGTAATTCTAATTCGCCTATAACTTTTAAAATAAAGCAAAATTTGAGAAAAGAAAGGTTTATTAAGTTACTACGTTCAGTGCGCTCAGGATCGGTGCAAATTAAAAACCAGTCAAAAAGTTGTTGCAGGGCCCCTTTAATGTTTAGGCAAGCAGCTATGACTTTTGTAAATTGTCAATTTTGTTTTTCGAAAAATCTAAAATCAGGCTGACTGTTAATTAAGGTTTATTGCCAAGCAAAATATAAGCATGGGGAGAAATGGACAATGACCTCTAGAACATTCTGCAAAACATGATTACTCCCCACAAAGCAGGTGCATGTGTGCCAAATGGAAATGGTCAATTCTCAGGTTGTAGGGAACCCCAAAGGATGTTCTCTTTGAAATGAACTCTGAGATCCCTAAAATGGGCCTGATAATGAGACAGCTAACCTGGGGTCTTTAAAAAAAAGAAAAAAAAGAAAAAAAGCAGTCTTTCTTTCACAAGATCTACTATCATAACAGTGACATCAAAACATCATTGCTATTTCCACTCAATTGCATATTGCCTCGCATTGATAAAGCATGTAAGGTACGCCTGATCTTCGCTTCGTCAGTTTCCTTACTTAACTCCACTTTGCCGTTAACAAAAGCAGACTTTAATAACCTGCCCAACAGTATTGTGAGCCAGATAGATCATTCCACATTCATATTGCAACAGCACAAAAAGTTTTTTTTTAGTTTATTATTTATATGTAGATATATTTTGGAAGGGTATGGATGGACCCAAATGAGACTTTTCTCTTTTCACCATATTGTTTGCGCTGCGCCCGCCAAGCACGTGGTCCGCGGTCACGAGCGGATGAGTTCTCGCTGCTCACGGATGGTTCTAGAGAGGGAGCTTCACTGGAACCCCGCGCCACCCCCCTTGACGTTACAGCGCACGTGACTCGGAAGATGGTTAAGGAGTTGAGAGGCGCCGAAAACCTCAATCTTTGTTCATTTTTAAAATAAAAACTAAGACATGCAGGCAAAAGCGATTTCTTGTTCTTTGCTTCAGAAAGGTCGAGACACCAACTCCCAAATTATTTAAGCAAAGCACTGAAAATGTTGCACAGCTCCTTTAAGCTCGGTAGGGTTCACCGACTGTTTCTTGCCAACGTCCGTATAGGACGTTGGGTTGGACAATACAGTTGTATTTCTGGGTTCTGAGAACCGCCAATCGAAGCGTTATTTTGTGTCAGTTATTCTGGTTTTGAATTTAGTCAATATCATTTGGTCCTCCAAGAGAAAAGAGGAAACAGTAATTTTTAATAACGGCGTACGGTATTGTTACTGCACACCATTGAAAAGCTTCTTTTTGTTTTTTTACGCCTTTGTGCTTGGGCAATTTTTTTCATTGGAAGGTTTGCACAATTGGGAGTGCAATCACACCAAACACTGAACCCCCCCCCCCTTGAATTTCACCAAGAAACAAGCATACTCTGAAAATATGGAACACAGGTTTCACATGTGCAAGCCTGCATTTTATTTACGTTGTACTAAATCACCCCATGGGTATTCAATGTATCAGATGGCACACATGACGGGATTCCTGTTAGGAAAATGTTTCCCACACAGTTCATCTTTTATCCTCTAAAGATGTAAACCTGAAGATGCCAAATCCAGACCGAACGGCAGGTGCGGTAGGCCAGTTTGGCCAAGACTGCCATTATGTCCTTAAACTGGTACAAGCCCCAATGTTAATACGTTCGAAGAGTAGTTTTTCCTCCTTCTTTGGCCTCTAATTTGGGTCTTTAGCTTGGTCAGGGTTGCAATGCAGTGTTCCCTGGCAGAGATTTCTCCAATCGACATTCACCGATTTGTGCATACGAGCTGGTGGAGACGCTCTTCCCTTTGCAGTGTGACAGCTGTGCGTGGTTGCCCCGAATGCGGCTTCCACCTTATGCAAGAGTCTGTGAGTGTCAATGGCTGCAAAATCTTCCATGTGCAGAAATTCAATTACTAACCTCCGCTTCATACGCACGGCAATGTCAGACACAATTTTGTCAAACTGCCACTGTGCTGCCATCTGTCACACGGCCACAAAATTTATGCCGAATATTGGCGAGAATGTCCACCCGTGGTGTCTTGGGCCAACATAAAAAAATAGGAGGCATTACTTTCAGAACGACCCTCGTACTTCTAATGAGTGATGTTACAGCTCTACCTGCAAAACACCTGTACTGTGGCTTCGCAAAAGATTGAGATAAGGTGCAAGCAAGGCCCCAAGGATGCATAAATTTTCCCCTCAAAAACTTCTGAAGCATCCAATCTCACTTTTGCAGTGTATCAGATCAAAATTGGATGCAACTGTTAACATCCGTTTATTTATTGTTCATTTATTTATTGTATATACCCTCAAGCGCCGAAGGATTGTAGAGGGGAGGGGCAAAGCAAAAAAAAATAAAACAAAATGACAAAACAAAAAACATACGGCAAGAAATTCAAATATCAAAAATACACTGCGACTGGCAAAAGCTGTAAGCAACATCTGTTACGAACAAACAAAATAAGCAAAATAAAATGACTCATGTTGGCTCAACAAACAGAAATGTAATCAAAGAATGGCGAAAAAGAAAATTGGGTATGGTTGCGATATCTGCTGGAAGGCGGTTCCAGTCGTTTGATGTATGCGGGATAAATGATTAAAAAAAAGTGTTTGTTTGGCAACGTGTTAATCCAACTTTATTCTGATGGTCCAGACGGGAAGAGTAATAGTTAGGCAATGTAAAGAAATGGTCTCACAGCGACTGATGATGATACACTTTATGAAACAGGCAAAGTCGAAAAAACATTCTACGCAATGACAAAGAGGGCAACAACAAAACAAACTTCATTGATGATATGCTGGCTGTTCGGATTGCTTTGTCGACAACTAGCTTCTGATTTGCTCAGTCGGTGGAGCACTCCGCTAGTCTTGGAAGAGTTCTTGGGATTGATTCCCAGATAGGGTGGATTTCTTCCGTGGCCCCCAGTCACCTAGAGGGCATGAATTGCACTCTATTGCAGGTGGAAGTAACGTTATTCTTGCACCATATTGCTACTCTCGAAAGAAACAATGTTGGCTATCTCTGCCCGAGAAGAATGAGCCTAATGACCCAGCTAACGCTCTTCAACCTCCCTGTTGCCACACCAACGCCCGACTTCCAGGGGGAGGGAGGGTGGCGGAGGGGGGGGGGAGCACACACCAGCGGCTGTCATGTCAACTGTTTGCCACTGGACATGCCCGGTGCCCGCTGCGCATGCTTATGGTCGGGCCGGGGAGCAGGCTGTGGTCTAACACTATCAAAGAGTGAGAACCAAACCACCGACCCGCTTGTTCGATGTCATGCATGCAATAGCACAGAAAAGGTGCAAAACATTTGAGGGCTGCAATCTTTTTGGAAAGGACACCCCGAACACTGAGCACGCGTCATTTGCACGATCGAAACTAATGGTTGCATTTTCAATGACTCGTCCATGCACATGTAATCTCTGAAACGTCGCAAAACGTGCAAACCCAATGAGAAACCGTCCACAATCAGTCGGCAATTTTCAGCTTGATCCTCGATACTGGGCAAGTACAACAAAAATATTCTCTACAATTGGGCCGCCCAGAGCCGTATATGTAGAGTTGGCCATTCGTTGGGAAGAGTAGGAGACAAATGAGGAGGCGTCACTGGCCGAAAGCGGGCTGGGCGTGTTCCAGGGCGTCTTCAGAAATTAGAATGTTACCAGCCAGAAGCCAGAGATAATACACTGGCAGTGGTCGCGAGAAACAAACCTGATAAGTGCATCGGAGTAACTCTCGGTCACTGAAAATATGGTACACGTGATGTTTCAATCGCGCTCATCCAAAATGATGGTGAAAAAGTGCAACTAGCGGAACGATCGACATAATTTTTACGCCAAGCGCCGGGAATCTGCTGTCCGAGCGGTCACACTCTGTCCGAGCAAAACAGAGTTCAGCGGCGCATTCATTTCTTACATCTTTTTGCATGACCATGATCGAAACATCACGTGCACCCTATTTTCAACCACAAAGAGTTACTACGCTTCACTCTTACGCGCTTATTAGAACCATATATGGACATATACCTTTGATCAGAACTGTTTGTCGCTATCACCGCTAGAGGATTCTTTTCGGCTTCTGGTTGGTCAAGAGAGCATGCCAAGCCCTCTCCGAGTCTGGTGCACGCCCTGGCACTGCCCCCGCCTCCCATTGACCAAACCCTCTCTATAAACGGCTCTGGGGCCGCCTAGCAGATCCAGAGGTCGGGTATGTCGTGTTCCGCGACTGATTAGTCGAATCGATAGCCACTAATCTGCATTTTACCGGCAAATTTGGGCGTTTGAGCAGCTTCAACATGATTGGGAACACCATATGGGGCAAGAATGGTGACAGGCACAGGCTCATCACTTTGAAGGCAGCACATTCCAGTGGCGACAGTTTGCTCTATCAGCAATATGGCATAGTTCAATGAAAGGAACAATCACCAAACACTGTTTCATGGACACCCGAATAAACACTGCTAACCTTTATCGGCGCCGTCGACTGGCGACCATGCTAGCGATTAACTGGTTCATGAAGTGGAGCCACTGAAGAATTTGCTCGGGCTTCCGAAATGCTGGTTCTTTTCGAGTCTGCGAGCGGTGTTCCTTGTCTGATCGCGTTGAACCGCGCTGTCGGCCATAAAAAGCGCATCTAGCTCGAGCGGGAAGAAACGGAGAGCCCTCTCGGACACGTCACTTGGACGATGTTATCTCTTGCGGCTTCCCCCGCAAAGGGGTGTGTATGACGGGCGCTTGGGCAGTACACGCGCCAACGTCGATGCCAACGCGATAGCCTTTCCCCGTGGATACACGGGCCGTTCAAGGCAACTGAAAGCAGACGGCGGTGGATGCGCCCACCGCGGCCCCGCTGCAACGCCCGTCCCTCTCCGGGTCTCAGCACGACGCCACCCGAAAGCGCCGTCGTCGCCCCTAAACCGCGCACCTCCCGATGACGGGGCCGAAGGGAAGGCTCCGTGCGCGGAGGTGTCCCGCACGCGGGTTTCGCTCGCACAGATCAGCGGTGCGGACAGCGTGCACCTCGGTGTTGCGACAGAACGTGCGCGAAAACGCGCACCCCCTGTCGTTTGGCCTGTACTAGAGTACGGGCGGGCCGCTTTATCGCCGTCAGGTCAGTCAGGTAGCCTCCCCCACCGCCCACATCGACACAGACGCAGTGCTCACGGTGTTGCGGGTGTGATCGAATCCGTCGCGGAACAGCGACCCCGACCCGTGGGAAGCAGCGCTGCTGCGCTACGTTCTGCCATCTCGGCCGTCGAGGAAGCCAGCGCGACGTGAGTGACGGCAGAGTCGGGCCAGCCGTGTCGGTTCCCTGCGCCCTCGAAACAAAATGGAGATGTTCCGCGGCGATTCCAGGGCTACCGCCGAAACAGCCGGATTCCCGGTCGAACCACGGGCCAATTGTTCTCGAAACGCTAGCCTGGACCGTCGTCGAACGACCGTCCGCAGGAAAGACCCCGGTTATGAATCATAGCCAGTCGGGCGCGCAGGGAAAAAAAAAAAAAGTTCGGGATGGGCAGCAAAGCCGCCGGTGGCTTCGGAGGAAGCCGCGGCGATTGACTCCCGTTCTGAACACTCATTGCCCCTTAGATCGGTTTGTTCTGTCACGCCCGGTTTCGCGAGTGAGGAGAAAATAGGACTTACATGTTCCCGTGCCCGGACTTGATTAAATTTAAGGCTTTAAAGGGCAATCAGGATCAATGATGGCGACAGCTTTCTCAATGACGTCATACATCCGGGGCTGAGATGCGTACGTTGTGAGGGAAATAAACGCTGCGTGGCGCCAGCATCGGGAGGCGTTCATGGCTTCGCAGAAATGGTGAATGTGATGCTACGGACAACCGGACATCGCGGACATTCTGTGGTGTTCCAAGTGGAGAATTCGCTTGCTCAGCTTCGATCGGTGTTGAATGTGCGCGATCGTTCCTAACGTGACTGCAGTAGCGCCGGACATTTTCCCACGTCTGGTCAGGGTGTCGAACCGAAATGTTTTTCGTTCCAGTTTTCGTTCCGCTTCAGGGAAAACGGTTCAGCTCCGGTTCAACTTTGGAGTGAAAAAATAAAGGTTCAAACCGGTTCGAACCGGTTCGTACTCATATCCTACAAAAACAATTGACGACAGCAAAAAGATAGACTATGCATATTTTATAAAAGTGTTTCATATAGATACCAGAGGCTCACATTACTGTCTGGAACGAAGGAGCTGGTGCTGGGGCACCTCGGGACGTGGGTGAAAGCGCACTTCAATGTCAGGCAGCTGACCAAAGAAGCAGGACCTCGTCATGCATATCCGGGGAAAGGCGGCACCTCTGAGACAATGAGATGAACTTCAGTGCAGAAAAGGCTCGCTGCACGCTGGCCTGGGTCGCAGGCACTCCCAGGACTACTTGAGCCAATGGGTAGAGTTTGGGATGGCGTTCCCTTCTCTCCTCCCAAAACTGCAACACGTTAGCGTCCCTTGAAACCCGCTACTCCTTGTCTAGCAATGCTCAGAAGAGCTGAGCGCCTTGATGTTTGTGTTTCTGAGGAGAAAACGTTTTGGTCCTTGCTGTTTCTGCTACCAGAGATTGAAGGTGTTTTGCTGTTTTCTGTAGTTGTAACTGTTGATTAAATCCCCCCTCCCCTTCGCGGTGCTAGAATTTAATTTCAAAGAGATTATTAAATCTGCTGAGTTATTTTGAAAGCAGATTAGATGCACCACAGTATGGCAACTCGTGCAGGTTCTAAAATATCCATCGGCCTTTGTATCGCTTTCTTATCCGATCAGTTGCACAATGAAATCAAGGTGTTTAAAGTAAATTGCACACAACTCTACAAAATTGAAGACAAGACACACCAAATAAAGCTTAAACTGAACGCCAAAAAAAATAAATAGATAACAAGGACAAAGAGAGCTATAGACAACACTAAAGGCCCGTTCACACTCTTGCGACCTCTGAACCAGAGAACACACTGGCGCCATCTATTGGGAAGCAGTGTAAACTCGGCGGTTTGGCATATTTTTTTTTATTTCTCGCGCATTATCCTTTTTTTCTTGGCTCGAAACACTTTTGTCAATGTTATAAACGAGCCTTTCTATGGGTATTACGCACATTTAACCTCGGAAATCCCGCAAAACCTTCGCTCTTGTGAAATGCAGTTCCAGGGACGCCGCATAGATGGCGCCGCAATGCCAATGTGTTCCCTCATGCTAAAAACATTTAAGACGTTTTAAGAGATCTCGTCTCTCTCAGCCGTACTCTGTCGCAAGAGTGTGAACGGGCCTTAAAGGGGCCCTGCAATCATATTTAAACGTCCACCTTTTTTGCGATTTTCACGTCTCTTGAAGTTCGGGCAAGCCAGCGGGCACGGAGAGAGTGACTAAATATCAGTGTGTCATATTTTAACCGGACGACGCGGAAACCTCCTCCACCGACGAGGGCGACCTGCGGTACCGAAAGCGCGCAAAATGTGACGTCTTTGGTCCTGGGCTTACTACTGGTCAGAGCCGCTAAAAGCTTCTTTTTAGTCGAAATACAAAATATAAGTGGCGCGAACCGTTTCAATTATTTATAAAAGTAGTTTTTGTTCAGTAGTTTAGATCAGAAAATAAACGAATGCAGTTCATAAAGTACGGAAACAAGAAATGACCCGTCGACATACCCGCCACCAAGCGGTGGAAAAGGCGGCGCATACTAGAAAGGACTAGTGGGATCTGGAGCCGACACGGAAAGGTCCCGGATGTACGCGGCGGCGCTGCGGTCGTATCGGCAGGAGGATCCGACCGGCTCCGAGCGTTCCGAAGGCTTTCGGTACCTTCGGCGAGAAGCTTTGTCTTGCAGTTTGGCCGTTTCGCGGTGTGGCAGCGCGAAGTGGCTCCCATTTTAAACTGATCTTTATTGCATGTTTACTATCGTTTGTGGCCAATGAAGTGTCATGCCGAATTAGTGTTTAATCGCGCAGCAAATGCAATGAGAGCCGCTCTGGCTGCCCGCTGCATACAGCCTCTCCAGAATATGCTTTAGTGGCGCCCTCTCGAGCCGTCGACACGGAGTGCGGCCGCCGTGAGCGCTCGCGAGGAGCCCACTATCCCTCCTCTAGTTCACGGCCACTCAAGCAACCAAGGACGTCATGAGGAAGGTTATTTCTTGCTTGTTTTTGTAATTTTAATTTGCCTATAACTTTTAAAATAAAGCGAATTTCGAGTTACAACGTTCAGTGCGCTCAGGTTCGGTGCAAATTAAAAATTAGTAAAAAAAGTCATTGCAGGGCCCCTTTAAGCGTGTTGTCTATACCTCTCTTTGTCCTTCTTCTGCGTTTAGTTCGCGATGAAAAACCAACTTGCCCAACTCACCATTTTGCCACCAAACAGGCTCATTTATTGGTCACTTTTGCTGACGTACGAATTGGGATTGTTCTAGTGTTAAATTTTCTTTGATGAGCCACTTCCAGTCCCAAAGAAAAGGTTGGGACGAACGTGGGCATTTGTTAAAGAAATACATAAGACTAGAAATCCCGCAGAATTTATAGCTACTGTGCTCATTTCGTTTGAGTTCTTGAGACGAACTTTATAAATTATAAAGACGACCGTTATCTGAAAACCTGATAATGAAACGCTACCTATATATATTTTTTTTTCGTTTTTTCTTTTTTACTTCTCACATGAATGAAACACCGCAAATATAATTGATTAGTTTTGTCCAGAAACGAAAAAAAATATTTATTTCGGTCCAACTCCAATCCGGTTTTTGCAAAAATATTTTTTTTCTTTAATTTTTTTGTTTACTTTTAAGGTTACCGTGTTTTTCGCCACGCACTTTTCACGCAACCTGCCTTCGCGTATGAACCGAAAACCGCATGGAAAACATATCGGTTCCACTCCGGAGCGAGAAATATGATTTCGTTCCAGGTCAACTCCGGTTTGCGCGAAAATAACGTTTTTGTCCGGTTTTCGGTTCACGGTTCGGGTTCGGTTCAGTACGCTGCGTGTAGTACGGAATCAGACCATTTGAAGTAAGGTCGGACGGAGATGAGTTGAGCTGGGTCACAGATGAGCTAATCAACATCCTAGCATCCTAGTGAACGTAACATGGAAAGGTAAAGAACGAAAGGACCAACTGCCGCCAGAGTACCAACTATTTTAATAGTTGGTAGTCTGGCGGCAGTTGGTTTTAAAAAAGAAGAAAAAAAAAAACAACATAACTACAAACAAATATTTTTCTAGTTTTGTTTCTTCTCTTTTCTGTTTGATCGATCGATGGCGTCTGGCTAATATTTTTATTCCTTCCTCCTGCTCGTGTTTCTAATCAACAAGATGATTGGTTGCTATTTTTCAACCCTGGAGAGTGGGGAAACAAAAGGGCAGGACAAAAATAAATCTAAAAAAATTTGAGTTTCGGGTTTTGCTGTACTTTTGTTTCCTCATTCTCCTGGGTTAAAAAAATGTCAGTTCTTAAGGGTACACTGACATCCACCCCCCACAACAAAAAAGTTTAAATGTTTGCCGGGCAATTTAATATGGCCGTCAGAAGACTACCCAATCAATATTTTGTTACAGGGCCACGTATATATTTTTAATAAGGTAAAAAAAAAAATGTTCCAATCCGAATCCGAAACATTAGCACGGATCGAATTAATAGCCGCGACTTGTGGACTGGGGAGGAGGGGGAAATGTAGAGGAGGAGAGAGTTGCCGGAAGTTACGCGGCTACGCCCAGCGTGGTTTTTTTTTTTTTTTTTTTTTACATTTTTATTTGTTTTTTCGGCTGTGCTTTGCCAAAGCAAATATATCCCAAGGAAATTCCAAGTACATCTTTGCGGGACATCAGTGACATCCCTGGGACGTTCCGGACAACTTCCGAAAAGTTCCAAACAGCCATCCCGGTTAAACTCTGCAAAAAACCCAGAAGAGGTTCCTCAAAAACATCTTTCTGGGCATTGTTGGAACCAAAATAGTATCTTATTGGGACAACACATTTCACAGAAATGTGTTGTAATTGAGGGACAGAAGTTGTTGAATCAATGTAAGAATTTATTATCAATAAGTTGTAAAAACCTACTTGGGTAAAATAAAACGTTAACGTCTGGAAAAGCTCCCTTATTTCTTGCATCCGGTTTCTTCATCAAACCTTCGTTGAGCGCGGGCAAGCCACTTCATAGTAGCTCTTTCAACTTCACTGAGTGTTCCCTGGTCTCGGGCTCCCTTGTTCTCAGTCAAGGGAGCTGCAAACAATAGCAGAAAACAGTGTTAAATAAGAACTGCGTGAGCAGTAAAGATGGGCCGAATCAGCTAAAGTTTGGCACAGTCAATAGGTGTTTTGCAATGTGAAGCACCAATAACTTTTAACGTGCAGAATGTATCATAGCGGAATCCCCTAATTCCAAAAATCTGTACATTAGAGCAGATACACATCCGTGCAGACAGTAGCGTCCAAAGTGCAATGATGAATGGAATACATTATAAGTAAAGTTCCGTGTTTTGTATGTTTCTTTTTAATCCAATTTGGGGGGCCGGGGGGGGGGGGGGGGGGGGGGGAGTTCTTTTTTCAGTGTTTATTCGTGCCCTAAATTCACTGTTTTTCTGTGTTGATATTTGGTGTCGACCCGAAGTCGGGGTGTATCGGGGCTGATACCGCAAGAGTGAATGCATATCTACGGTGTTCGTCGAAAACACAATTTTATATGAGCCATTTATTGCTAAATAGCTAATATCGAAACAAAATTTAGAAGAAGCGGCCTCGTGGACAGTTCAGTGCGGAGTGTGTTTGGAGTTAACACAAATAAAACTGCCGATAATTTCCACGCTGTGAAACTGAGGTTTTTCTTATTTAAGGAGGGGCTCAGTGGCGTACCAACTCGTTTTTAAGTGAGGGAGGCAAACCAGACACCCCCCCCCCCCCCCCCCCCCGCGGGCCCCCCCGATTGGTAGGCCCATGGAGGGGCTCCAGTTCGGTGCTCTTTGGTAACCCTCCGGGGGTTACTTTTCTGTCTTTATCGGGCTATACCGTAAACATGAAAACCTAATTATAGAACACTGGGCAGAAAAGTTGCTGCAATTTGTTTTTATAGGTGCGCAGCCAGTACATGCATAACAGAATAAAATTTAATTATAACATTCCATGTCACTGTTCTTACAAAACCAAAAGCTTATTATTTCAGGTTAAGCAGTTACCACACAACACTTTGCACTCAAGTTTGCGGAACTTCTTCCTCCCCCTTCGCTCAATACCAGCTAAAGTTCACCGCGACGTCAGGAGACCGGTTGTACATCAGGATTCTCCTCGTTTTTTGAGGTGTATTGTCTTCACCAATTGCTCTCGTCTGCCGTTTCTATAAAAATGCCAAATGTAAAAAAAAAATCACTACTCTATATTGCACACTATAATGCTCCAGATATAAGTGCTGGATTTTGCAATTAAACCATAAAATATAGCTTTGAGCTATTTGTCGCGGCCACCTCCGCAGTGGCCCTTCTCGCACACTATGATCGATTCCAGTTTAATACCATTAGAGATCAGAGCACCGACGGATCTAGTCCGGATTTCAGCAAAAATAAGCTGTTTCAGTTTGTGAACGTGGCCCCTTAAAAAAAAAAAAAGTTCTGAGGACACCTAAGAACTTTTTATAAGTCGTGAACGCGAAGCCATGAATGTCGTTCTTCCGGTCCTTTAGTTCGTCTGCAGTGTACTGGCGTCTACGCCAGTACACCGGTACACCGTGCTGTCGTGAAGCGACCGCAGACCCCCCTTCCCGCAACGCCTGCCACGAGAGCGGCGGCCGAGAACGCGCTCTCGTGGGAAGGCCGCCAATGGCTGCCAAGGAGCCGTTTTGGTCAGCCAATGGGCAATTCGTTCGCGCTTTTTTTTTTTTTTTTTTTGCTTTTTTTTTTTTTTTTTGCCGTTACAGACGCCGCCGGCTCCGCTTCCTGGGATAGATAATGCCTTAAAAAAAAAAAAAAAAAAACTTGTATGTTTTACCAGAACCAGTAAAGCAGCTTCATAAAGGCACTGGTTTGATTAGGTATTCATTTTACGTATGCTTGTTTAAAACCGATTTCTTAATGCTGCAGGCGCACAGTTTCTGTGCACAGATGCCGTCAAAGAAATTGGCATTACATTTGGTACTGCAATGCAGTTATTTGAACAGCATTAATTAACGCAAGGGAAACTTTAGCTAATCATGTTGGTAGTGGCGTAGGCAGAGGGAGGGGGCGGGAATCAACCCCCTCCCCCCCAACGCGGTACGTCCCGCTGCCCGCATTGGGCCCGCTCGCTACCCTGCTCACGCAGTCGGTCTTGCACGGGGCACGGAGAAAAGGGTGAGCACGGACCATCTCCAACTTATATGCTTTCGGGAGGAATGTTTGTGAGGTAGAAAATGCTCAAATAAATAATATAGTTCATATTTCTTCATTCATTTTTATTTGATGGGAGGCGGAGTACATCATCTCAGATATATATATATATAAAAAAAGAAAAACACGGATATTTCGAAACATTTCTGGGGTGAAGGATAGCAATTTCAAGGCAAATCATAAAAAACTATGCTCACTGAAGTACATGGTTAAATCAAACTAAAGTGGACATAATAAAGCGCACATGGTGACAATATAAAACAATGTCAGTGATGTAAAGAAACTCAAATGAATTGTAAAAACAATGGCACAGTAAGCAACAGGTGGCGCTGCGCTCAGGCACACCTTGTGCACTAATCAGAATTACATTCATTTGACTAGAAATTACTGCGAATAATAAAGTAACTGACTAGTTATGTCATAAAGAAATTTACAGGCCCTGTTGATCATTTCATTTACCCTAAGCGCCTACATATTAAGATACAGCCACCTGCGTTCACGTCAAAGAATATCCAGGATGTCCACCGCTTGAACTTCAATGTCGCGGTGAACATCGGAAAGCACTACACCGAGCAGTCGCTCATTCGAAGTGGACGTACTAAGGTATGTTTTCAACCGTCATAGTGAAGAGGACGAGCGCTCAGCTTCCGCCATTGTTACGGGTTTATGTCGCTATAGGATCTTGAGGAGACGATGGAAGTTTGGGAATAGTGCCTCCGGACAGAGGGTGATCGCCTGTAGCGCAGACGTGGCGGGCGTTTTATGTTTCTCTCTCTTTCATTGGACGCCTGGTATTTCTCTACTTTTGGCGAAGTTTTCCTCACTTCGTGAAATTTGCCTCGCCCGCGCTCACGGATGCGATGAAGCCCGTCTTGCTTTGCCTTGCATGTCGAGGTGGCATCCGATGCAATTCGTTATTATAAGATTAATATTTTCTTTGCAGTGAACATCAGAAACTGCGAAGAGCCTTCATATTCTCACTACGCATGCAGGCGCAAGGGTATTCAAGTTCGTTTCCAGGTTCGGCGTGTGGTTTGAGTGGTTGCGTGTGGTGTGTGATGTCATTTCTCCGACTGACGGAACGACGAGTTCCGACTGACGACTTCTCATCGCCCCGAGAATATGCCGCTGCTGCATATAGACCACACTGCAAGTTAAAGCGACCTAACAAAAATAAGACTCTTGTTCTTTCGACATCTTGTTCTGTAGCACGAATTTGTTAAACCTTTAATAGATAACAGATTTTGGTTTTGTGATTGTTTAGAATTACCCACGCCCTATATATGAACTCTTGGTGTTTGTGCGAGGACAGTTGCTCCGATATTTCAGCGTCGAGTTCTTTTTTTTTTTTTGCTGCTTAATGTTTTCATTTTATTTCATTTATTGGTTCCCCTTAAGACCCACGAGGGGTATTACAAAGGGGGGGACATTTGGCAGGACAGTGTCAAAACAAAAGAACGCTAGTAATATAAAACAAGAAAATTATCACAGATGGAGATGAACGGCAACATTATCGGCGAATTTCTGTGGGTCTATTATTGTGACAATGGTTTCGGGTAGTTGGTTCCAGTCACTAATAGCAAGCTGATGAGGCGAGAACTTGTAAAGGTTAGTTCTGGGAATGTCAAGGTGTAATTTGCAGGGGTGGTCAAGTCGGCGTGAGATAAAAGGGGCAGGTTTAAAATATATCGACTTACGAGATGGAGAGTGATAAAAAAGTTTGTGAAGCAATTACAGTCTGTTTAACGTTCTACGGTCTTTCAAAAGAGGAAGCTGTAGAGATGATTTTAGAGAGGTTACACTTACTGGGAAGTTGTAGTTTCGCAAAATGAAACGAGCTGCTTTATTTTGAATTGACTCTAATTCTTTTTCTAAGAAGACTTGGTGAGGATTCCAGATGGCTGAAGCATATTCCAGAATGGGTCGTATTAGAGCGGTATAAGCTATTAGTTTAGTTTTTTTAGATAGAGGGAACGTCTGAGAAAACCGAGTGATTTGTTAGCTTTGGCTGATATATGGTTAACATGATATTCCCAAGAAAGATTACTGCTTAGGAAAACTCCGAGGTACTTATAGTGCATCAATTGCTCTATGTGGTTGTTGAAAAGTGTATAATTAGATTTTGTCGAAACACGTTTAGTACTAAAGACCATGAACTTAGTTTTTTTGAACATTAATTTCCATCTGCCATTTTCCACACCAAGACTCGATCTTGACAAGGTCATTTTGCAAAGTGCTACAGTCATTTACATTATGAATTCTAGAGTACATCAAACAATCATAGAGTCGAGTTAATACAGAGAGACAAATCATTAACATAAATCAGAAATAATAACGGTCCCAGCACGGTTCCCTGCGGTACACCTGATCCTACTTGCATGGTCGTAGAAAACTGTTCATGAAGAGAAACGTACTGAGTTCTAGATGTTAGAAATGATTCGATCCAATTTATAACGCCTCTGTCAATATGAAAAGAGTGAAGTTTTTGAATCAATCGACAGTGGGGAACTTTATCGAAGGCTTTTGAAAAATCAATGGAGATGGCATGAATATCTGTCTTGGCATCTACGATTTCATGAATATCTGTAGTTAATTCAAAAAGTTGCGATTCACATGAGAGAGACCGTCGAAAACCGTGCTGGTTTGCAAACAATAGATTATTGGAAGATAAGCGATTCCTTATTTGTGAATATTTGACATGCTCCATCAGTTTACTAGGTACACTCGTTAACGAAATAGGTCTGTAATTTGTTATACACATTTTAGAACCGTTTTTGAAAACTGGGGTTACTTTAGCATGTCTCCAGTCGACTGGTATGTCACAGGAGTACAACGACTGATTGAATAAACTGGATAATAAAACACATGACACTTCTTTGGTTAGCTTAATTAGTTTAGTTGAAATACCATCGGGCCCAGGGGCGGAATTGAATGGAAGATCATTTATTAGTTTTTCAATGCCGGCTGGTGAAACGTCGAATTTGGCCATTTCATGAACAACTTCATGGGGTGAAATGGGCATAGGTAATGGGAATTCTTCCTCTGTGAAAACTCTACAGAAAGCTAGGTTCATGGTTTCACATGCTTCTAATTCGGTTAGATAATTCCCGTCGGGATCAATAAACTTGAAAGGTAATCCGATTATAATGCAATTAAATGCAAAGGTGCAAGCGAGCTGGACAGTAATGATGAAAATAATCCCTGGAGAAGGGGAACAAGAGGGACAAAGGACAAACACAAATCTCCAAACACAGCTAGGTGATGGTGCGCGACCGATAAAATCCGCCTGGTCCGGGTATCGAACCCGGGACATCTCCATTACAGGTGGAGCGCTCTACCAACTGAGCTAACCAGGGGTTAGACGTCAGTAGAGCAAACGGGTTTTATCAGCCGCCACCAGTCTAACACCAACAAGGGTGGAGCTTGCAATTTAAGGTTATGATTATAATGCAATTAAATGCAAAGGTGCAAGCGAGCTGGACAGTAATGATGAAAATAATCCGTGGAGAAGGGGAACAAGAGGGACAAAGGACGAACACAAATCTCCAAACACAGCTAGGTGACTGGTATTGTAGTGAGTGCGCAGGCGAGCTGGTGGAAATTAACCATTCTGATGTTAGCCTGAGACTGAGGCAGGAAAAGAGGACGTTTAAAAATAGAAGAAAAAGGAACAGTCGAGGATACGTCTCTAACACAGCTAAAGACAAGTTTATTCGGTCACCCTCTTATATACACTCCACAATCTCCACCACAGAACCTTCGCGACCCCCAAAGCCAAAAGATAACAAAGAACTCATCTCTTTCCACCACAATAATCAAACGACCTTGACAATCCTACAAAGCCCCCCCCCCCCCCCCCCCCCCCCCCCCTCACCAACACAACCTAGCTCCGCTCTCCCGAAAGACAATCGACCTTCGCGTACATAGCACACCCTCCTCCTCTCCTCCCCGGCCCACAATCCCAAAACAACCCGGCAACAAAAAATATACCAATCCACCTGATCCAAACCGAAGACACAAAGGAGGAAACCACTTACACCCTTTCACAATCAACAACCACTTAACAAAACTCTCAAATCCGCAAGAAGGTTTTTGCACTGCTGATAAGCTGTAACGACACTTGACTAATGCAGTTGCCCATTGATTTCATTCTTATTGTTTCCTTTACAACCCTTTTGATGTCGTTTACTTCCCTGTGTATTATTTCTGTTTCGGACCAGCGTGGTATACAATTATTACATTCTTGAACATGTTTCGCTATTTCCGAATCAGTCACGTTGTTTTTGACATTTCTTTTGTGTTCAGTCAATCTATCATTTATACACCTCGACGTTTGACCCACATACTTAAAACCACATTCCAGGGGGGTCTAGGACATTTCGGTGTAGGACATTTCGGTGTAGGAACTTTCGGTGCGGACTTCTCGGTGTGCGGCCTTTTCGGTGCAAGACATTTCGGTGTAGGGACTTTTCGGTGCATGGACATTTCGGTGTATGGATATTTCGGTGCATGGTCGTTGAACACAAAAGGGACACCCAAGATTTGGTTTTCTCGCCCTTGTAGTATTTATCTTTCGCCCCCAAGTTGATACGAAAAAATAATTCTTCCTCTGTTCAGCTTTGTTTCCTCGAACGCTACAGAGAACGCTTCGGCATTCATAAGAAACTTTTCCCTCCTTTTGGTTCATTCTTTGTAGTTGACAGAACAATGGACCTTTCTGCTTCTCTAACTTTTTGTGTTCTGAAGACAGCCATCTTTTTTTAGAAACGGGGATAAACGCTAGTCTTATCGCCTCCGACAAAGGTTGATAACCGTGCGCCTCTTTCGGGAAGCCGGGATCGGGGAACTTGTGACGAAAAGGGTCAACAATGCCAGAAACTTGCCTTACCTTAACCTTACACTTTGAGAACTCGATCTTATATGATAAGCATCTGATATTTGCGTGTCGCCTCGTCGTATACCAACCGGTGTTGGTTAAAACGAACAAGGAGGTGACTTTGTTGGTCTGATTCGCCTTTAGCGGAAAGATGAAACTTTATACGGGCTTCAGGACAAAGCCATGGACGAAGCTCAACACGATGCTTCGAAGAACGGGGCCGCCGCCAGGAGTAGTTATAGGTAGGACTCCTTGTTTTCGGATATATCCGAAAAACTGTGAAAAGCACTCGCCGGCTAAAATTTTCGTTGATTCGGGTTTATCTGAAAAACTCCAATATCGAAGTCAAAGCACAAAAAATATTAGTTCTAATATAAAACGGTACCAAGAGCGCTCACCAGTGCCCTTCCAAAACTTGTATAATTGCCAAAAGAGGCTCATCTCGTCAATATGCGTGCCATCAGCGACAATTAGCCCCGAGAGCGAACACAAGCGTCGCTGCGGTCGCCGCGCCCTGATTGGGTGAGGTGTACCGTGACGTCAGGGGGAGGACTCCGCTCCGCGATCTCGCATCGGCTCGCTTCCCAGCACCGATTTCCTAGTTTGGCGTTGTGTGCCGCAAGCTCTTCGAGAAGCTGGACTTCGTTTACCCGGTGTACAGTACGTTGAGTCAGGCCGATATTGACGTGCTTCCGTACATTTTATAAGCCTGCTCGTCCCTTTTACCTTTAAAATTGGGTTACAAATCGCGAAAGCTATCGGCGGAGGCAATTCCGCCGATGAACCTCCCCGTCCGTCCACACGACACAAGGCAATTTTGCGAGGGATCGGTGAAGCGGTGGCGCAAGTGTTTCAGACGCTGGAATTCTGTTCCTTGCATGTTCACGATTTAGAACGATATTACACCCCGCTTTCAAGGCATTTGAAGGGGCATTTATATTATGGGCCTTTGGGCGGTCGGCAAATTAGCTCGCGACCCCAACTTTGCGCTACCACTCTGCATGCGCTGGTTCGCAGATGTTCTAAAGGCCCTGTGTCTGATTATCTTTGAAGTGCTCGTGGAACAGGGCTGTTTTACATAAATGTAGCTTCTTCGTGAATTAATTATATAGTTTATACACGTATGCAGGCATCTTTCTTAGAAGATGCACAATTACTGGAAATTAGTTTGTATGGTAGCAGCAAAGACGGCCAAATTGCCCCCAGTTGCCTGTATGATATGTATTGAACTGCCCAAAATATGCACAGCAATAGTGCCGTATACTTTTTCCGAACATTTTTATTTCAGCCTTGGGCATTCGGAAAATGCACCGTTTAGTCTGAATTCTCATTTCCAATTAAAAGAGACACTGCTGCAGGTCTCCAAAAGCTTCCTCAGCCTCCAAACTCCTACAGCTGGACCCTCTGACAAGAGGAAAACAGAAGTAAAAGCAAGCATTCGGAAAAGCTTCTGGTATTTTAGCTTCAGGAGAATTCGATTTAAGTAAAATATCAATTTTAGGGCTTAAGGGACTAATAACGAGCTAGACACCTTCGCTTACGTTTGTTATAGATTACTTAAGGGTTCATATAAACAAGTCCACAGATACCACCCATGTAGTCCATTGAAATACTATCCGAATCCTGCAAAGGTCAAATGCGAGCAATGTATATAGCAAAATGTTCCATGTTTTTTTACTTTGCCCCTGCACTTGGGCTGTCTTACTAGTGAATCTCCCCATGGCCCAGACTGTATTTAGCATGCTGCTCGAGCGGCATGCAGCTTTTCTGCTTCGGCGATCTTGTTTAAAAACAGAGATAGAAAAAAAGGTAGTATACATAACCTGCCAATTCATTCAGACCATCAGCAGCATTTATTGTGCTAGATGTAAATTTATAGTGATGCTCTTGCAATTGTGGCCATATTTCTTTATTTTCATATACCACTCCGATTCTTGCGTTGCCTGCCCTGTCAACCATACTTAAAATGTTGGTTGAAGTTTCGCCTGTAGCTACAGGCCATACCTCAATAAAGGCACATGTAAAAATTTACACTTCCTACAAAAAACACGCAAAAAAAAAAAAAAAAAAAAAACGAACGCGCCGACAGCTAGCGTCGTCTCAGCCTCCAAAGGGCAAGCGGCGCGAGTCGGGGAAAAATTCTCTCCTCGCCGTGACGTCACCCCGGTTTGCCGTAAGGGGGCGCCACGCGAACTTCTCGGGGCTAATAGCTGACGAAATATGACGGCACCTATTACAGCAAGCTCTGAGATAGAGTTCCTAACAACCGTGATTGCACCAGCTGTAAAGTTCGTGCAATAAAAGTGAATTTCGTTGTCTTCATCCGTCGAAGTGTGAATAGCTTCTTTTTATTTTGTTCACCATTTTCGGAGATCTGGAAATTGACCAGAAATAAAATTCGATAAACTCGTAATTTCTGGGAATTCAGTATTTACCGAAAATAAACGCCGGTAAATGCCAGATTTTTGAGAAAAGAAAACACAAAAAACCTCCAAATTTGACGAAAGCTAAACTCCGAAAGCATGGAATCCTAGTTATATGCTATAAGTAGTTTTTGGTCTAAACCGAAAAACACAAATAAGGGTATGCCGATTTCTTTTTTTTTTTAATATCACTATTTTAGAGCGGGAAGAGTAGGGGCAGGGGAGGGAGGAGGTAAGTCTACCCTTTGTTCGGCTGCTATGTTATGCTCCTGCGGTGTCCAACAATCAACCCAAGATAGCTTGTCCGGATATAGGCTTATCACTGGAATTGCCTTTTGTAAAGCCGTTCCATTCAACAAACCTTTTTTCTCTCCTAGAAGAATTATGGAGAAATTGACAATACGGACAAACAAGGCAGGAATTCGTTTTCTTTTGTTTCGCCTTCAGCGGGTGAGGTGCGAAAAGGGGGGCACCCCTGCATTTGGTCTTATGTCACCAGTTATTTCTGCCCTTTCCAGTTAATTTTTCGCATTCTATCATAAAGGAAGGAAGGTCCAGGAGAGGACATAACGCCGCAGATGTGAAGCGGAGGGAGGGGGGAGAACTTCCGGTTTTAGAGGACACGCCCCTATTGGTGACTCACTTGTGTGTCGCCTCGTCGTATGCCAACCAGTGTTGGTGCAAACTAACTCGTCACTTCCCTGAAATGGCTGTGTACTTGCGAAGTAACCGCGGTGGGCTGAAACTTCTGCACGAAGGCTTCGAGTATGACAAGGAACGTTGCTTCAAAGAAAAGGTGAGCCTTTCACTGAGTTTGCGATTCAAATGCGATCTTTTTTTAATAGTACGAAGATTGTTACGCCGACTCTTCCTGTCTTTAGCTAAGTTATAATTTATAAAAACGCCTATTCCTCGCAGACATACTGGCAATGTAGCCGGAAACTGGAGTGTAAAGCAAGGGCTCACACTATTGACGAAGAAGTTGTCAAGCTGATCAACGAACACAGCCATGCTCCCAGCCGACTGGACCAAGAGGCCAAGTTGGCGTACTCATCAATGAAGGAAAGAGCACGGACGACTGAGGAACCCAATCAAGCCATCGTCGGACGCCTGGTGGCCGAGATGACACCGGAAGCTTGCAGTTACTTACCGCCTCAGGACACTGTTAAGAGAACATTAAGGTAAGTGTTATACACGAATGTTACGAATTAACATCTTTGCTACCTTAGCAAAATATATGCCACCTCATATGCTATGGAGATGTCCAGTTTATCATCGTGCTAGCCTAAACATTTTTTTGAAAATATAGTAAAATAATAATGAGTAACCGCCCTATAGTTGAAACGTGACAGCAATAATATTTCCAACTTTTTTGCATGCAGGAGGGCGCGGGCGATGGAGCAACGGCCGATGCCTCTCCCTTCACGCTTAGAAGACGTCGTCATCCCTGCGCAGTACGCGTCGAAGATTGACGGGTCCAGATTCCTGTTGCATGACTCCGGTGTGCAAGACCAGGACCGTTTCCTTATCTTCTGCAGCCCGCAGATGGTGGATGTTCTCCGAACATCTAAGAAGTGGTTCGCCGACGGGACGTTCAAGGTTGCGCCTGAGTTGTTTTACCAGGTTTACAGTCTACACTGCGAAGTGGGCGGCTCCATCCTGCCTGCGGCATACATTTTGCTAACGCGGAAACACTGTGGGACGTACACGCGAGCCCTGAACACCCTTAACGCCGAGTGTGGGGGAGATTCCGAGCCAAGGACCGTCACAGTGGATTACGAACTGGCGGCTATCAACGCTTTCAGGGCGGTCCTCCCAAGCGCCGACGTGCGCGGGTGTTTTTTTCACCTGTCGCAATGTGTCTACCGCAGACTTCAGTCGGAAGGACTACAGGAGCTGTATGCTTTTGACCCCTACATAAACCTGGAAGCTCGCATGATCCCAGCTCTTGCAATTGTGCCCCAGGACGACGTGGAGGGGGCATTCACCGAGCTTGCGTCCACCATCCGCGCAGAACTTCTCCCGGTGGTCGACTACTTCGAGGATGTTTTTATTGGGCGGCTAACGGCACGGGGCAGAAGAGATGCGCAGTTTCCAATTAAGCTATGGAACCACCACGACACCGTTCTCCAGGGCGGCTCCAAGACCACGAACTCAGTGGAAGCCTGGCATCGGAGCTTCCAAGCTCATGTTCAGTGCTCGCACCCAACTCTCTGGAGATTCTTGGAGGTGCTACAACGAGAAGACGCCCTGCAACTTCACCGGCTTGGAAGACTCGAGATGGGCCAGCGCTTCAAGCAGGCCTCGAAATACGCGAAGGCTGCAGAACGGTTAAAGACACTTGCTAGAGAATACGACGCTAGTGATGTGCGACGCTTCCTTAGGGGAGTTGCCCGCAACGTGTCGTTCTAGGTCCCGCGCCATGTGCCTTTTGTAAATAAAAGTGGTCCACATTACATTTTGTGTACTATTTTGCTTCTGAATGCATTTGGCTTCGGACTTTTGCTTGATAATGAAACCCACGACTAACCTATGATGTGTATCTTTACCTGTTTCTATAGTATTCAGAAGGCCTATAATCTCGAGCTACTTTCCAGAAAGAGCATTCCATCAGGAATAAAGTCAGACAAGCGAATAAGTTTGTGTTTAGCTATACACCTGCTAGCTAGGAAAATATCCTCGTAGTGTGAAAGAGGAAAGTAATTTAACTTGTTTAAGGTATGTATGTCTTAATAACAAGCAGAATCAACCGTGTTTGAATTGGGACAAGCTTTATGTCTTAATGAATACAACTGTTATATTTTATGCGTGAACATAAAATGTCCGAATAACTGCAAGTAAGTTCAACTTCCCGAACTTCAAATTTACACCGAAATTTCCGTGCACCGAAGCGACCGTACACCGAAAAGTCCGTACACCGAAATATCCGTGCACCGAAATTTCCGTGCACCGAAATGTCCGCACCGAAACGTCCTACACCGAAATGTCCGGATCCCATTCCTGGGGGATTTCGTATACCACTCCATTATCACACGGAATAGACTTTTCTCGATGCATTTTTGTGCATTCTCTTACACTCTTGTGGAAGGGCGTGAGCTTACTCAACTTATAGTCCGAACTAAAAACCAGATCGACATCGAACTTTTTTGCACAAGCCTTCAAGTTGTGAGAAATTTTGTGATAGTACGGAATTACAGTGGTTCTATTTTTTGGCCTTTGCTTTGGTTCTCCTCTACATTTGTCTGCGAATTTTACGGATAACTGCTTCCCTACGAATTCATCCTGATAACCAGCACTGTTTAGCTTTCTCCACTGTCTTTCCACTGATTCAGCCAAGAAATGAGTACATGATCTGTCCATTGCATTTGTGATTAAAGACTTGACAATACCTGCTTTGACTGTTTTTGAATGGCAACTATTTTTTGATAGCAGCGGTTTTGCGTTTTCTTTTCCATATTCCCAACATAGCCCTTTTTCATTGTGAATCATAAGCTCTAAAAACTGCAGTTTACCATTCATGGGTTGTTCGACTGTAAACCTCAGTTCCGGGGCTGCCGATCTGATCAATGCTTCCAGAGTGTCAGATAATCCCTCCCGAAAAGAACAGATCAAAATGTCATCGACATATCTTTTCACAAAACAGGATTCCGACGTCAGTTCTTGCAACCTATCAGATACAATGCAATCCAAAGAATGTAGGTAAATTTCCGCTAACGCCGGTGCTACACTCGACCCAATGCATACTCCCTCTTTCTGTAAATACTTTTTCCCTTGATACTCTACTATTGTTGACTGCAAGTAATAATCAAGAACGGCAAGAAAACTGTCCACCGATATGCCTGACCGGGATTGGAACCTTACCAAATTCATTTCAAGCACCCCTTTTACCCTTTCCAACAAACGACTCTTCTCTAATGAGTAATAAAGATCCTTGATGTCCATTGACAACATATCTCCTTCCTTTCCATGATGACCTTCGAGTACCGTGATCAACTCACTCGAATTTCTCAGTGACAAAGACTTATCTAGAATTGCATGATTTAAACCTTTTTGAAGAAACACGGAAACTACCTTTTGCCAAGTGCCATTCTCATTGATCACCACTCTAAGTGGCATCTCCGGTTTATGATCCTTAATGAAGAACTTTACGCTCAACCTTGACTTCGACAGATTTACCATGGTCTTTGCTACGTCCTTAAATTCGTCTTCCTCTAAAATTGAAACTATATTTTTCTTTAACTTCCCGAGTTCTTTAACTTCTAAAGTTCTTCATTAAGGATCATTGTAGGATTGTCAAGGTCGTTTGATTATTGTGATGGAAAGAGATGAGTTCTTTGTTATCTTTTGGCTTTGGAGGTCGCGAAGGTTCTGTGGTGGAGATTGTGGAGTGTATATAAGAGGGTGACCGAATAAACTTGTCTTTAGCTGTGTTAGAGACGTATCCTCGACTGTTCCTTTTTCTTCTATTTTGAAACTTCCTCTTTTCCTGCCTCAGTCTCAGGCTAACATCAGAATGGTTAGGTGACTGGTGCGCGACCGAAAAAATCCGCCTGGTCCGGGTATCGAACCCGAGACCTCTCCATTACAGGTGGAGCGCTCTACCAACTGAGCTAACCAGGGGTTAGACGCCAGTAGAGCAAACGGGTTTTATCAGCCGCCACCAGTCTAACACCAACAAGGGTGGAGCTTGCAATTTAGGGTTATGATTATAATGCAATTAAATTCACAATAACCGAAGCTCGTTTTTTGCACAGCAAACATGAACGACATTGCAGCGAGATTAAATTCTGCCAGAACGTAGTCCTAGCGGTTGGAGCAAGATGGCAAAGTTTCAGAATGCGCCATCAAAATAAAAAGTAATGAGCATTTATCAAAATTTTAAATTGGAAAATAAGTTTTGCTCGTGATAGCGCCTTCTATTCATCGCAATGCATCCACGAGCTCCGTCTGCTGCCGTTTTCTATGAAAATTTGCACTAACTGCTCATAACTCTTTGATGACACAACGTTCTGACACCTTGGAACCTTGCTCCAACCACTAGAGATGCGTTCTGCCAGTGTTTGAGCCCACCATGATGTCTAATTAATTTTTGCGATTCAATTGTTTCGCAAGCTCCCTTTACTTAAAAAACTCCTCAGTCGAATTGCGGCCCCATACCAGGATTTCAACCCAGTAAGATACACCATGATGAGCCTTACTACGCTTCAGAACCACTAAAGCAGCTTCATAAATTCTTTGCAGGCACGGAGTTTCTGCGCACAGACGCGGTCAAATACATTGGCGTTACATTTGGGACTGCAATGCAATAATTTCAACAACATTAAGCAATCTCAAGTCAAATGTGAGCTAATCATCTTGGTTTTCTGAACAGTTATGGTCGGTTTGCCTTGCTGCATACCCGACCCGGAAGATTAACACGGAGCCAACGGTTTCAACAACAAGAAAATACATTTAATGGGACATGGACGACACGAATAACATTGCTACCAACGGCGCTTGAGTCCAGGCAGCGACTCTACTGTGCGCCGCCTCTGATGCGCCTTATCAAGGCGGCGCAAGCGATGTGCGCGTGGCTGGCGTGACGTCGCCGCCACGCGGGAAAAGTTCAGCACCCTTGCCTCGCAGTCGGGCAACTGGGCTGGGGAGCCGCCAGGGTGCCCACGCAGTGAATAACTAATTACCAAGCAGTTGCTGGCTTGAGAAAAGGGGGGCAAGTTGAGGCCTAAAATAAACCAAAAGTTGCTGGGTCAGCAAATTAATATCATTAATGTACTTGCAAGAGCTTTTTGCCATCTCTTACCCCAATCGGTCTCACGCAAGGTTGATGGTTAACTGTGATGTTGCTGTTGTAAACTGAAAAGGAAAAACCTACAAAATAAAAGTAGAAGAGGAGCAGAGCCCACGTGGGCCTGCGGGAATCAAAGAAGATCTCACATGCCGAAGACGGCGGTAGCCGGTGGAGCCCGGGACCAGCGCCGGAAAGAAAGGATGTCTGAGTTTGTTGAGATGTAAAGCCGCACTGTTTGCTGAAAGGGCCATGAGCACGGAGCAGCCACCCTGGGGGCGAGGGTAGGCGTGATGACGAGTGGCGCCATGTGGGTACTGTAGAGTTCACCAAACAAAAAATAAAATACTACAGTTGACGCGAGGTTCCGGATCTTCTTCCATGGCCGAATGGTATAAAAATCATTAGGCAGTCTCGGAAACTAACGTCAAGAACAAGAGTACTGACATCTACTTTGCAAACCGTCAAACCTGAAGCTGAGTTCCGAAATCTTTCTTGTACAATAAAAGTATCGTTCACATTAAGGCTCAATAAACCGCATCCGGGTTGCTTCTGGGCATTCACTAGTATTCCAACCAAGTAAGACACATCACCATGTGCCTTATTGCGCTTCAGAACCAGTGAGGCAGCTTCGTAAAGGCACCACTGTTTGATTATTCATAACACCTAAGTCTAAACCCGATTTCTTAAGGCTGCATACACACAGTTTCTGCGCTCAGACGCAGTAAAAAATATTGAGATTACACTTGGTGCTGCGATGCAATCACTTCAACAACATTACTCAATCCCCTAAGAGGAATGTGTGCTAATCATCTTGGTTTTCTGACAAAATTATTAACCGACTACCATGCAGTTGCTGGCTTGAAGAAAAAGTGGGGGCAACTTGAAAGCCCTCCACTGCATAAAATAAAACAAACGTTGTTGGGTCAACAAGTTAATATCCTAAATGTACTTGTGTGCAAGTGCTTTGTGCCATGTCTTACCCTGATCATTCTCACACGAGGTTGGAGGTTCATTGTAACGTTGCCATAAGGTTCCGGATCTTCTTCCCTGGCCTAATAATAAAAAACAAAAAACAAATAAAAAAACAACAAAACATTAGGCGGTCTTAGAAACCAGCGTCAAGAACAAGAGTACATACATCTGCTTTGAAAGCATTCAGACCTGAAGCTGATGCATGGAATCTTTCTGTTGAGTGCCTCCTTGATGGTGCTCGTGCTCCATGACAAGGTTTGCCTCTTTTAGTTTTCTGTTGCTGCCCTATTGGAGAAATAATATAATTAAGAGTCACATGCTCTTTTATTTATTTATCTGCCTAAATGACTTGTATTCCTGCAACACCAAGTAAGCTTACATTTTCCGTGCTGATTACCAGTGAGGGAAATACATTCACATAAATGCTTATATCACTAAGGTAATAAAGCTGGTAGGAAAACTTAGAAAAAAATTTCATAGAAGCCTCAGTAGCAGCAAACGCTTAGCTATGGCTTTGTCTTCCCTTAAAAAAGAAAGAAGTAAATTTGGGGGTTTACGAGCCAGATCACCGAAGGGCATCTAGCAGGCCACAGCGGAGGACTAAGGATTAATTTAGAGCGCCTGAGGATTGTTTGACTGGCAACCCAAATCTGAATTAAGCAGCACCTTTCCATAATAAGCCTGTCATATTGTGGGCACCTCGGCAGGGATTCAAACCCGCCGACTGGGGATCCATAAGCCAGCGCTTTGCCTCACAGCCACCGAGGCGGCTCCCACCTTAACATGAACTAGCAACAAACACTGCAGGCACAACCAGACAGCTCTTTTGCAGCCGAGCCGCGAACAAAAGCAAGGACCTCATGCTTTCAGCTGTTGCAGTTCGTTAAGAAGTTGAAAAAAGACTTAGTTTTTTTTCTGGCAGAGCAGACCTGTGTCAAATTAGGTGATATCTAGGAAGCTTAAATCAAAAAGTTATTATAACTATGGCCGAGTGTGATATTCGTAGCAATAAGACACGGGATTTGGGTGCAGCCCCGATATTGATCAGTAGCATGGATGGAGTGAGATATCATGAGGTTTTGCCTTCATGCTTATCCGTAGGACACTTTGGAGCAGGATGGTTCAGAAATTTCTTGAAGCGGGAGCTATGTGAGTCTGCATATGCAGGCAGCCTCAAATGACAGTGTTCATTCTTTTTCTTTCTTCATCGTCCTTATAGAAAGCTAACTCTCTGAGATAGTTCCAACAGTGGATTTCCGTCTAAACATATTTGAGCCAAAATATTCATTGACAATTTTTTAAAACCAGTTAAAGCTCAATTGGGACTACGAGTTCGGTTAGTTGATTTTGATTCATGGTTCAACATGGGAATAAACAGCCTTTCCTCGCGCATCTGCCGTTTTTTTTTTCTTTAAGTAAAATACTTTTTTACCTGTTTACTCCGGCTATGAACAATGAGTCAAAGCTCACCACAGGTATGAGAGGCATTTTGGGAATTGAAGTAGAGCAACATTCTTTTTCTTATAGAATGTGGTAGGATATACAGGAGAGCTGTTAAAATAGAGAGCAGAGAAAATACATTTTTCTACAACCCCTTTCATGTTTTGTATCTTTTGGGGGGGTTGTGTGTATGTTTATACAGCCTAGAACTTGGTCTGCCTCAACGGGCGACGTGTTGTTTTGTATTAACTTGT
Source organism: Ixodes scapularis (assembly GCF_016920785.2). Classification (NCBI taxonomy): domain Eukaryota; kingdom Metazoa; phylum Arthropoda; class Arachnida; order Ixodida; family Ixodidae; genus Ixodes; species Ixodes scapularis. The sequence goes on from NW_024609846.1 coordinate 160,789,124, forward strand.
CAGATCTGTGCAAATTCCTGCTGCAGGGCTATTTGCGAAATGGGTGAGCAACGTTTGGCCAATCCGCTACTGTGTTAAACTTCCGGTTCCCCTCATACGACATTCGAGACCAATTATGTTGTCGGGTGTTAACTCGGGCCCATGTGGGATCATAAAAGCTTCAGATTCGTGCCATGCTCACACTTGCATCTTATCATGGTTGTCTTTAATCTGTAAATCAAAATGTTCCAACAAACTGCAAGTAAGGTAAACGCCAGTCACCCATTGTCTTGGGAAATGAGAGTGCATGTGCAGCAGAGATTATCTTTATCGATCTGGCAGAGTTTTTCCGAGTTTGGGATTCGACATGTTTCATAAAGCTTGCTAAGATCCAGGTAGAGGATAGGCCCGCTGTACAGAATTGTCACAATTATCTCCTGTTTGATGTAGGCAGTGAAGTTTGACCCTAGCACTGTGTTAAGACTAAAATGCAAGCAAGTTTTGAACACTAGAGTGTTTATCAGCACGGCGGCTTCAACAGAATGTAGAATCATAGGTACTAACTAGTTGATGTATCTGAAATCATGATATGCACATAGTTTAGAAGCTGAGGAAACGTTTATGAGTGGTAGATTCCGTTTAGAATTAGTAATTGGAAGAAAACAGCGCCTGAGAGCGAGTTACCAGCCCTGCTGACTCGCTGTTACATTACATCCAGCTTGCGAAAGCCGTGTGTAATGTAACACCACGGTATAAGTTCAAATACATACGTTCCAGTGCGAGGGACGGTGGGGAAGGGAGGTGAGCGAATTTGGGGCCCTTGGGGAAATGCAGAGATCTTCACTGTGATAGTCTGCAACTTCAGTGTCGTTGTCACAGTAAAAGCATACTCGTCGTTTTCTTTTCTTCCCTCACCCAAGTTCACCCCCAATGGCGAAATTAGACGTCTCCTCAGCACTTCCTAGTTTTTTTCGCGCTTTGTCGTAAATTTATGAAAAGGAAGAATAGGTATGTGTAGCTACATATTATGCGAAGTAGCAGCATTCAACGAGAAGAAATGAGCCAATCAACTCACCATACTGCCCAAGTATGACGCAGGTGTACTTCGAGCACTCCTTTCCAGGCCACTCGCCTTGAGTTACCAAGTTCTTTAACCTTTGAGGATCTCTTTTCCGTGGCCAGAAGCAGAAGCCACCACTTATCCATGTATTGTGTACAGTGGTCACACTGTCTCCATCGTTTGGGAAGTGGACAACTGTGAAGTTCCGGTTACCTAGTGATATGGTCTGGCAACTTTGGGTCTCGTGCAAATCTTTTTTTTTATGTTGTTCATACGGTCTCCATCTTGCGGAATGTCAAGCTGGCCGATCGAACGCATATGTTGTGTGTAACTGCTTTCTTTCTTTCTTCATTCTTTCTTTTCCTGATTGACCGGGAAGTGGGCAGAGACTAGAGGCGTGACGCCTGACGAAATCTCTGTCCCCTTTACAGTTCTAACACAGCAGTGTAGGGTACATAGATTTCTGAACATGAAAAATAGAGAGAAAAGAAGCTATAAAATTCTACACAACTCAGAAAAAAAAAAAAAAAAAAACAGGATCAATCAATAGTTAGTACACGATAGTTTTTCAGCAAAGATTGATAAAATCAAATTAGTCAGAAACATGTTTTAACAATTCAAAAGGGAAGTATGGACATGATTTAATAAATACAAAATACACACATATCAGAACACAATATCATTGCCCACCAGAAGTGTCTTTAGTCTTTTTTTTTAATTGGAGTATATTGCAGTTAAAATCTATTAGATCTTCTCTATTATTCAAAATGTTGGCGACTTGGAAGTTTGTTGTTTACTTCCCATTATTGGTACGTATTTTTGGAGGTCGTTTGATTCTGTGTGTGTGCGATAGGTTGGTGTTTCCTGGCGGAATCGCGAAGAATTTTTTTTGTGTGTATTATTTGTGACAATTTAAAATAATACATTTTATTTACTTTAAGTAGGCCACATTTGTTGAATAGCGGTTCAGTTGGGAGATCTTGAGGCTTACCTTTATAATCTTCATATAGTCGTAGAATGTTTTTTTTGTAAGATGGTTAACCTATTATAATTGGTTGCCGATGTCGTGCCCCAGACTAAAATGCAGTAACACAGTTTAGAGTAAAAGATTGCGTAATATATATTCTGTTTTCGCCACAGGGGTATGAGATTTCTTATTTTATAAATACATCCAATGGCTCGAGATAGCTCAGAGCTCAGCTTATTTATGTGCGTGTTCCAACTTAACTCCTGTTTGAACCACACACCAAGCAAGTTTTGTTCTGTACACTCCCCTATAATTTTATTTTCGAAATATATTGTCACATTAGTGTGGTCGCACCTATTAATGGGAGTGAAAATTATATATATATATATATATATATATATATATATATATATATATATATATATAATTTAGTCGTAATTTATTATTTTGAAGCCACACTGATGGATTGTCCAGATAATTTTTTGTCATAGATTCTAATGCCGCTTTAGAGGTTGAAGCAAAAAACGCGTTAGTGTCGTCTGTGTACATGACAGGCTCAAGAAGTCTCGAAATATTTGTGATATCATTCACATAAAGAAGCAATAAAAGGGGGCCCAAAATAGACCCTTGTGGAACACCGTACTTTATTTTAAGTGTATTAGAAGAATTGTTGTTAATATAAACACGCTGCATGCGATTTTGGGGTAGATTTTTAAATCAAAGTCCAAGCAACCCCACGTATGCCGTACCTTGAAGCTTAATTAGTAATATGTCATGTTCGATCGTATCGAAGGCCTTTCTAAAATCTAGGAATAATCCTAAGGTGTGTAATCTATTTTCAATGTTGTTTATGATTTTATCATTTATTTCTACAAGTGCCAGCTCTGCGGGTTTAGAGTTTTGAAAGCTATATTGACATTTGTTTATTACATTGTGCCTGGAAAAAAATGGTCTAGTCTAGCATTTATAACCCCTTCAAATATTTTTGAGAAAATGGGCAAAACCGAGATTGGTCTATAATTTTGTTGATGGTGTTTCCCGCCACACTTGTAAATTGGAGTAACTCTTGCAATTTTCAGTTCGGTAGGAAATATTCCGGTTTCTAGAGTACGATTGATTATATGCGACACGATATAAGATATTTGTTGGGAGACATATTTGACAGACCTAGGCTTGAAGGCGTCTACTCCAGCTGCGGCATTATTTTTAATTTTATTTATAAGCCCTTTTACCCTTCTACTTCTAGGCGCAGTTGGTAATAGCATTATCGTGTTTGAAAAGGAAGTCATTGCCTCTGTAACACAGCATTGCGAAGTATCTGCGTGTTCTAGCGGTGAACGAACGTCAGAAAAATGCATATTCATTAGATTCGCTATTTCCTGTCCACTCACGTTCCTGCCGTCGATATCAACACTTTCCTCGTACGCGTCGATTCAGTAATTTCGTATAAGGTTTCCCATATCTTTCTGGGGTCATGTATACCTTTGAAGGTATATTTTGATAATATTCGGATTTGGCCCTTTTAAGATCAGGTTCAAATGTATTTCTTTTTTTTTTTTAATTCGATGAGAAGATTTTAATTCCTACATTTAATAAAATCATGGTACATCCTACAATTTTTCTTAATACGCCTATATAAGTCATTCGTAATCCAAGATTTTTGTACATTATTTTGACGTTTATTTACTTGAATAAGCGGAAAAGCAATGTCATAGCAAAGCTTAAATTTGTTTGAAAAAAGTGCATACGCATTGTTGGGGTCAAGTTCCAAAAGAACGTTCTCCCAGTTTGTTTGCTCGAGCAAGACACAAAAAAGTTCTCAGTTAATTCATTTATGCGTCGGTAGGAGTAAATATCGAGTTTCGGTGCATTTTTGCCACGAAAGAAAGATGGCAGACAGAAAACTGGTGTGTAGTCGCTTGTATCTTGTGTAAATACGCCACATGTGGCTTCCCTAGCGTTGAGATTAGTTATACATATCTCTATTGAACTAGAAGTTTTTAAAGTCACTCGGGTGGGCAGTGTCACAGCGTTAGAAGATCCCGAAGCAGATAAGAGATTATTCATCTCTATTATGTAACTATTATATTTTAGTAGGTCGATGTTTGTATCACCCATAATCAAAAATGGTTTGGAGGTCGATCCAAGAAAAGATATCAAGTCTTCCAAAAAATTAAAAAAAAAATCTTCCTTATTACCAGTATATAAATAACAGCAATAATGACAGTACCTGTGTCTAAAACAAGGCCCTCAACGTCAGCTGTTATCACAGAGAAATTTTCAACAACACACCATGAAATAGTTTGTGTTAAATAGATGGCAATCCCCCCCCCCCCCCCTCCTCTTTTATTTTCTCTGCCTAAACTGGCACATTTATAATCATTAAAGTAAGGTGGTTCAGCATGTTCGGGGATCCAGGTCTTAAAGTAAGCGTCAAAACGCATGCTCAAAGATCAAAAACAAAACAAAAAAAAAAAAACATTTCCAGGTCGTCACGCTTGTTACCGATATTCCTGCTGTTAACGTGGATTGCAGAAAAACTACTCTCAAGGTTACGGAAAGAGAGATTAAATCAGACTTGGACGTAGTTCAACTACTCTACTCAAACTACTGTAGTTTAACTACTTTTCCGAGTAACTTGGTAACTTTCAATTACAACTTTATATGGGTAATTAGTAGTTTAACTTAACTACATTTTCCACGTAACTTCTACTCAAATTACTAACTACTTTCGAAATCTAGTGCTAATCTTGCTCACCACAAATGTTTGAGCGCAGAAATAATTAAGACGTCGGCAGATGAAGTGATGTTTCCAAGCAAGGGGCCCCCTCACATTTCGTTGCCACGAACTTATACTCGGAAGCCGTAGAAACTGCATCACAAGTGTCCTTGGGCCAAGGTGGCGATGAGCAGCCAAAACATAACACCGGCGGGCACGAAGGCAGCAAGAGATGCTTAACAAGCCTTGGTCGGGTATTGACGTAATCCGGTAATGCACGCCGGCGCCGCGCCTCCAGCTGCAACCATGAAAGACGGGGACACTCCGAGGGTTGTTTTTGTTTTCATGTCTGCCTTTAGTGAATACTGGCTCAAGCGGTTTGTGGGTTCCACGGGTAGGCGCCACTGGAATTACCTCGCAGCTGGGCGCCTGTTCCTATGGTCGCCTCAGCGTCAGCGCATACTCCTTTGCAAAGCCGGAATCCCCCGCGCACAAACGAAGACATGGATAATCCGTTCATGGGAGCACCTCCCTGCTTCCAGCTGCAACTGTACGAGCGGCGATGTTCGTTTACGTAATCCTACGCGTCCTTCCGATACCGTATTCGCCGAAGAAGATTGCGAGTCACCCTTGGGAAATCCTTTTGTTGGACCCGGCGTCAGCGGCGAAGTATTCTTCGTTTCATCTTTTGTTAAACCAAAACAATTTTTTTTCTTCAGTAGCGTAGCACTAGCATTGCAACGAGACGCGCAGTCGTCCGGATGATCTCATCGTCGTGACGCGAGACTTGAACCTTTGACGGTCCGTTGCATTCGCTCAACGTACTCTCCGAACGTCGTGGGAATAAAGAGGGGCCAGTCATAACAATCTCAACTTTCCCCCCCAAAAAAGATTTTTTTTTAAAGATTTTTTAGCCGAGGCAAATCTCGCATGCTTCGTCATGGACACCGAAGATGCTGACACTCGGTTTCCCGACCCTGCACAGCCTGTTTCTGAAATTCAACGCTGCCGTTCCATCCAACGCGTCGGTGGAACGTCTTTTTAGCTTGGCTGGGAACGTCTTTAGGAGGAAAAGTGGAAAACTCTCCGATAAGGACTTTGAAAGTCAATAGACCCTTTCCGAAATTCAGTGCCATCTGGTGGTTCGTAAAGCAGTTAAGGTTTTGCCATATCAATGGCGGAAATAAACTTGTATTGGCACCGTAACTTTTGCAAGTCAACGGCACGCGAGGAATTGTTCAGTGTGAGTTCTTCCTCGATCACTTTCAATTCGATGTTGACCAAGAACCCGCATTCAGAACAAAGCTCCAACCCACTCAGATGCCTCAAGAAAATTCTATACGCCAAAGTGCTTTAAAGCCGATTGTGTGTTGCCCACAGATTGACTGAATCTGAATTATTAGAAATAAACGCTTACGCAGCTCTTGTGTTCCAGTCCTACGTCGCGTCGTACTGACCCCCGAATGTACAGGCCTCGCATCATCCGCTTAGGAGCATCTTCAACATCTTCCTTTATCAGTCACTAGAAGTCCGCCATTGGTATGGCACAGATACCTTTCCACAGATGATGATAATGATCAAAGTGGCCAGACTGAATTTCGGAGAGGGTCTATTGCTTCTGCGAGTGAACAAACTGTTTTGATGAAAACACAAGCCATAAAATGGCTGCAGTTATTTTAGGCTCGCAGGGGTTTTCACGGATAGAAACTGCTGTTCATTTTGCTACCACAAAAATATAAAAAGTAACTTCGAAAGTAACTTCAAAGTAACTCGCTACTTTTTTACAGTAATTAGTAGTTTACTCAATTACCATCACAAATGCGTAATTTCTACTCTACTCAATTACTTTTCGCGTCAATACTCAGTAACTTAACTTAAATACCTTTTTTGAGTAATTTGTACATGCCTGGATTAAATGATGAGTCGTAAAAATGTCTACATTCTATCGGATTTGTTTCATCCATTAAAAATATAATTTGTACTCGAAATAAGATCTACGGAGAGACCGAGATTACCCCGTCATTTTTTCTACATCGTCAAGGTCAGCAATCCTGATAACAGGTGAGGTTTCATTTTTTTCGTGCGCATACCCTTCCTACCGATGACCAAACAAATTTCCACCCTACTACACGTTTTTGAGCTATCGCTGCTCCCATATTTTGTTTGTTTTGTCGAGTCAGGTGCTCATTCACACACACGGGGGATGCCGTACCAGCAGCACCGAGGTCTGAAGTCGTCATGCGCTTCGTTTTACATTTTTGCATCAGCGAGTTTCTCTTGCTTCGTTGTACAAGACGTACAATAATGTTGTTTTTTTTTTTGTTTTTTTTTTTTGTTTTTGTCGTTTCTTTTTTGTAGGCACCCTGTGACAGATGTCAATGTCCGCGTCGGTTATAGGCTCACCTCAATCTCTCCAATCTGCTTTACAATCGTAATGGGATTGCCTACTTCTGGCGCTCCTTTGATTGCAAGGTTATTTATATTTTGGTATTGTTCTTTCTTCCAACCTGCTAGTTAGTTTGCGGTTCTCAGTTTCTAAACTTTTGTTGTTTTTTGTCAGTGTTTATACTTCCCTCTGTAGTTCCTTAATGTCGTCAGCGACATTTTTCAGGTCATCGCACGAATTGCTGCAGTAGTTTACAAATTCCTCTGGTCCTCTTAGTTCGGGTCTTTTTTCCTTCGTAAGTCTTCAAGAGCTTATGTGAAAACTTTTGCATCTTTAGTCATCTTGAGTTGCGGAGACACAAACCGAACGGTTGAAACAGTCAACACACTTCACAAAATTTGCTGCAAAACTGCTGAAGGCTCAGTCCAATAAACCCTACAAAACGTAACATAATGGCGACGAGGATGGGATCCTGCCCTGGACATGACGGGAACGACACCGAAGCACCAGGACGAGCGCCTTCAACGAGAATGACGGAGGGAAGTGGCAGCATGGCGTCCGGGCTGATCGGGCAAGTCGAAGCGTTTGACTAGTTTGTGTCGGATTGGGAAACATACGACGAGGGGCTGACAGCATTCTTTGTGGTGAACAACATTCGCCCCGATAAAGAAGCTCACGCGTTTTTAAGCCTTATAGGACAAAAAACTTACGCACTGCTCAAAAGCCTAGTATCTTCAACGCCTTCCGCGACGAAGATGCTGGCGGAACTGAAGCAAGCGTTGAACGAACATTTATCGCCGAAACCTTCGGTCATCACGAAACGGACGAAATTTCACAAGAGGATGCAAGGGGAGGGGGAGACCATTGCCGAATTTATAGCGGAACTCAAGTGTCTGGCCCAAACGTGCAAGTTCGGAACGCACCTCGAGAAGACACTGAGGGACCGCTTTGTGTATGGCTTGGTACGTGTGGACATTCAAAATTTCCTTTTTGCGGAAGATGAATCGCTGTCTTTCAAACGAGTGGTAGAAAAGGCGTTGTCGTTGGAACAAGCGACAAGGAATGCAAGCGTCACTCCACCACGCAAGTCAAACCAGAAATAAAGAAGTTGGAAACCGAGAAGTCGGCAGAAGACGGAGCGCAATGCTGTCGTTGTGGCTCCAATAAACGCGAAGCTAACGAGTGCCCTCACAAAGAAACGAAGTGTTTCCAGTGTCAGAGAACTGGACGCATTCAAAGAGTCTGCAAGTCAAGGAGGAACCAAGCCAGTGACCACAAGGTTAACCAGCCTGCCCATCGAGGGTTCCGCAGTCTTCGTGCCTCGGAAGCCGACTGTGAAGAAGCGGAAATCTACAACATCAAAGCTGCCAGTTCGCTGCCGCCAATTTTGTACAACGCGACTATCGAAGATCATATATTGGCGATGGAACTTTACACCGGAGCTGCTGTGTCTGTTATTTCAGGCAGACAGCGGAAAGAACCTTTTCCTGCAGTGTAGCTTGAAACTGCGCTGATAACTTTGCAGGCGTGCAGAGGTGAGGCAATTCACCCGGTCGGTGTCATCACAGTCCAGGGGATACACAACAACCAACAGCAAATATTACCACTGTATGTCCTGAGTGAGCCAGGTCCGCCTATGATCGGGCGCGACCGGCTGCAACAAATCCTCTTGGACTGGTTGCAACTCAAGCTGCATGTGTTACGTGAAACAACAAAGGAAGATTACACCGCTCAAAAGTAGTTACAGACACTCCTACGCAAGTTCGACACACTTTTCTTTGTAAAGTTGGGCAAGAGAATTGGTAACGAAGTGAAGCTTACGATGCCGCTCCGGGGTTTGTGAAGTTAAGGCAAGTTCCGTATGCTCGCGAGCCAAAGGTGGAAGAGAAGTTTATGACCATGCAAAGAATCGGTATAATTTCACTAGTGGCGACAAGTGACTTCGCTGCACCAGTGGTCCCCGTCCTGAAACGGGATGGGTCTGTGAGACTCTGTGGTGACTACAAGGTCACTATAAACCCTTTTCTGGAGCCAGTAGATTACCCCTTGCCAAAGATTGATTAACTGTTGGCGGAACTTGCGGGAGGACAGAAGATCTCTAAAGTGTACCACAGCCGTGCATATCAGCAGCTGTGCATGGAAACGGCTTCAAAGCAACTGCTTACAATAAACACGCGCCAAGGGTGCGTGTTTATTGTAAGTGGGAACGCATCTTACGTTATATGGCGAAAGCGTTGGCTGGCTACGTTGACTGGCACATGCGCGTGGGTAGCGTGGGGCTTTGCGTGTGCGGCTCGAGGTTTCTGGTTGCTGTTCGATAAAGGCTACTGACGTAGCTGGTGTTCTCTTGCGGCTCCTGTCTCTGGTCTTCGTGACTCAACTCGGTACACGACATGGTGGCAGCGGTGGGATAAAAGATCCTCTACCGTCTCCGAGGACCTGAGAAGCAACAACAGGGTTGCCAACGTGACCTGCAAGCCATTCAGGAAGCGAACCAGCGGCCGAACTAAGTCATGCCTAACAACGCAGACGGTTCGGGTTCTTCGAACACCCAGGCCTGCGGAGGGGTATTTTTGTTCAACCCTTTCGCAGTCGAGCTCCCGGAGAAGTTGGATTCCGGAATGCTAACGACTGGAAGAGATATATAACCCGATGAAAACGCTACTGCATAATCTCAGGACTCCACCTCCGGGACGCAACGACTCAATCCAACATATCCTTTACGCGATGGGCAGAGACCATACGATGTTCTCTCCTAGCTCAACTTGACTGAAGATGAACTTTTCAACTACGACGTAGTCAAGGCCAAGTTCGACACCCACTTCATTCCTCGGGTGAACATCATCTTCGAGCGAGCCGAATTCAAGTTGAGAAAGCAAGAACCGGACGAGCCAGTGGAGGCCTTCATCACGGTCCTACATAAACTGGCGCATACTTGCGAGTATGGCTCTCTGCGGGATGAGCTCATCCAAGATCGCATCGTGGTAAGACTGTTCAACACAAAACTCGGTGAAAAACTCCATCTGGACGCTCAACTTACACTGCAAAAAGCGACCACGACAGCACGATCGTCGGAGACGGTTAAGCAGCAACAGTCAGAGCTGCGCAGCGCAAAGACAGCAAGTGACGTCTTCGAAGAGATTAAAAGACATCCGCGAGGAAAAAGCGGAAACAAAAATACCCAGCGTCAGAGCACGTCGCAAAACCAAGGACGTCCTAACAGTTCAATATAGACTTGCCGATGGTGGCAGTTCGCAGAAGCACACCCAGCCTCAATGCACTGCAAGAGGCAAGAAGTGTAACGCCTGCAGAAAGCTAGGCCACTTCGAAAGCGTCTGTTTTTTGAAGCATACGATAGAAAATCTAAAATCACAAGCACATGGGCCAAGTCTGAACGAAGTCTTCCTTGGCGAGCTGGTACACTCGAGTAACGGGAGCCCCTGGTTCATCACAACTAAAGTGAACGACCGGGAATTAACGTTCACGGTGGATACAGGAGCGGACATCACGGCTATTCCTCCTAGCATGTGCGACTCGACAACCTTGGCAGCGCTGGAGTCAACAAGGACGGAACTTTTCGGAGCTGGCCACTCTCGACTCAGCACACTCGGCAAGTTCGAGGCAACAATAATCTGGAGTGGGCGAACAACCAGAGAGACGATCCACGTGACCGACCGGCTGAGATACCCTCTGCTTGGACGAACGGCTATTCAAACCCTTGAGGTGCTGCCAAGCTTACACGAAGTCAACGCTGACAGCAACATGGAGTACGATTAACAACTGCACGCTAAGTAGCAATCGCTTTTCCAAGGACTGGGGAAAATGAACGTCCGGTACAAGATCACACTCCACCCGGACGCTAAGCCGTTTACCATCACATACCCGCGACGGGTACCCTTTCCGTTTGTACCCAGCGTGGAAAAGGAACTACAATGCATGCAAGACAGACGTAATCGCACCAGTCGACCACGCCACAGCCTGATGCGCGCCCATGGTGGTTGCGAAAAAGCAAGATAGCTATCCGAATCTCCGTGGACTACACTAAACTCAACCCGCAGCTGGTGCAAGGGCGCATCATCAAGCCCACGGTGGAAGAGACCCTGGCAAGACTTGCAGGAGCTACGGTAGTAATGCGAAAGCATTAACTGTATCTTTGAGCGAGCTGACGTCATTAGTTTGAAGCGCGAAAACGGCACCTAGTTTCCTTTGGTTACATTGGCTGGCGCACGTCGCCAGGGCTCCCATTGGCCGCTGCGCTCGTCAGTTTCCACGACCGCTCACCCCATGGCGCTGCATGTCCATCAGTGCGCCGTTAACTTGGAGCGTCCAAGGTCACCGTGCCCAGGGGAGCACACGCGCTGACCAGAGACGAAAACTACGCAGCAGACGAAAAAGAGAGCGGACAAGCGGCTTGCATGCTTTCGCATTCACAACTCATAAGAAATTCTTAGGGGTGCCTTGATCTTTTTAGCAAACTAGATGCCGATTCCGGGGACTGGCAAGCACCACTAGCTCCGGAATCAAGAGAACTAACAACCTTCATCACACCAGTGGGGCGTTTTCAGTTTAAGAGACTCCCGTTTGGCATCGCGACGGCGCCTGAACTCTTCAGCGGGAAAGGCTGAGGATCGTAAAAGAAATCCTGGGGCATGTTTGTCACATGGATGACGTTCTAGTTTTCGGCCGAGACAAAACAGAGCACGACAAAAATCTCGAGGTGGTGCTCCGGCGCCTCCGTGACGCCGGAGTGGCCTTGAACACCGCAAAGTGCAAATTCGCCAAGAATCGCGTCAGGTTTCTAGGTCACATTCTGGACTGCAGAGGCGTCGCGGCAGATCCTAAGGACACAGAAGCGATTGTCAAGATGCCGGCACCGGAAAGCATGGCAGAGCTACGATCGTTTTTAGGCATGGTGAACCACCTTGGCAAGTTCCTGCCTAACATCGCGAACAAGACTAAGCCACTTAGAGATCTACTACACTAGGATACAAGCTGGCTTTGGAGCGAGCCTCAAGAAAAAGCATTTTGCAAGGTCAAAGATCTCCTGTGCAAGAATCCTGTCCTAACCTTCTATATACCAGCGGCGCACCTGACGCTATCGGCAGACGCATCTTCGTATGGACTGAGGCGGTCCTACTTCAAGAGGAGGCGGATGGCAACAAACGCCCCGTGGCATACCCCTTGAGAGCCATGACGCCTACAGAACAAAGGTACGCCCAAGTCGAAAAGGAGGCTTTGGCCATCGTTTGGGCGTGCGATCATCTTATAACCTACTTCGTAGGAAAAGTATTTCTCATCGAGGCAGACCATGAGCCCCCTGGTTCCGTCTTTATCAACAAAACCTTTCGACGAAATGGCACCGAGGCTACAGCGGCTAAGAATGCGCATCTTCGAGTACGACTGCATTATCTCACACATACCAGGTAAGACGATGTACACCGCAGACGTCTTGTCTAGGAAGCTGCTAATAACAACATACCACTCTAGGGTTCCACCGATAGCTGCAGAAAAAACTAACATTCGTTCAAGAGTACGGATTGCTGAGAGTAAAACTTCTTCCAGCACCTTTTTTTTCTTTTTTGGTAGGGCTGCGTACTGAACTGTACAAAGATCCTAGTATAGCAGAACATAGGGAATACTGCCAAGAAACAGTGGCCCGAGACAGACAAGCTTCCTCCGATTAAAAAAAAAAAGTTCGCCAGTCTAGCAACAGACATTTCGGTTGTCCAAGGTCTACTCATCCGGGACGACAGGCTGGTTATCCGCCCCCCCCCCCCCCCGCCCCCCGGTGTGCAAGGGGAGGTCCTAGAAATAACACACTGTGGACATTAGCGTGTCGTCCGATGCCCTGCAAGAGCGAGGTATTCTGTCTGGTGGCCTAAGGTCAACAAAAAAATAAAAGAATATGTAAATGGCTGCTCTACATGCCAGCAATATCGACGAGCACCTATGGACCACCTACTCCAAACTCCACTACCCGATCGCCCGTTGCAAGAGATCGTAACGGACCTTTTCCAGCTAAAAAAAAAAGAAGTATGTAGTCATCGTCGACTACTACTCGAAGTTCTTCGAGCTTGAGGAACTTCCTCGAACGACAACGGAAGACTTGACAATAGTCTTCAGTCAAGTTTTCGCAAGACATGGATGTCTGGAAGTTATACGCTCAGACGACGGTCCCCAGTTTGGATCGAGCGAGTTTTGGCGATTCGCGAACCAGTGGTGAGCCCAACTGGTGACTTCTAGACTGCATTACCCCTCAGAGCAATGGGAAGGCCGAAAGAGCGGTGCAAACTGTAAAGAACCTGCCGACGAAATCATCGGATGCCGCGCAAGCTCTTCTAACTCACCGGACTACCCCAGGGCTGAATGTTTCTCCCCAGCACAGTTTCTGATTGGACGGAAGCTCCGTTCAACGCTTCCGAGTGCGCCAAATACACTGAGACCTCAATGGCGCCGCTCAAAGCGGTATCGACAACGGTACAAGGTTCGTAAAACGAGAGAGGCGTCAGATGGTAACAGACGCCATCGGACAACGGTGCAACCCCCATACTCAGCGGTCTGGATCCACGCGGGTGCGGCATCGCAGGGAATGATACAAGGCCAATCACGATAGCCTAGGTCTTATTTCGTGGAGACGGACCAAGGGACAGTACGACGCACACGGCACCATCTTCGACGCAAAATTATCTAGATGCACGACGTCAGAAGCGCCGATAGTGATCTCCATTTTGGGCCTGGGAGCTTGCCATGGTAACCTTAATGCTAGCGACGCCGGGCAGCAATTTCTTGCTAGTTGATATCTCGATCCAATCGTCCATTGAAAAGTGGTAAAAAACGCTTGGCATGGCGGTACGGCACGGGCCTCTGGAGGAACGGTGTCTGTTTCTTCTGTGAAGTGAGACGATTTGCAGCCCGGGGACTGTCGGGCGACGAGAGCTGCTAAGTATCGTAGATGCACGGACAAGCCGAGTGGTTTTCAGCGCTGTCGGGATGGTGGCCGCTTCGTGGGACGTACGTACCGTCCTTGTACTTTCGAACTTCGCCCCTATGAAACAAAATCCGAAAACGCCGGCCACGACAGGACGATTGCCTCGGGACATGACTGTTTGCTCGACTGCCCCATAGTAAGCGAACGTACGCTTAGCATCATACTTCTTCAAGACTTAATCATTCATTCAAGATGAGAATATCTCACCGACTGGCAAGGAGCGACGTCGACGACGGTCTCACCTTCATTTGGGCGATGAACAGTTGACAAGGTTAAATTAGGAAGGACAGCATGATGGTCTCCAGAGGATTGTTAACACCATCAAAAGAGACGAACGCCGGATATCAGGTGTTCTGGCCGACAGGCCAAGTGGTCGCCCGGAAGTTTACCGGCATGCAAAATGTCAATATTTTTATGTGGTGTAGCACACAAATCCGTGCTAAAGGAATCATGAAATGATTTTTTAACTTCTTCTTTCTTAGCTGTAATCCTTAAGTCAAAAGCGAACTGTGAAATCACGCGGTCGTAACATGCTAGTTCACCGGTGTGATGATCCCAAGCTTCCACCGTGCTTTTTAAGCACACCATAGAACTTGGCATTCGCCAGTGATTTCATTTCATTTTCATTTATTGTACCTTAAGGGACCCTGAGGGGCACTACATAAGGGGGGTAACATAAAACACAATATAACACTTCAAGGGTTGAAATCAAATGTAGGGACAATTAGGTTGAAAAACATATGTTATTTTACAGTGCAATATCTTCATTGTACAATCATATGCTTAGTAAGTTCTGATGAAAACAAGGCATGATCAGTGATTGTTACAATGGACTCAGGTAGCGCATTCCAATCCCGTATACACAAAAAAAGGGGAGAGTTTTTTAAAATGTTGGTTCTGGCAAAGGGCATTTCTATCTTCTGGCAATGATCACGGCGTAGGGAGACATGACTGACTGAAGAGAAGAATTCATGGTCAGTCCAGGGCTTGTAAAACAGGTTATGAAAAAAGGATAATCTATCTACGGTGCGTCTAGTATTAAGGAGTGGTAGTGATAAAGGAGCTTTAAGGGCAGAGATGCTCGTGGGTGAGTAGTCAGCAAGAATGAATCTAGTTGCGCGGTTTTGGATTGATTCTAACATGTCAGATAGGTAAGCCTGATGGGGGTTCCAAATGGTAGAAGCGTATTCCATCTTGGATCTAACAAGGGTGCAGTATGACAGCTGTTTGATTTTCGGTGAAGCTTGGCTAAGATGGCGTCTTAGAAAACCTAAAGTTCTATTAGCACTGGAAGTTATGTGTTCAATATGAGTTCTCCATAAGAGGTCAGTGCTTAAGTGCACGCCAAGGTTAAAAGATGAAACCTTTTCAATGGGCTGGGATGTAAGTTGATAGGTGTAATTTACTGGATTACGGGATTTAGAAAAAGATACACATCTACATTTATTATGATTAATGGACATAAGCCACTCGGCACACCAGGTTTCAATTAGGGATAGGTCTTCTTGTAATGTTAGGCAATCACCTTCACTGGAAATAGCGTGATAAACAACAAGATCGTCAGCAAGCAGACGAACACAGCTTCCCAGGCGACAACCGATATCATTTATATAAATAAGGAAGAGCAATGGGCCCAGTACAGTACCCTGTGGTACGCCTGAAATAACTGGTAAGGATTGTGAAGATGTTTCACCTAGACGTACGGAGTGGGTTCTAGTCGTAAGAAAAGTTTTTATCCAATTAACTACAGTTGCATTAATTTTTAAGTTTTGTAATTTTACTATAAGTCTGTAGTGTGGCACACGGTCGAAAGCTTTCGAAAAGTCTATAAAGAGAGCGTCTGTTTGTTTTCGTGAGTTAAGATTACTGTGGATATTGGTTACCAACTCGAAAAGCTGTGTTGTGCATGATCGATTCCTACGAAATCCATGCTGGTTAGAAAATAATACATTATTGATATCAAGAAACTGCATTATGGCTGTAAAAATAATATGTTCAAGGAGCTTACTACATACACTTGTTAAAGAAATAGGCCTGTAATTGCTCAGATCGTCAGATGACCCAGACTTGAAAATTGGAATGACGTCTGCATGTCTCCAGTCATTGGGAAGCATACCAGTAATAAGTGATTGGTTGAAAATTTTACCCAGGTGCAGGGACGAGATGTGCTTAGTAATTTTTAAAATCTTACTGTTTATCCCGTCGCGACCAGGAGCAGAGCTGACTGGAAGTTGCTCTATTAATTTTGATATTCCTTCAGAAGAAATAGTTATTGACCCCGTTTCGCCAAGTGCGTCCTGAGAAGCTAATTGCGGCATGGGGAACGTTTTGGGAGTGAAGACGCTACTAAAATATTCATTAAATCTGTCACATACTTCACTTTCAGTCAGCTGATTTCCAGTAGGATCTGAGATGATCGGACTTTTCTTTGAAGAAGGATTGATAATTTTCCAGAATCTCCGTAAATTTGAGATAAGAATGTTATACAGGTCGTTCTAAAAAAAATTACGTTTCGCCGTTCTTATTTCACGTTTACAAGTTTTAGCAAATTCACGGAAGCGGGACCACGAAGCGTCATCATTATCTTTTCTTTTTGCCGACTGGAATAGCCTCTTTTTCTTCCTTAGCATTCTCTTCGTATTAAGAGTGAACCATGGCGAACTGGGGTTAGAGATTACCCGACATACCGGAACGTATCGAGAAATGAGGTTGTGAATAAGTTCTTTGAATATGCACCAGTTTTCTTCCACCGACCTTGTATTAAAGTGATGCTCAAAGCTTGGGAATGAATCCAATAACTCGGCGTTAATACTCACAGCGTTGGCTTTAGCGTAATTACGAATTGTTTTCTTCGACGTTACAAGAACGGGAACTTCAATGGATAAGTTAATGTTGAAAAGAGAGTGGTCACTAAACAAACATAAATTGTTAACATCGCTTATATATTCAGGGTCGGTAGTAAAAAATAAATCCAGGGTCACGTCAATTTGGTGAAAACCAAAACTATTCATAATATCAAGAAATTCACGACTTCCTTTCTGATTTTTACACGAGGGGTTGACACTATCTGAAACCCAATCAATATCAGGAAAATTAAAATCCCCTGCCAGAATAATGACACCATTTGAGTACTCAGAAAACACCTTCTCAAGGCAGTCGTTTAATCTAGCCACAAATGAACAATCAAAATTCGGGGGTCGATAACACACACCTATGATAAAATTCGAGTGCGTCATTTTCAATTTAATCCAAATAATCTCGATGCTCGTTTCAATATCAACTACAGATGATAATAAGTGGCCAATAACAGCAATCAGGACGCCACCGCCTTTGTGAACCAATCTATCCTTGCGAAAGATAGAAAAACTGGAATTCAGGAGTTCACCGTCCGATATGTCAGGTGAAAGCCACGTTTCCGTGCCGAGGATGACTTGACTATTGCACATTTCGGCATTATCTAGTAAGATATCTTGTTTTTTTAACACGCTACGAAAATTTGTAAACAGGAAAGAAAGTCTGGGTGCAACGCGCTTAGGGCGTGTGTTGCCGTGTGATAGCAGTCAGTCAGCGCGTACTTCATCAGATGTCACCTCGACAACGCTGCCTTCAACAAAGTCGTACGCAAATATTTTTTTGTCGGAGTACAATTTATCGATCCTCAATCTCGTTTTGATATTTTGTGACCATAGGTATTTACCAAATGCCCACAGTTTAGAACGCGCTAGTCTAGTTCTCGGCGAGAAGTCCTCGTCGATCCAGATTTTATCGGGCCCGTGATTCTTAAGTTTGGGTTGTTATTTAAGATGGCAACCTTATCACGATAGTCAAGAAGCTTGATTATGACAGGTCGTCTGTAGTTAGGGCGGATGTACCCGAGTCTGTGAATGCGCTCAAGAATACCTACTTGAACACCAAGTACCTCCGAAAAGAAATCTTTTACACGAGATTCCAGTTGGATGTAAGTCTCATTTCCTGTTTCGCTTAACCCTTTAATTATTAAGTTATTGCGCCTTGATCGGTTGTTAAGGTCATCCACAATTTCCACCAATTCCAAATTATTAGCGCTCACAGATTTTGAAAATTTAAGTTCAGCTTTGATGTTTTCAACCTCGGTTTCTAATTGGTTGACACCATCACGAACTTGTGTAAGATCTTGAATACTAGCTTCCAAGGCCGTCACCCTTGTTCTTATCTCGGAGATACCTAAGGCAATATTATCAAGTCGGCTGGAATTTTCGCTCTGATATTGTGAGGTTGCAGCTATCAGGGTTTCGATCGATTTTTGCAGATTTGAAATCTGGCCATCGTCGGCGACGCTGTCAGGTCCGGGATTGCGCTCAACGTCTCCAGAACACAAGACAATCACTGCCAGACTGAACAGAACGCAAGTACTCGGCCTAACAAAGATCACCGGCGCAAGCCAGAGAGAGGGCTCGGATTTAGACTTGACTTTCGGCATGTGAAAGAGACCAACTCGAGCACGGTTAATGCACAACTCGACACCCATGGCTTGGGATCTGCAGCCAGGATACAAAAAATAGAAAAAATCTGTCTATCACACGTTACCTGGATAAACACAGGTCACTGCTAGTGCCTTGAAAGGCTGGGCTGCAGATCCCGCGATGCTGATCGTGTTCCTCGGTTATATAGCTAAGCACCGGAAGAGTTAAAAGCACGTGAGCTCTAGCTGCGGCCGGATGAAGCGCCCTCAGCGAGCACCTTGCGCTTGCGTCGAATCGGTGCCTGTTGCCTCGTCAGCAGATTCAGCATGGTATCGGTGGCTTGAAGATAGTTGGTTTCGGCACTGGATAATCGTCGCTACCTGGATAAGCACAGGTCACTGTTAGTGCCTTGAAAGGCTGGGCTGCAGTTCCATCAGTGCGCTCATTGGCTACGAACGCGAATTCAAATATTCGTCGACGAATTGATTGTCGACGAGCGCATACGTCCGAGTGACGCAGTTTTCGTGTCCAATGCGTGAGCTGGGGTCGGCTGACGTCATTTGGGCCTTTGTGGGCATTGCAAAGAGGATATTTAGAACCATACACACAGGATGATAACATCATAGCACACTGACTTTAATGAGCACAAAACGGGCCTAGCTACAGAAAATAAATATTACACGTAAAAAATAACTGTACGTAACTTGTTATTCACAAAGACGAACACATCTCTGAGCATCTAAGTTTAATATTATCTGTTGATGCATTGTTATATAACAGGTAATTTCATATACGTCATTTTAGCAAACGCCAGCTTGCCACTTGAAAAAATAAACCAAAAACACTGCGACCAAACGCAATCCATTGCAACGAAAGCACGTTATATCCAAGTCTTCAGAACCGCCAATTAGTAAAATCACCGATTAGAACAAAAAGTTAAAGATCGCAGGCGCTTCCTCGTTAAAAGCTGCTGTGGTTATTCGGTGACCCAGGGCTGAAACAATTTCCCCCAGGCCCTACACGCGAGGTATACCTTTCGTTTCGATTCTCAGAAATTCAAACTTTCAAAGGAAGCTAGAAAAAGGCGAAGATTTTATCCTAAAAACTATATCGTAAAATTGTTTATTAGTACAATACGTAAAGATCGCTCAAGCTTCCTCGCTAAACGTTTCTGTGATTATGCTGTTACCTGGGGCTGAAACAAGTTCCCCAATGCCCAACTTGCGACTCATTCATTTGGTGGTGGTTCTCAGACACTCCAACGTTGAAACAAAGCCAAGAGTATGCGAAAATTGCATGCTAAAAGCCTTATCGATCCTTGAACACATCCGGGAATCCGAGCACCACTACGGCAATGTAACTTAATTTGTCTCACAGGTGCTAATATCTAGAGCGTTCTTGCTCAGAAAAGGTATAAATTCTCATTCTTTTAGATCTTCACGTTATACCTGCATCATAGGGCACGAAGAAGTCCGAAATCGTCGGCAAGCAGTTGCACATCACGACTCCGCACACCGAACAAACTCGCATGTACCAGCTCTGGGCGCTGCCATCTTACCGGAGACATCACGGTTCTTACGAGGTCACGTGACGAGTAGTCACTCGGTTTCTATGGGCACGGTGCCAGCGCGGCTCGTTGCTATGGTATCGCGTGTGACCAATCGTGGTGAGAGGCGGCACAGGGAAAATCGTGGCGCTACTCTGCCAGAGTAGCGACACGACCAACGAGGTAGAGGGGCTTAGAGTGATAAACCGGAAGTTCGGAAGTGGCACCCCCCGGTTGCCGCCATGTTTTACGCAAATGTGACCACTCGTCACGTGACCTCCCAAGAGCCGTGACGTCACAGGTAAGATGGCAGCGCCCAGAGCTGGCGGATGCGAGTTTGTTCGGTGTGCGGTAGCCGTGATGTGCAGCTGCTTTCCGACGACTTCGGACTTCTTCGTACTCGCTGACGCAGGTATAATGTTAAAATATGAAGGAATGAGACTTTATACCCTTTTTGCGCAAGATCGCACTGGATCATCTGGATATTAACACCTGTGAGGCAGCATCAGCCGTATCGCGGTACCGGTGCTCGGATTCGGGATCTGTTCGAGGATCAATAGAACTTTGAGTGCTTTTATCATAAAATTTTCGCATTCTCTTAGCTTTGTTTGAACGTTGAAATGTCTGAGAATCGACACGAAATGAATGCGTCGGATGTAGGGCCTAGGGGAATTTGTTTCAGCCCTAGGTAACTGCATAATCACAGCAACTTTTAGCGAGGAAGCCCCTGCGACTTTTGCGTTTAGCACTTATCAACAATTTTACGATATAATTTCAGGCATAAAATATTCGCATTTTTCCAGCTTTGTTTGAACGTTGGAATGTCTGAGAATCGAAGCGAAAGGTATACGTCGCGTTAGGGCCTAGGGGAAGTTGTTTCAGCCCTGCGTCACCGAATAACCATAGCAACTTTTAGTGAGGAAGTTCCTCGAATCGACGATTTACATTCGATTGATTTTCTTCCTTTTTTGTGAGTGCGAAGTGCACACTTATTTTCAGCTATGAGGATCACGTTTTATTCAGTGTGGGGATGAATAAATCGTTGGAGGCACCTGCTTCAAAGCTACTGTTTTGGTGTATGCATAGATTAACTGCACCTTTTTTTCTTTCATAGGATTTATTGCAGCAATACTTTTTTTTCATCATGAGTGTACTGCATTAATTGGTCAATTATTTACTTGTTCTGATTACCTGGATAAGATGATTCACATTTGTGTTCATCCCTCGCCTAAAGAGCAGTCATTGAGAAATGTTGACCATTCCTCTTGGTCACTTCAATAGACTTTTTGGAAAGTGTGGGCTGCCTATACTTCGTATCACTGTAACTTGGAAAAGGGCAACCGCCACAGCCCCCTCGAGCCAATCAGAGAGACGGAGAGAAAGTGTGTGACAAATCTGTGCAGACGAGCACTCTGACGATATGTTGTCATGTGCCTCTCTCCCATGTGCCTATTGACTCGCTGAGGCGGTAGCCTTTGCCGTTTGCCAGATTGTGATGAAACGAATTACAGTAGCTACTACTATAATTACCCCAGGCTTTTATACTTTGGGCATTTGTTCGGCAAGAATGTTATGTCCGCCATTACTGTGAACTCGGCTCGGCGCCTATTGGACTTGAATGCTGCATTAGCATTCGACGTGAACTGGGGCCCAATCGTGTGCTTTACGCCGAAAAAAAAAATGGTGACAGTTGTGTTGCTTGATGGGGTTCTCCAAAGGGTCTATTGTGTCATACGTATAGGAAGTGTCCTGCTATATAACTATGCATCAACACATACTATGAAAGTATATGCTCAGAGGTGTGTTTGTTTTTGCAATTAAAAAGTTACAGCAGTGTGCTTTAATGTTATTATCATGTATGTAGTATTGAGTATACTCTCTGCAATGCCTACGAAGGCCCCTGGAGGGAATAAATTAATAAATAACATTTTCACATCACTGGAGTCGGTTTTCGGATGCACCACGTGTTCAGGAGAGGTGGAGCGTGTGCAGCACCATGCAACAAGTCTGCCAGTCTGGTAGGTCCCATTAATTAATATTAAAGGGTCAGAGACGCGAGTGTCCTCAAAAGGACCTGCGAGTGCAGTGAACGCAATTCTTGGTGTATAGACTCTTAAGGTATAAAGGCAAGCGGAAATATGTTTATCTGGTTAGTGTATCAAATATGTTTATTTCCACTTGATTACATAATTATTGATTCTTAGTAAATGGTTCCATAACGAGTTCTTTCTGCAACAGTCTTCTGTCAGGCGTTCAGTCGTAGTACCTGTCGGATGACGCTCTTGGCACGTCGGTGTTCAGTTTGGTCGAGTAGCAACTTTGACCGACTGATGCAGTCTTGTAATCATACATCATGTGCAGCCACTGACATCTGATGCACTGAAGCCGCAGGGCTGGCTTCTAATCCGCATATTTTCCTGGTAGTTTTCTGCATCAACGCAGCAAGCTTGGGCATGTATTGGTCACGTGGCTGTGCCTTTTGCTGTACCGTTGACTTGATAGCTGGCAACAATGTTTGTTTGCTATCCAAGCCATTTCACTTCCATTTCGTAATTGTGATTTATTCTGCATCCCGCGACCACTGCAACTTGTGTAAGTCTCGTGTGGAAAAGTGGAGTCTGGTGATGCTTGCCCTTCACTTTAGGGAGCAACTAACCATTCTATTTCTTCAAGTCACTCAGCGGCATTCTCCCTCAAAGTTGTGAATTGTGTGCTTCGTGGCGTGGACACAGATAATTAGTGTCAGCAAATTATTAGGTATTGTCCTTGGACGACAACCGACACCAGATCAACTGTCCTTGCATTGCCGCTCACCTGCTTTGTCGTGCTTACCTCCCGTCCAGATGAAGTGGATCACGAGCTTCGAGGTTATGTCGGCACCAATGACAAAGACCGCCGAAGATAATCCTCAATCTTTCGCGGACGCTTGTCGAGACGTGGTCGAGGGTCGTTTGGCACGAACCCTTGCAGGCCAATTCATTTGTACGGGCACCTCCAGTAGACATGGTCGGCCTCATGCAATGATAGCAGAGTGGTTTTCGGTCGGCAATTCGCAGCAGCTCCGTTTTCCTCGGTGTAATTTGTTCACCGCGGACCTACATTGGTTCTTCCCGATGTCAGGAATGCTTCGGAGTTGGGGTGTCTCGTTGGATTCACATTGAATAGTAACAGGTGGCCGGTGGTGGTCGTTGTGACTTTGTGGCGTAAGTCGCCCTCGGTTCGTCAGATGTCGCTTTGCTCGAAGAAGTCTCCAGTTGAAATGCCTGTCGAACTTCTTCCGAAACAATCTCGGCAATCAAAATAAAAGCCGGGCAATTAATGGCAGAAACTAGCTTCCTTATCTTCTCCCGGACACCGTTATGGATGATGTCACGGATGCCTGGGGGGTGGCGTCGAAGTTGCAGCTGGACGACTCGAGTGTCGAGACGCTGGGGAGTTGTTGATAATGATATTGATAGGCTCGGGCCTGCAGTGTACATTCAAAGTTGGAAGCCTCCCTGATATGAACCCTTCGACTGCTGTCGTGGGGTTGCGGGGGAGGCTGACGAAGGTGTTGTCCCTCACATAAGGTTCTTAGCTTCTTGTCTTCTGTAGCATCAGGGTTGGCGTGGGTGCTCGATCAGGCGCAAAACATCCTCCACAAAGGTGGTGACGCTCTTGTTGAGGCCGTGTCCTGGACAGAATCAGGAATTCGGCTCTCTCTCGTCAATGTTGGCTGAAGAACTTGCACTTCAGCTCGGTCTTGCAAACTTCCCACGACGTTAAGGAGGATTCCTGGTTCTCAAACCAGTGCCTGGCAGTTTCTTCCATTAGAAGTATAGGTTCTGCAGGAGCTGGTTGTCCATCTACCCACTGTGGCGGGTGAGACGGTCATATGGTCATATTGTTCAATCCAGCACCCGACGTCTTATGCACCTTGCGTGAAAGGGCATCACAATGCGAGGTGCGACAGCCATGCAAACAATGGTGGGAGCGGACACGGTTTGCTGCTCAGGTTTGTCATTGTTGGCTTAGTCAGCTTCGGTTTTTCTGGCAAAAGACCTAATTCTAATGGTTCTTGCTGGTAGCAGCAACTGGCTTGGATTTCAGGTTCTTCGTGGTGTATTTCCGAGGTTTGTCCTTGTGGTACTAGCTCGTCTTGCGGTTTTTCTGCCGGGCTCAGGATAGGACTTGGTTTCCGGCTCGCCGGGGGTTTAAGACGCGGGATAATGTGCCACCCGTGTCTTGTTATTGGGCAACTCGGCTGAGGAGCCGCCAGGGTCCACACAGAGTGAAAGGCTATGGGTAAAGTGCGTAGCACCTCCACCAGAACATACAATGACAGCTGAGCATGGCTTGGAACTTTCCAGAATAATAAATATTGATAGAAACTAGGACTGGAGCAAGCATCAGTGACAATATAACAAAACAGACAGAAGAGAGTCTATCATGATTACTAAAGAAGCTGCATTGCTTTAGTGGCATTCTGTCCGAATAAATCCTCTCCTTCGGGGTTTGGCGACTGCCGAGGAAGAGCTTAACTGAAATGGATGTGGGACCACTTTCTGGTAACGAGCCGCTGCAGACTGTTGTCGCAAAGCGGCGTGAACAGGTGGACTGGGTAGGATAACACGCGCGATGAAATGTCCATACAGCTTGCAATTCACGTAACGAGTGTTGATGAAACTTTGGTGTCGACGAAACGTGCGACAGAACGGCAGAATCAATACCAACAGCAACACCTGTGCTCCGTGAAAGTACACGTCTACGCCACAGCAATTTAGTAGGCAGCACAGCATCGCCTAAAGGACGGCACAGGAACTACCAGCTTGAAGGCAGCTCTCCGGCGCGCCGCACACCTGTGCTCCGTGAAAGTGCACGTCTACGCCGGAACAATTTGGGAAGCAGCACAGCATCACTTAGCACGGTGCGGGAACTACAAGCGTCAAGGCAGCTCTCCGATGCACCGCACACCGAAAGTGCACCTTCGGTCATTTGACCGAAGCGGCACCACTATTGCACACTGCCAAGCACGAATCATACAGTTTCCGTCGCTAAACTGTGTATCCAAATATATTGCACACGCCTCACTGCAGATCTTGAAGGTTCCGATGGTCAACGCGAGCACAGAAACGTTGCCTTAAAATTTATCCTAGCGCTGTCCGAATGAATCCGAGGTCCGAGCAACGTAGGGCCGATTATCTCTTTCGGGGCAACACCCCCGTCGGTCACCAGCGAAATGCACACCGTTCCTCCGTATTTTCACGTTATACCTACGTCAGATACCACGCTGAACTCTGAAGTCGCTTTCGACCGGCCTCATATGACAGCTTCCGCGTTTGAAATGAACTCGCCGAGACGAACGACAACCAACAAAGCATCCAACAAGCTCCGGCCCAGCTGGGGCCAGCCGCTGCATGGGCGCTGCCATCTTTCCTGTGACGTCACGTATTTGGTTTGGTCATGTGACGAGTGGTCAAATTTGCGTACAATGGCAGCCGCCTTATGGGGGTCACTTTCGAGTGCAGACCGGAACCCCGGTTTATCGCTCTAAGCCCCTCTACCTCGTTGGACACGACACAAAATTATCTAGATGCACGACGTCAGAAGCACCGATAGTGACCTCCATTTTGGGCCTGGAAGGTTGCCATGGCAACCTTGCTGCTAGCGACGCCGGTCGGCAACTTTTTGTCTCGTTGATATCTCCATTCGTTCATTGAAAAGTGGTAAAAGGCGCTTGGCATGGCGGTACGGCACGGGCCTCTGGAAGAACTGTGCTTGTTTCCTCTGTGAAGTAAGACGATTTGTAGCCCGGGGACTGTCGGGTGACGAGAGCTGCTAAGTATCGTAGGTGCATGGAGAAGGCGAGTGGTTTTCCGCGCCACCGGGATGGCGGCCGTTTGGTGGGACGTACAGTGCTCCCCAAACTTAACGGCGCCACTGGGTTCCCAAACATTGAGCTCGTATCGGGTACTTACAGTTAAATTTGTCACCAAACCATTTGCGATGCCTTCTCAGGATGGGTTAGAAGCCGGGAACCAAACATTCCTCAGATAGCTCAATGGGCCGTCGCAGGGACTGTCAAAAATGGCAAATGCTGTGGCGGCGTTAAGTTTGAGGTGCACTGTACATACCGTCCTTGTACTTTCGGACTTCGCACCTAGGAAACACAATCCGATTGCGCCGGCAATGACAGGACGATTGCCTCGGGAGATGACTGCTGTTCGACAGCCCCGTAGTAAGCGATTGTATGCTTAGCTTCATACTTCTTCAAGACCCAATCATCCATTCAAGATGAGATATCACTGACTGGTGGGAAGCGACGTCGACGACGGTCTCAACCTCGTTTGTACGATGAACAGTTGACGGGGAAGCAAGAAGGATAGCATGGTGGTCTCCAGAAGATTGTTAACGCCTTCAAAAGAGACGGACGCCGGATATGAGGTGTTCTCCCCGACAGGCCAAGTGGTCGTTTGGAAGTTTATCGGCATGCAAAAAGTCAATATTTTTATCTGGTGTAGCACACATATTCGTGTTAAAGGAGACATGAAATCATTTTTTAAACTTCTTCCTTAGCTGTAATCCTCGACTCAAAAGCGAACTGTGAAATCACGCGGTCGTGACAGGCTAGGGCACCGGTGCGATGACTCCAAGCTTCCACCGTGCTTTTTAAGCACACCATAGAACTTGGCATTCGCCAGTGATGATATGTTCCGTCAGTGCACTCATTGGCCACGAACGCGAATTCCAATATTCGTCGACGAATTGATTGTTGACGAGCGCATACGTCCGAGTGACGCAGTTTTCGTGTCCAATGCGTGAGCTGAGGTCGGCTGACGTCATTTTGGCCTTTGTAGGCATTGCAAATACGATATTTAGAACCATACACACATGATGATCACATCATAGCACACTGAAATTAATGAGCACAAATCGGGCCCAGCTACAGAAAATAAATATTGCACTCGTAAGAAATAATATGTCTGTAACTTGTTAATTACAAAGACGAACACAACTTTGAGAATTAAAGGGTCACTCAAGTGCTTTTTGGAGAAGCTTGTTTTTGGAAGCATATTGTTTGTTGGGCTTCAGTCAATAAAAATGACCAGTTCTAAATGGCAAGGCGCCCTAGTAAACTCACAGCAATAAAAAAACACAGGCACTATATCCTCTTGCGGGGTCCATCCCGTGTCTCCACCACCTCCATAGAATTCGACCAATAGAAATAGCGAACTGCGAAAAGATTGCTAAAGTTATTATTATTGCTCTTTTTAGGCACATGCACATTATACTTTGACAACAACGTCAAATCTTTGGCTGTAGGTGACGTAATACAGCTATTATTGTTTGAAAAAGAGCGAACTACGTTTTCTCCTCGCCTTGTTACGCGGGAGTGATGTGCCCACGCGGCGACGCGGCTCCGTCGTGGAAAGCGCGTGGCTCGCAGCTTATCTCGCCGCGAGAACGATAAGGAAGAGGATCTTCTTCCCGAGGCTCCCACTTCCCGTTCTCAGAGCAAGGTTCACCGAATCGATCGACATCCACGTGTTGAAACGTTTATTCGTCTTCGCTTCCGTGTGATGCCGAACGTTTGTGTGGTAAAGTTGTGCCCGAATCGACAGGTAAAAAATATTCGAAAAGGTCTCCGGTTTTTCGCTCTGCCGGAGAAGGATCCACGAAGGCACGAATGGTTACGTGTCGCTGGGCGAGATGACGACACCGAGGACTTGAACCGGAAACCCCGTTTCTGTGCCGAGCATTTCGAGACGTCTGCATTTTCCAGCGGTGACTGCAAACGCCTTCGATGCACAGCTCTGCCGACACTTCTGCTTCCCGTCGCCGGCAGGACCGAGGAGCCCCCGAAAAAGCGCCAGAGAGTCTTTGTGCTATCTTTGTGCTATCTTTTTGTCGCCGTTAATTGGTTTGATCCTTGTATTCTAATGCACCAAAACAAGTTTAGAAACACTCACTGTCATCACATTTTTCCATGTCCCCCAAACGTAATACAGTATTGACTTTTCTTTTCATGTGCTCCAACGCTGACATCCTGAAGAGGCTGCGCCTTGGCAAAACAGCTCTCCCGTTAGTTTCTAATAAATGGGGTTTTCATCCAGGAGGTAGACTGGAACTGTAAAAATTAAATTTGGGCAACTGTGCATGACAGCACAAGGACACCTAACCTCAACACCATTCTTACTTGGAAAGGGAAAAACAGTTTCCAGTCTACACCACGGTCCCCCCCCCCCCCCCCCCCCCCATCTGCAACACTGTCTCCTTTCAATCATTGACTTGTTCACAAAGCAACCTATTATATTGACACACCTTGCTAATTGATGCTCTGGCTTGTTTTATCACGACCTTTTGCATGATTATCCAAGCTCCAAGGAGCATGCTGAAAGTGCAGTTACACACAGTGGCATCTGCAACAGTTGCAAACGCCAACACATGCACACTCAACACTTGGCTACATCCCCACTTCTCCCCTTTGTGTGTTAGCAAAAGATCCAATTTTAGCTGAAAAGAATGTCAAGTAAAGATGCCTATTTACTGGGTAACTTGTATGTGCATTGCAGGAATAAGAGCAAGAATTCCTAATTAGTGTTCGAGTCTTCCTAGACAATTTGGCTCCGAGAACACAGCACTTGGCTAGGCTTTACATGAAAACAATCTGTCCATGCTCGTGTTCTCCAGTCTTTCCCTTCGTCTGTATCTAGCAGGGTTGTTCAAAAAATAATGTGTTATTCACAAAATCCGTCAAGTCGGTAAAAAAAATTATCTTGAAAAAACGTGCTTTTTCTCAAAGGTTATGGGAAACTCTCAAAGTGCCTTGGATTCGCCTCAATGGCTCGTAGCATCCACAGCAGTCGGTTGTTAGGTGACAGGGAGTATAGCAGTAAGTGCTCAAAGGCGCCAAGAAGATGGCAGCCAATGAAAACTCCCAATGTTCTCGCTGAAACATGAACATCGATAATGACATTGAACTGGACAAAAATAAGTTGTCATCTGGTTCTAACGCCTAACATTACATTTGGGCGAAGAACGACTGCTGGGCAATGCATTGTTTAGCGCTTTTATTTTTTTAAAGGGAGGGGTACCGAAACCCGGAGTAGGTGTCGCTGGCAAAGTGACCTCTAATTGCCTTGACCATGCAGGAGGGCAGTGGTCGCCTGTTCTTCTGTCCAAGTCTCCGCCACAGCCAAAGCACACACTGCCTATAGGCAGCGAACCGGAAGCGCCTGAAACAATGTCCACATTTATTGAATGTAAGGAACACCCACCAGCCATACACCTGAGGCAATGACCAGACTAATCAGATGTAATAAGCAATATTCGCTACTCTGAAATCTACACCTCTCTTGTGATTGTTTCCCCGGAAAAACCATCATATATTATGGTTCTCTTTTATGTTTCCTTTCGCTGTGCATGTGATGTATTTGCAAACAAACAAATGATCGGCACAACTAACTATACACCAACTCATGTTTATAAACAAACTGGAGCGCCCCTAGCAGACGCCACCGGCGCCGCGCATGCGCAATGGAGTGTGGGCAAGAAGCTCGCCTTTGCCCATAAACAAACCATTGAAATGTGATGTTGCCGGCGTCTGTGTGACTCCCCTTGTATTTTTTTGCGTTTGAATAGTTGACTACGTTTTCCTTGCAATGTCTGACTACTTGAGCAGCCTCAAGAACCGACGAGAGACAGTAGTCTAACTCTGACTCTATGTCAGTCTATAAAGCCACGTAACGTCTATTCTCCCGGCAGCCAGAAGAATAATTTCCCCGAAATTCAACCGGCAGTTGACTCCCATTGGACCATTGACTGTCGCCAAGGGAAAGCGGAGGCGAAGAGGGGGGTTTAACACTGGCCCGAGGGATACACGCGCGATGAAGTGTCCCTACAGAGTGCAATTCGCGTAAAGAGTGTCGATGAAACGTCAGCGTCGACAATACGTGTCCAGGAAAAGTTTTCCATGAAACGTGTTTCCATGAGATGTTGGAAGAACAAGAAAATCAGCATTCTACCGGCAGTTGTATGATTTCAGACAACCAATGGGAGGCGACCGTCGGTAGAATTTCGAAAAATTATTCTCCCAGCTGCCGGGAGAATAGACGCTGTCATAAAGCTACCCGTCCTTATCCTTGGCCCACGGCTTGGAAGGCATGGGCATGGAACCAAAAACGCACGGCAAACAAGAAAAAAGCAGACACGGAAAGCGAAAAACATTCAAAAGCAGTTGAACGCTAATGATGATTTCTATTCAAAGCTATCACGCCGGTTCAATGCGTACGCAAGAAAAACGGGGGCCGAGGCAGAACAGCAAGTTTCGCGACCGGTAACACGAAGTTGTACTCACTCGTTCGAGGTTGCCCCCATGTTTCTTTCACCATAGTGGCGCATGTTCAACAAGGCCAGCTGTAGCACACCCGGATCGAGGCACAGCCCTTCGAAATCCGGGTGGCTTGTCACTCAGCTCTGCCGGCCCTGCTGCTTGCGAACGGCGGCCGGGTAGTCACGGCAGCAGACACACTCTGCGACGGTTTCCATCGGCACGCAGCAACTGCATTGGCACCTTAAAACAGAAAACCAGCATCAGCTACACATATGAGAGGTATAATAAAGGCAGTGTCTATTCTGCCGGCAGCCGGCAGAATAATTTTTCCGAAATTCTACCGGCAGTGACCTCGGGCGCGTGTATCAGTGGGGAGCTCGTTAACATAGCCCCCCCCCCCCCCTCCCCCTCCTTTAGCGGCGACAGTCTGCGGCTGCTCATTAGAAATATATTGACCTATTTGGCCCACCAGTACCACCGCATCGCGGCGGCGTGCCGGCCGGCCCAAGCCCCGCTGTCCTCCATTCACCCCCAAAAAGGAAGTGTTTCGTCAACAACATTCGTGTTTTTTTTTTTGTTTTTTTATTTTCAGTGTTAATTCTAAAAGAGAGATGTCGTAAATATCGCCTAATACATCAACAAAAAACAAAATTCCAAAGAAAAAAAAATTCCCTCGGGGGATTGAACTAAGATCCTGCTGAGTATGAGGCGCACATCTTACCCACTGAGCTAATCCACAGCTTAGAATAGGCGTGTTTATAATCCGTTTTATACGAGACCCAATAGGCGACTACTGCCGGCAATTTTTCTCCCCGGTTATTCTGCCGGCTGCCGGCAGAATAGACACTTTCTATAATAAACAGCTCATCACCTACCAGTTGGTGTTCCCAAGCCGCTGGGTAGCGTCGTCGGTTTCGTCGTCTTCCTCCGGTGTCGACTTTGAGCATCGCGAACTGTCGTCCGAGTCCGTCCCGTTCGAGGCATCGGCGTCGCGCGTAGGAGTGGCGTCGTAGGAGATTGAGCTGATATCTGCCGTCCGCCGAAGAATTTCCACCTCCAACGGTGTTAGATTTGGCAGGTCCATCTCCGCACGACGCAAGACCCGAAGTAAACAAAATGAGTCCCAACGAGAATCCATCAAATACGCGCACATTCGGAAGATCACTCCGCCGGTTCGAAGGATCAATCCGCCGGGAAGCCGTCACTCGTGATTGGATGGCGCACGCCCTTCCTTGCTGCCTTCCCGTCCGACAGCGCCCCTGACGGCGTGCGCCTAGGCGCAGAACAGCGATCTTTAATCAATCAATCAATCAATCAATCATTTTATTTTTTCAAGTCAAATACAAATTCGACTTGAACGGTCAGCTGGCACAAAAGGCAAACAGGTTGCCTGACGAGGTGACAGCGGCCGGTAAGGACGGCAAAATTCAGCGGCAAATACAAAAAAAGCAAAAAAGCAAAAAAAAAAAAAAAAAAAAACAGAATCCGCGCATGCAGAAACTTACAGTAACACAACATCGTGATAACACCCAGACATCATACAAGGCAAAAACAAAAATACATATGCGTACAAACAACACCAGGAAATTAAAAACAGCGCGGAAAGACGAGAACAGCGATCTTTAATCTTTAATGTTTAATGTTTTTAATTTCCGAAGTATGTACCAACTCGCCCAAGCCTCAACTTTAGCATCATTCATTTCTAGTACAATGGGCCCTTTTAATTGTTTCACTGTTCAGCCTTGTTTCATCGTCGCCGTCTACGCCATCGCCGTCTACCTCGTCTTTCCGCGCTGTTTTTAATTTCCGAAGTATGTACCAACTCGCCCAAGCCTCAACTTTAACACCAGGAAGCACTATAAATCACACCGCCCGCCATTAGACATTGTTAGGGAGTGATAGAGAAGAAACACAATATGTAAATAAAACAGCAAAAAAAAAAATGGCCTATAAAGTATACTATGTAAAAATGAGTATACGCATGAATTACATAGTACAAAGTACATAGTGTAAAAAATATGTATAATGCTTGTGTATGGAAAGCATTCCACGATTAAAGAGTAACATAGATTTTACGGTCGTCAGTCAAAAAGACAATCTAAAACAGTCACAAATAAAAAATGGTCAGGAAAAAAACTCCTTGCCCATAATTCACCTTTAAAACAACAAAAACATATGAAGGCAAAAGTAAAAACCATTAGTATATTTATATTTACACAATACCTATCTCATGTTCGACCAATAAGGAGCGAAGCTGTTTTTTAAAAGCCCCTGTGGTGCCGGCAAGCAATACGTTGTTGCCTAGAGCGTTTAAGATTTTGGATTTTTAATGGATTGGATTTTTAATAGGGAAATCGGCCGCCCTTGAATGTAATTTTGGGATTTTTAGGATGCTTAGAGCCCGCAGATTGAGTTATGACAATAAATAGACGATCTCAGAATCCACTTGAGTGCCCCTTTGAGTTTAATAGTATGTTAAGATGCATTGTTATATAACCGGATATTTTATATACGTCATTTGAGCAAACACCAGCTTGTCACTTGAAACAACAAACCAAAAAACATTGCGTTCAAATGCAAGCTATTGAAACGAAAGCACGTTATATCAAAATCTTCAGAACTGCCGATTTGTAAAATCGTCGATCAGTACAGAAGGTGAAAAACGCAGGTGCTTCCTCGCTAAAAGTTGCTGTGGTTATTCGGGGACCCAGGGCTGAAACAACTTCCCCTAGGTCCTACATGCAACGCATACATTTCGCATCGATTCTCAGGCACTCCAACGTTGAAACAAAGCTAAGAGTATGCGAAAATCGCGTGCTAGAAGTCTTATCGATCCTGGAACACATCCGGGAATCCGAGTACCGGTACGGCGATATGACTGATCCTGTTTCACAGGTGCTGATATCCAGAGCGATCTTGCACAGAAAAAATATAAAGTCTCATTCTTTCAGATCTTGACGTTATACCTGCGTGACGGAGCACGAAGCAGCCCGAAATCGTCAGCAAGCAGCGGCACATCACGACTCCGGGCACAGAACAAACTCGCATCCACCAGCTCTGGGCGCTGCCATCTTACCGGTTACATCACGGCTCTTGCGGGGTCACATGACGAGTAGTCACTGGGTTGCTATGGGCACGGTGCCAGCTCAGCTCGTTGCTATGGTACCGCTTGTGACCAATCGCGGTGAGAAGCGGCACAGGGAACAGCGTGGCGCTACTCTGGCAGCTAAACTGCCATATAGGGTGGCTCTAGTTCCACCTGATCGCTTTCCACATTTTGAGGTACAACGGAAAGCATGAGCGGAGCCTGTAGCTCGTCCCACTCATTCCTTCTAGTGCACTCTACCTTCACTGCTTGTATTGCAATGTTGCCAAGCGTCTCTTGCTGAAGCATATACTTCACTTATCTCCACTAGAGTAGAGATCAGTGATATACCACTGAGCGCAGAAAGAAATAATAAAAAATATTTCTAAAGTATAAGGTGTTATCTTTCCCCGCGAAAGAAAACAAACATTTAAATAAAATACATAAACAAATAACAAATCGAAAAACTACAAAAATATCTAAAGTCTCAAAGAATCATCAGAATTCGCCTGAAGCCGCATGGCCATTGCATTAACGATGGCTCGCGGCAGCTCTTGCTTCCACGATGTGCTGGAACAGAGGCTCCGATGGTTATAAAGTCAGCTCCAATCCTTATACCCCTGTCAGACGGGCACCTAAAATGACCTTTACGCCAAAGGACATTAAGTGTAAATGTCATTTAAGGAGTGCCACACGGCTACTCAAATGGCATTTAGCGTAAAGGTCCCTTAGCGAGCTTGAGTTCCCGCAAATCCTTTACGGCTGCTAAAGGCGTACTCTCGTTAACAGCGGTCTACTTTAGAGACGCGGATTGAAATTAAAGATCGTACTGATATCTATAATCAATATTCCTGTAATTTCATTATTAAAAAGAGCGTGTTTGACGTATATCTTGTACAGACCTCGCTTTTCTAATAGTTTTCTGTACTCACGACCCCAGCTATCTAGTAGGTCTAGTCGACCTGCTGCTCGCCTGCTCGCATCGTTCGCTTCGGCGCTTCGGTTTTCCTCCTTTTGAGTTTTATTGCTATTACAGTTATCTAGCTTTTATTTTTCTAGTTTATATTTGATCATCTTTTAATAATGTATTACTAACTGTACGGCATATATTTAATTTTTTTTTGTACATATATATTTCTATATCTTATATATTTTTATATCTATATCTTCTATATCTATATATTTCTATGTCGAACGACGGAGGAGCGTCGACGAGTACGAAGGGGTCACCGCGCGTCCATTTGAGCGTTGACGCGACCGGGCGCTGATTCGGCTTTGGGAGAATCGGCTAGAGGACCTTCGTTGCGCCAACAGGAACGGTGCCGTCTACGCCGAGATCACGGCAGCGTTGGCGGCCCTGGGCTTTTTAACGACCAGGGACCAAGTCCACAGCAAGATCTAGAATCTAAGCAGCACTTATTGGTAAGGAAACCTTCTCACGTTTGGTGTAACCGGCCAGTAGTACGAAGACACACACGGCAAACAGTGCCGATAGGGACGACCGCTAAATTTGCACTGCGCGCAAAGACAGGGCTCGCCTACCCGCAGTGTTTGTCTCGCGTGCGGTGTTTGGCCACCGCTCCTTTGCGTTATCTCGTATGCGTTCTGGGCAGCCGTACTCGTTGCAGCACGGTTCAAAGCTTCACAGCTGACTTGCCATGTTTCATGACCTCCGAGCTTGAAATTGCATAAGACATCGGTACTAAAAAGCTAAACTCACCTAGGAGCAAAATCCGTCTGAATTTACAGAGTGAGTCAAATTGATCGATGGCTGTTTGAAGGGACGGCATAAATCGGTTTCTAAACGTATCAAGCTACAATTTTGCATGAAGGTTGCGGTGAACGTGCATCAAGGGCACAAAAAACTTCACAAGAAACTTACTTGAGTAAACAGTTAAAAATGAAAAACATGAAATCCCTACCCACGGCGACCTAAAGGTGTCTGATTGGCGCAACAGTCGACAGATTTCAGCAGTGCTCTCAGCGTCATCAGCAGTGAAGGCACCGAGTACCGCATTTTTCAGCGTCTGCTCCGGTGATGATAACTCTTGTTGGTGGCTTATTTTGGTTGTTCCCCTCCTCGTTGAGGCGCTTCACACAGCCCAGAGGTTGCCGTCGAAACTCCACCCGGAAGTAGTGGGATCTGTATGCCCTTAATGCACATGTTTCGGCCACCTGTGTACAATCTTAGTTAGATAGTTCAGAAACAAATTTTTGGGGTAAGCAATAACAACACGCAATACCACAGAAGGCCTAACCTGATGCTGAACATTGCGATATGATAAGAAGTAAAAGATGCAGATTTTTATGTGCAGGCACAGTATACATGGTTTGCACTGACATCATACCACTTGCCATTGTGGCCGCTGGTATGTGTGTGTCCCTTCTGCAGCATAAGTTACACACCACTGAGGCTGTTTTTCTCGGCAATAATAAGTAGAACCGGCCACCTGCACAATGCCATGACGTCACATGCAAGCCATGTAAAACAGGTAGCATCACATGTGTGCCGATATTCGATCTGAAAGTGGTTTGCAAAGCGATTTCTGTTAGGTTTTGTGAGTGCTGCATGTACATTTACGGAGTTACATGAATGTGACACTTACAGCTGCCTTAATATGTAGGAAACGTGCCCTGGAAGGCACCACCACAGGATCCGGAAAGCAGACCTGTGTCTGCTTCTTCTCCATCCACAGGTTCATGGGGTCGCTGCCGCTTAACAACAGCAGCCTGGTCGTAGAGAGCTGCTCGGACCGTGCTACGCCTGCAGTAGTGCAGGTCGGCTGGTGATATCAATCTTTCATAAAAATATTTCTGTATTACTGGATATTCGACGGTTCCTGTGTACACCAACTCGTGTTTACAAACAAATCGGCAAGCTCTTATATGAAAAGCAAGTCGTCTGCTTCCGACCTGCCTGTCAAGGACCCTGCGATTCTGCATGAACTAGGACTCGTCCTTCGTCAAATAGAAGATGAAATACTTCAAAGGCTACACTAGCACTTCCAAAGGGTGGCTACTGCCCTTTATGTGCCCTCGTTGAAGGTTCCTAGACGTACCATCAGCACAACAATGGCGACAATACCGAAAGTGGAGCAGGCGGCTGCAGGTCTCTCGCTTGTCGGGTAAGTTTCTCCTCGTGTCATTACTTTGGGAGCTAAGGCTGCTTTATAGAGCAGCCCTATACCCCGTCTTACAATAACAGTGGCAAACTGTGGAGGCTGCGGCTTCCGCGACCTAATAAGTGTCGGAACAAGGCACGTGGCAACTCTCCATAATCGAGGCCACAGAGCCAAGCCTCGTTACCACCGCAGCGACAGCACTGTCCGCGACAGAGTAGTTCTAGGCTTCTTTTACTCTAAGTAGTTTTGCAGTCAGACCCTTCCGTCTGCCACACTACATGACACGGAAGACGAAGACATGTTTCTTTTCAGCGATACTTAATACGGAAGAACACTTTCCCGTGAACAATATGGCTTTTGATCGATATGTAAACGATTGCAGCCGTGTAATCCACCGCTTCCGCTCAAACATCGCACTGGACCCTGGCATTAGCACCCGGAACAGATCCGCTAGTAAATTGAACGTATGGTTGTCTCGTGAACTGATTCCGAAGAGCTCACTACTCTAGCGGACGGCAGTGTTGCGCTGGTAAATGTTAACTCGAAGTTAGTTGGTCTTGCAGCAAACGACTCTTGGTCAGCAGATGACAGCCAGTTCCTGCAGGTCTTGAATTTGGGGCAGTGACATGAACGCTCCCATGACATAGTGTCACATGCCTCGCTCCAACGCAGTTATTGGGTCGCAGGAGCCGTAGCCTGCACAGTTTGCTAAGTTATCGTGAAACGGAGTATAGGCAAATCCAGTGCTGTGACTGGTAGGCTTCTGGCCAAAGGTGGTGGCCAGGTCGTATTCAGCGAGCAGTTGGTGGATGGGTGTCCGTTCATTGGATATAGTTAAGGAAGGAGTCGGAGAGGCCAAAGATGACAGCAGGTTCCTCATGCCCATGCGTCCGGAAATGATGGTGCATCTGTTCAATGGTGTCACATGCCTCACGCAAATGCACTTGTGGAATCACGGGGGTTGTAGCTTCCACAGTTTGCCAAGCTGTTGTGAAATGGATTATAATACCTGAATTGTGGTTTTATATGAAAATCTGATTGTATGAAAATTTTCTCAGTTGCTTGCAGGTTTGCAGGATGGAGACGTAGAGGATGGCAAGATGTTTGAGGAGCCACCTATGGACATGGGAGACGACCCACATGACGTCACAGCCGCCGGAGTCAGCTTTGAGCACCGGACTTGAGCGGGTACAGAGGCGGAAGCTTGACTGTGAGCTCAAGGAAAGCCAGCACCAGGAGCACCAGCTGCGCTGCAAGCACCTCTGTAAGCAACAGCATGTCCGTGCCAGCGAGGGCGCCTCCGAGAAAGAGGACACAGCACCCTTATACTGCCCTCATTAAGGCGGCAATTGAGGAGCAGAAGCTCCTCTGTCTGAGCTTCGAAGCCGCTCGGGCGAAGGAATTTGAGCTCCGGGAGCGGGAGCTCAAAAGGACAAAGAGGCTTAAAAAAACACTAACACCCCCACGTTTTTTTTGTTTTGTTTTTTTACCAGGCGAGTTATTATGGTGTCAGAAGACTACCCAATTAATATTTTTCTGCCGCGTCACATACATTTTTAATAAAGTAAAACAACGACACTGCTCGAATCTGAAACTGGACTGGGCAGGAAAGAGAAATATAGAGGAGGAGGGTTGGTGAAAGTCACGTGGCTGTGCAGGTTTTTTTTTTCAATCAACGTATTTGGAAATTTTTAGAAGCCCCAAAAATGGGTATCATATTTTTTTTCTGTTTTTAATATTGTGTGTGTCTGCCTTCGATGACCCACGGCCTTGGTTATATTTGGTGGTTGTGTCTAAACCACAGAAAACGGCACGTGACCGCGAAGAACGTGAGCGCTACTCAGACCGGACAGTTGTTGATCAGGAATTTTCGGACGAAAAAAACAAGTATTTCAAGCCTCAGATTGTGTCCTGGGTAGTTGGGCTCTTAAATGTCATGTACAAATAAAAACCTTGGCGAGCCTAAATACCCTGTCAGTTTCCTTTTAAGAAGCAGTTGCTTTTGTTGAATCCTCCTTCTCGAAGTCACTCGAAAAGTCTACAAGGGGGTATTTTTCTCCCCTCCCTTGGTGAAAAGTAGTTCAAAATGAGTATACTGAATGTATACTAATAGCGAACTTAGGGTATATACTGAAATCGTACTGGTTTCACACCTTTATGAAACAGTACCCCAAGTACATATGTAGTATACCATAAGTGCACCTCGAGTGTACATCTAGCAGTGTACATTTAGTACACTACATGAATACTTTTAGTGTACTAAATATACGCTACCAGACCAGGACACATATACGGGGTGTCCCAGACAACTTGCACCAAACTTTAAAAATAAACCGGGGCGTTCTGCGGGAGTGAAATCAACTTTACGCTGTTAGCAAGTCTCTTGCGAAAGTGCACGATTTTTTTTTAGTGCGCCTAGTTATTTAATTAAGACTAACAAGCTAACTTTTGAAACCTTCGTTTCAAAGCCGAGGCAGCGGCGTACCGACTTGTCTTTGGGTGGGGGGGGGGGGGAGGGGAACCAAATTTCCCTTCTCCCCTGCCCGCCAGGGCCGGGATGCGGTGCCCTTGCTAACCCTTGGGCGCCGCCGGCCAGTGTTTGCCCTGCCCAGTGGCGGCTGTTCCGGGGGGGGGGGGGGGGGGGGGGGGGGGGGGGGCAAAGGGGCAAAACACATACCTTGCCCCCCCACTCTGAGAGCTGGGGGGGGGGGGGGGGGCAAGTGCCCCTCTTGCCCTCCCTCCCGGTTGGTACGCCCATGAGCCGAGGTGTGAATTGGAAAGTTGTAGAGCGCATTAAGAAACACTCAATTAAACTATTTTCAACAAGGTGCACTTTGCATGCTCCTTTTTCCTAGCCTCCAAAAAACGCCCGCGACATACAAAAAATACGGCGTGACAACTCGTTTCCCCAATCACGGCGCGCAGCGAATGTGCGTTCTTTCAAGGCCGGAAAAAAAGCACGAAAACGTATGATGCTGCAAACACTTTAATTGGGTGTTTCTCAATGCGCATGGAACTTTACAATTGACATCTTGGCCCTCAAAAAATATTTGAAAGGTTAGCTCATTAGTCTTAGTTATTTAGATAACCAGGCGCATTAAAAAAAAAATCTGTGCACTTCCGCAAGCCGCTAACTAACGACAGTTGATTTCACTCGTGCAGAGCGCTCCGGTGTTTTCTTAAGTATGGCGCAAGTTAATCAGGGACACCGGGTATGTCGGGCGTACTGAATGGAAAGAATGGTCTCAAACTGGCCAGAAAAATCGGCGCCTGCATTTAAAAAGTTTATTTTTCAAAGGTGTTTTTTTGAACGGCTGGATTCCAACTTGTGAAATTTTATGACATATAGCTCCATTCTCGTGAAATGTTAAGAAACACCGTTGACAACTTAATTGATGATAATGCAGAGGCGCCTCCATCGGGAGAGGCAATCTTAAAAATGAGTCAGAAAATTTACGAGGAAAGTCTTGGCAGCTCTATTTCCAAACATTTCTCGTCAAAATAACGTAAATCATGTTATGAAATTATGTGGGAAAAGGTGTAAAAAAAAAAAAAGAGGCACCGCATTTTTAAGTTGCGACCATAGACGTCAAAATGACAATGGAATCATTTCCAAATCTTCCCTCATGAAAATAATGCATTGCCGTTTTCCAGCATTGACTAAGAGAGTCGTCATTTTGATTTGCGGCTATGCACGTGAACATTACGAGGACCACTTTGGCAGCTGTATTTCCAAACATTCCTCGTGAAAATGAAGTACCAGCGTCTTCTGAAACTGTGTGAGAAAAGCCATGAAGAAAAGGTGCATTGCATGTTTCAACAGAAAGTATGTATGTGTAGGATACAAACATTATGATCAGTGTACTTCGCGTAATTGGTAAGACAGAAATTGAAATCCTACTTATCACTTTATTCAAGTTTCCGAGCCTGCCTCACTGTACACTCTCCTTTGTGATGATGGTGTGCCATTACATCCTGCGTAAAAAGAGAAAAGTACCCTATGGCCACCTTATGACATAACATCACATAACTCGCTCAAAGGACCACTCAGTGACGAAGGCAAGATAGTAACAACTTCCTCCTGACACAAGGGCAAGGGAAATCGGAAAATAGCAATTCTGAAAGCCTGATATGTCAGACATTGGTGGTGTGCCTTCCTTGCATGCCCAGGGCTGTGCTACAGGTGATGGTGTTAATTCCAGAGCACAACATTTATTACCTCAAATTTTAGCCACAATAAAGAAAATGGGTCACAAACAATAGCCTTTTTCAAATTCAAGGTTGAAGCTGCTACATCTTAAGCACATATGGATTGATGAAAACCACAACGAAAACATCCGAGAATGGCCATTTTTCAGGGCTGTACTAATATTAAAATTTTATTTTAGAAGTTTAGTATATTACGGTATTTAATATTGGTTTCAAGATTAGTGGACTACTGTAAACGACTTAATTTTTGCGAAGGCTTAGTTTTTGCGAGTTTATCGAAATTGCTTAAAATTGGTCATGCAAAAAAGTAATCTCATGAATACGAATGCATTGAACATTACTCCTGATTGCGAAATTTTGTTCCTGCAAAGTATTCCCAACACTAGCACGTCATAAAATGTATGAAAAATTGAGCTCGTGAAAATAAAGTCGGTTATGCCATTCAAACCTTTCAAAGCCCTCGCAAAGTCACCATTGCGATGGATTTGCTTTGTTCAGTGCGCTTCTCCGCATGTGCCAGTGCGCTGCAGTGACTAGTTCTGAATGAAATCCCAAGAATAAGACATTTGAACGTAGGACATACACACTTCTTGATAAAATAAAATCTCAAAATTTTCACACTGAATGGCTTCCCAGGAGACTTCTCGGGTCCGCATGCACTGTTAGTCCGCAACAAGCAGGCTCTCTTGGGATGACAAGAAAAAACCCAGCGCCCTGAACGCTGTTCGAACCAGCACTCGGGAGAGTCGAAAAGCCCGTCAAGCGTCCCCTATCGGGACAGGCCGTTTACTTACAGTGGCTTCATACCTGTCTGCTCGATGCATCATCCAGCCGCCCATAATAGAGATCAGTGGGTGGACGTCACATTTACTCTTATAATGCAGTTCCTTGCAAGTTCCCATAGGATGCAACCTGCTAGCCAATCTGAGTCAGGCCTGCAGCCATGCGGGAAATGTCAATTCCACTCTTTTAGACGTAGACACCCACAATGTGCGTGTACCTGAAAGAAGCCCTAACACAAAGGAAAGAAAATGATTGGCCCTTTTTGAATGCACCCTTTTCTTTTGATGAGAACATACATACAAGTCGCACGCCATTACACATCTGGTGGTACGGCTTAATTTATGATCAGCACTTTTTTTTTATATAACTTCGAGCTTTAAAAAAAAGCTTCAATATAATGGGTCGGACATAAATGATTGCTTTGAACTATCCTATACATTTGCACATTACCTGATATCATAAAAGCACTAGAGCAGGGTAGGACTGTACTGCATCAATTACAAATTTGTAACCCATTAAAAGGTGGCATTTATTTAATTTATTACTATTGGCTATTATTTTTTGACAAATAATGACTGGGCGAGTTGGTGCCTTAATAGTCGTTCAACTCCATTGAATATTTAGGTCCTTTTCGCATTTTTTCATGCTTTTGCTTTTTTTAACTGTTCTGCTTTTTGTAGCGGCTTTCGCCGCCACTAAAAACGTGACATCCAAGCTCACTTTATTTACATCACACAATCGTAAAATTGGAAAGCGTGCCACTTCGGCATCAGCAAAGAGACCGCGCGTCTCTGCGGCACAGGCATCAGCACAGGCAAGAAACCATGCTGCTCGCTCTTGTAACGTTTGTTTTTCTCGCTCCCGCTTTATGAAAAAAATCGTTGGCGAGAGGCTTTTGGGACCACACGTCAGAACTAACATGACCTGTGATTGTTTGAACTGCCGTCAGACTGCACTTGAACACACCGCAAAAGCATCGTCGGACGAGCGTCGTAGGACGGCGCCTAGAACAGGCCCTCGGCTGGGTCTCGGTTCCCCCGCACGAGAATCTTCTTCACTCTGCGGAGAGAGCCATAAATATTGAAGATACGCTCTTTTCAAATAACGAAATAACACTGGGTAGAGCATAGTTAGAATCAAGCATAGCTTAGCAAGCACACGGTACACGACAAAGTTTGAAACAGCGGCGCGCTTCGCAGAAACAAAGAAACTTCCTCACCGGCGCCTGCATCAGTCGGGACTCACTGTCCGCCACTTGCGTTGGTAAGACGCAGCGTCTCCCAGGTCTCAGTAATCGCTTGCTATTTTAGAACTCGGTATTCGAAAGTAAGATGTCTAAAATATCCGCTAAAACGGCTGAAACGTAAAAAAGAAGCGATGCTCGAAGCCTCCAGAACTCCAACGGCGGCCGAACGGAAGTTGATTGCAATAACGATTGTCTTGCGCAGTTTTGAAAAGTCTCTTTTATTGTTCTTTGTTTTTTGAAGACAAAACTAAGCAAATCAATATATATTAATAAGGATAAATTGCTATCTCAAGCAATTTCGCCTTCGTCGCCAAGGCTATTCTGATTCATCTGCGCATGCTTGCACTTCTGGGATTTCGCCTTTTCTGGAATGCTCGGCTCTCGCGGCAAATAAATAATGACTGCAACCCCGTATTTTTAAACAATGAACGTGCCCGTCTTTTTTGACGAGGGAAAGACAAGTAAAATTTACGTCGATTTTTTTTACAGTGCGGAACTCTCGATCGGCTGTGCTATAGCGTGTTCGTTGTTATAATTGTCAAGCTCTTTTCACTTGAATTGAGCTGTCTTAGAGTTTTGCAAGTTAAATCTACACCATGAAACACTTTCGGTGAAAGCTTGAGGTTGTTACATGAAGGCGCCGATTTCTCCAGCCAATTACAGAGCAAGCTTCCATTCATAACACCACCTCGCTTATGTGTTCAGAAGTTGATTTGCGCTGCACGTGACTATGCAAGGTGGAGCATCTTATGTCCCCATTATTAGCCGTGGTTTACTTTGCCTCCTGTCCTTTTGCTTGCTGTGTATGCAGATATCTGAAACAGCGTATAGTGCGCTGAGACATGCATGCATTACAAACACACTGGATAATCCTGCAAACGTTATTTGTCTACTAGCCTATGAGGCAGCACGCAAGTGTCGGTGAACTTTGCAAACAAAGACATGAGTGTAAACGTAATGTGTTCACGATCAGTGCCAGCAACAAGAACAACTTCTTTATTTTTGAGCGCGCGCTCCTTTTGTCTTTTCGCGTGCACGCAGTGTTGCTCCCGCTAGCATATGGTACATCCCCCTTTCTTTGAAGGAACAAAGTTATACAAAAGAACCACAAGCAGCGCGTGAAGCGGGCTGTACCGGCTGTACTCGTTTAGATTAGTTCTGACTGTTGGAAGCCTTTTATATAGCCCAGGCGTTGTGGTAGCCTTCTAGGTCTCTTGGACTGAGGTCCTGCTCCTGACGACACCTGCCCAAGGACGGGTAAAGTTGGTGGGTGAGGCGACGCCTGGTTTCGAGGAGTCTCTGGTGGTGAGGTGGGGCTGTGATCCACCTCTTGATGGTGGCAAGCAATCGTCGTTGTCGTCCTCTGAGTCGCTGTCATTGATGGAGATAGAGAATCCTTCCGGTGTCTTTCGGAGACGCTGTCGGTTACGGCGGAGAATCCGGCCGTCCTCGGAAGCACCGTGTATGACCTTGGGGCCAACAAGCCTTGTACTTGTGCTTTACGCTCTCATCGCCCGTTTTTAAGGATTCGCACGATGTCTCCCTGCTGAAGAGGAGCTAGCTCTCTTCCTTTCGTCTCGTTCTGGACGTGCTTTCTGACCAGAGAGGCGGGAGACGTGGTGAAGTCGGGAAGTAGGGTTCGTAGTTCTCGGCCCATCAGTAGTTCTGCGGGTGAGCGGCCATCTTCAAGGGGAGCTGCCCGGTATTTGAGGAGGCCCAACCAAAAATCTTATTTGGCACACTCCGTTTTGCGTAGTAGACGCTTGACAGCTTGTACACCTTTTTCAGCCACACCGTTAGACCTTGGAAATATTGGACTTGAAACAGTATGCCGAAAATCATAACGAAAATCATAACGAAAATCATAACTTAAATTCTTTCGAGGAAAATT
The DNA here is from genome assembly GCF_016920785.2 of Ixodes scapularis. NCBI lineage: Eukaryota > Metazoa > Arthropoda > Arachnida > Ixodida > Ixodidae > Ixodes > Ixodes scapularis. Next base: position 160,833,859 of record NW_024609846.1, read on the forward strand.
GTGGGCCCCCATCCGTGCAAACTTCTAGGGGTAAACAATAGCGGGCCAATATTCGAGCTAACTTGTCAATGACCACCTTTGCTGTGGTTCCTCGAAGGCGTTCCATTTCTGGAAAATTTGAATAGGCGTCCTACACAGCCAAGTAGTGTTTACCGGAGTGTTGGAAGAGATCTGCAGCTACCCTGAACCAGGGATGGTTGGGAACGGTGCGGATAGAGAGAGGCTCGTCTGGCTGTCGGTAGGTAAACTTCTTGCAAGTTTCACATATGTCGATGAAAGCGGTAATATCGGTGGTCATTGCTGGCCAATACATCAATCTTCGGGCCTTGGACAAGCATTTACCCAGCCCCAGGTGGCCCTGATGTAGTCGTTTCAGCATCTCTCTTCGCATAGCTGTCGGAATGACTACTTTCTTTCCTTTTAGCAGTACTCCGCTAACCACCGAAAGTTCTGGTGTAAACTGCTTCAGCTCACCTTCCACAGGCTTCGATGATTGGAGGCTGGTGATGACTCGCTGGAGAGCGGAATCGCTGACTGTCGCCTCCTGTAGGCGAGCTAGTGTGCCTTGGCCCACTACCTCAGATAGGACGCCCACCGCATGCACTTCTACATCCGTCGTGGCCTCTCCCTGTGATGGATCTGATGGAATCCTCGATAAAGTGTCAGCAACCACCAACTTATTACCGGGAACAAACTGCAACTCGAAATCATACTTCAGTAGTCGTAAAAATAGTCGTTGGAGACAAGGAGGCATGTCTCCTATTTCTTTTTTTTGAAATGGCCAACAGCGGATGATGGTCTGTTTCGATGGTGATATGTTTTCCCAGTACATAGCGTTAAACTTTTCGCAACCGAAGGCTATGCCCAAGGCCTCTTTTTCAATCTGAGCATACCGGCGTTCAGTATCAGTGAGCACCCGAGACGCGTAGTCTACCGCACGCCAGTCCATTCCATGCTGTTGAAGCAACGCAGCGCCTAGAGCAAATGCGGACGCATCAGTTGACGAATTGCTGGGCAACTCGGGATCATATATCGTTAGAACTGGGGTCTGCGTCAGCATTTTTTTTAGTTGCTTCCACTAACGATCATGTATGCTGGTTCATTCAAAAATGGTGTCGTTCCTAACTAGACTGCGTAGGGCCTCCGTTTGAGACGACAGGTGTGGTAAGTATTTCCCGAAGTAGTTCACCGCACCAAGGAGGCGTTGAACTTCCTTTTCTGTCATTGGAGTAGGGTGCCGTGCAACGCAGCTTATCAAGTCTGGGTTCGGTTCAATTCCGTTGGAACTGATTCTGTCACCAAGAAAGTTTATTTCTTCTTGGCCAAAGGTGCATTTGTCCGCATTCAGCGTCAGTCCCTCAGCTTGGGCTGTTGCCAACGCCTGGCGAAGCCTTTTGTCATGTTCTTCTCGTGTGGCGCCCCACACCAGTACATAATCTATGTACACACGCACACCAGGAAGATCGTCAAATATCTGGCTCATTGTGCTCTGAAATATTTCCGGAGCTGAAGCGATTCCGAAGGGTAGTCTTAGATATCGGTAACGACCAAACGGACTGCTGAACCTGCAAATCTCCGAGGTCTGTTCATCAAGCGGAATCTGATGAAATCCGCTGTTAGCGTTAAGGCGACTGAAATACTTGGCACGCGCTAGCTCGCTCTCGATTTCCTCGCGCCGTGGGAGCTAAAAATGTTCTCTTTTCAGTGCCCGATTCACATTCCGAGGGTCCAATTTGCCATTTTTTTTTTTCGTGCGATGACTAAGGGACTCACCCAGTCGGAGGGTTTCTTAACCTTTGCGATAATGCCTGCGGCCTCCATGCGTTCCAGTTCTTTCTTGAGAGGTTCCCTAAGTGTGCGCGGCACTCTTCTGGCGGGCTGGACCACTGGTACGACGTCATCTCGGAGTACCATCTTGTACTTCCATCGTGTCTTGCCAATACCAGAGAACAGTCCCGGGAATTCCGACTCTATGTTTGGGTTGGAGGCCTTGTTCTCCACTGAACTTACTCGGTTCACGAGGCCCAGTTGCTCGCATGCACGGAGACCTAGAATAGCTTGGTTCCTTTTCACCACGAAGAAATCGAGCTGCACTGGTCGCTTGTTGAGCTGCAACGACAGACAAACCTTAGCACTGTGTTGAATTTTGCCGCCCCCGTAGTGGCGAAGAATGCTTCTGGTTGGACGGGGTTTCTGCTTCGTCCTGAGCTTCTCAAACAACGCTCTGGGCAATAAGTTTGCCTGCGCTCCCGTGTCGACTTTGATTTTCACCGCGGTTCCCTCGATGCGCGTGGCGACAATCCAGTCGCGATTGGAGGAAGAACGCTCGTTCCCGGTCGCCAAATTTTCAAGAACGTCGAAGTCACCATCGGTTTCGTTCCCTTCGGCCACGTCGTCAACCGGTGACCTCTTACTCCTACAGCAGACTGCGAAGTGATTCGTTTTTTTATTACTTATATTTATATATTGAAAACGCTTTCTTATTTGCCGACGTCTCAACCGAAGCTCGACCTGTTCAAAACCAAAGAAAGAAGAATATCGAGCCAAACCTTCTTTATTATTTAATTATCACCTTACTGTTACAACTATGCTTTGCTACTCTGTGGCGGTATATGTCGGTGTGATAAGATAGACATAAATCAATTCTTATTCTAGTTTTGGCTAGATGTTTGATGACATGCGCACTTGGCGCATGTCTTTCAATACGCGGGGCACTTCCTCGGCGGATGAAATAAATGACAATAAGTGCATCTTCTCTGCTGTGGGAACCACGTGTTCCCCGCATCCCTATCTAGGCCTAGCTCAGGCACGCCGTGGCGCGTCGCCACGTGGGGGCGCGTCCCGGATGCGAGGGCGAAGCCGTATTCCCTGGTGAAAGGCTTTCCCTCGCCCTTCTCGGGTGATTTGCCTAAGGCACATCCCTCGGGATCATGACTTGGACGCGTCTGCCCCTCCTGAGAGCCCACCTACATCCGACCCACCCCGGATGCGTCCATTCCCGCAGGCTATATAAGACGGCCCTAATCCAACAGGCGGGACTCTCGCTGGGGGAGGCTCTGCTCGACGGAGCTTTCATATCCTTATCTGATCCTCCCCCTCCGTGATACTGTCAATAGCGGCAGCGCGGACTCCGACTGGCGATCCTGTCAAAAGAGACAGCGCCGTCATTTCCACCATTGTTGGCCCTCGGGCAAGCGTGTGGCATTGTCGTGAAATAAACACGTCTTTCTCCGGACCCAAGGAACCATCTGTGTTTCTAAATGGTACCCCCATAAAAGGGGAAACCCACACAGCTCACGCTGCTTGGCTTGTCCTTGTTGAACGGGGTCAATTTTCAGTTTCGTCATCCCACTATTTGTTCTGTGCTTCGACACGCTCCTCAGCCTTGCAGCACTCTACTGCTACTTCTAGGCAGACTTGTACACATTACTGAAAAGTAGTAAGGGATTACACTTACAATTACTCGAGGCTAAATTGTAATTTATTACAATTACAATTACCCTCCCATGAAAGTAAGTGACCGTTACCCCAAAAAGTAATCCATTACTTTCGTGGCGTTACTTTCAACATTATTGTCCTCAAGTAAGAAACAAAGGGAATAGGGTTATTCAAGTTCTTATTGTTGCAACGTGTTCCATTTAATGACCTTGAGTATGTTGAGCAACAGCTGGCTCTCGAAAGTCTCGTCAGACATTTTGCGTCATTCCTTAAAGAAGACGGCGACTACTACGTTGAACACGTTCTGAACTGAGGCACTGGATGGGAGTGCCATATTGTTCCTCACGAATGCTTCATTGAGCTTTTTCAACGAAGCAGTGAAATTACTATTTACCTCGAAGATAGAGCAAAGCTTCGTCGTTGCAGCCGTTGCCAGATATTCGAGAGTTTTAGTAGATCGTTCCGATACCTCCGATGCCCCCGATAACGATACGATGCATGCGCAAAGGCGGCGGCGGCGGGGTTTCGGGTATCGTTATCGGAGTCATCGGACCCATCTACTAAACTTCTCCATTGTCTAAATCGCGAAGCTGTGGAAGTCATCAAACATCTAGCCAAAACTAGAATAAGAATTGATTTATGTCTATCTTATCACACCGACATATACCGCCACAGAGTAGCAAAGCATAGTTGTAACAGTAAGGTGATAATTAAATAATAAAGAAGGTTTGGCTCGATATTCTTCTTTCTTTGGTTTTGAACAGGTCGAGCTTCGGTTGAGACGTCGGCAAATAAGAAAGCGTTTTCAATATATAAATATAAGTAATAAAAAAACGACACTCATCACAAATATTAATTAGAACGTCGGTTAAAACAAGGAAATTCAAACGCACGCTTGCCGTGCGTACCTTTCTTGGTGCCGTTCAAAAACGCACGGAGCACGAACCAACTGCAGTTTACTCCACTGGTCTCCAGATAGATGACGAAGTGGAAGATCCTCCCACCCCTTTCCACTTTAGTGGAACGAACGGCGGAGAGGAGGCGACCTCATCTCCAACGTTCGCTCCGCTGAAGTGGAAAGCGGTGGGAGGAGCTTCCACTTCGTTCTTGACCTGTCACCGACTTAAGTAAGGTTAAGCTATGGCCCCATTCCTGTTTTTCCTGTTTTTCCCACTCCTGTTCTTCCTGTTTTTCCCCAGCGTCCTGCTGGGGAAAAACAGGAAGAGAAGGAAGACTGTTACCATTTTCCGGGTGCTCGCCACTCACAAAAAGGGTGACTGGGATGTAGATAACCTGGCTGGAATTCACAAATAAAGTGGGCCATTCCTAAAAGTTGGACTACAAAAAAGTAAATAGGCTTTTAAAACAGGGTAAAATAATGTGAAAGAAGCAGAAAAAAATATATCCTGTTTTCTAAGAGAAGATGATAAGTGTGCAGCAACGAACAATGAGGCTTGTGGCAATAACACCTTCACATATTATCACATCTCGTTTAGTGGATTGTAGGGTAGACGGAGCGTTGTCTCGTGTGTGACATTATGAAAATGGTCGTAGTCGCTATAACCGAGAAGGACATTGTTAATTCTTTCTGTGCACTTAACCGCCTCGAGCTTCCCGAACAGGCAAACAATTACTTGGTGTCCTCATTTCCCCGTCTTCGATCGCATAGAAAATACAAAGAGACCCCGTATTTTTTCTTTTTTGTAAAAATATTTGTTTGGATTTTTTCACATTGCTGTTAGGGTCTAAAAAAATAGATTCAGGGGCTTGGTGTTGCCAAAAAGGCTTTGCAGAACTGAATAGTGCCAAGCCTCCCTTTGCGCTGTGTCACTGCGCCTCGACTTTACCAAAATGAAAACAACTCTTTCTTTAGAAAGGAGGAGGGGGGGTGTCCTGAAAAAAATATGTAACGGATTACAAGGAATCCGTTAGGTTAAAAAATAGAATGGAATTACTTTAAAATTACTCTAAAAATATGTAATTATTCCGTTACTAAATTACTGATAAATGTAAGGGATTACAAGTAATTTCGTTACTTGTAACGGATTACGTACAAGTCTGCTCCTAGGGTTAGGTTTTTTTTTTTCGAAGCAGCTTTTCTCGCGACACCATGCTAGAAATCCCGTAAACAATCTGATCTCGGAGGAGAGATTCTTTTAAATCTGCAAAGTTGCACGTCCTTGATTTCAGTTGCAGGTCCCTAAAAAATTGTTCAAATGGTTCTCCTTGAGCTTGCCGACGTGTGCGAAACACGTAGCGCTCGTACGTTTCATTATATTTGGGCAGGCAGTAGTCTTCAAAAGTCTTGACTAGTACGTCATATTCGGCTTGCTCCTCTGCTGTCAAATTCAGTGTGTTAAGCACGTCTATAGCTTCCTGGCCCGCGATATGTAGAAATATGGCGGCCTTCTGTTGCTTACTGCGAGGGTTCGTGGGTTCTGAGGAGGTAAAGCTCAATGCGCTGCTTGAACCTTTGCCACGGCTCCACCGCGTTGTCGCCAAGTTGCAGCCGTTCCTGAGGTCGAAGATCTGTCTTGATGCCGTGAGCTTTTACCTTTGGACTTCTGACACCATGTAAACATAACGTGTTCACGATCAGTTCCAGCAACAAGAACAACTTCTTTATTTTCGAACGCGCGCTGCTTTTGTCTCTTCGCGTGCACGCAGTGTTGTGCATGCTTTTGCATCAGCAGCATCAAACACTTGGTGCAGTTGCCCTCGATTGTCTAGCTTCCGAATAGTGCTAACAGGTGGTCTGTAGTGAAATGAGAAATGAAGCATCCCTTTGTCACATTATGTCAGCTATACCCGGTGCTATTTTTTAATCAACAGGGTTTTAGAAAAAAGGGGCTCACTGCCACGTTGATGCAGTCTTCAGTGTGTCGTGCGACTCGGCGGACATTACATGGGCGAATAACCGTTGCAAAAGTTTTATTGAATAACTAAAATCCGTAAATTACCTTTGTTGTTATTGCTGTTTTAGATGCAGTCATTATTAGAGCTTAACCCAATCAAAACTATTCACGAAACAGCAAGGGGCTTTGAGGTATTTATTTATCAAGTTTTGCACTTTCCTCGTTCGATTCAAGAACCACGCGCGGCAAGGGCGGAGAAAGTGGAGAGTGACTTAGCGGTTTCGACATGGCATGACGGTGATGGCATGTTTGTTTGCGTTAGTGAGAACTTGTCATATTGGAGTTACATGGATTATTTAATTTTCTAGTGAAGTTACAACCCTCAGAAAGTGATGTCGCATTCAGCATGAACAAACTTGCACACTTTTGACAGCGTGACTTTGGTGGATGCTCCACCATCATACTTCCAACGGTTCGTCCGAAGCGACTGCGCAAGCATGACATCCAGCGCTCTGTCCAGCGAGCTGTTTTAGATGCGGAGCATCTCTTGCTCGGGTCTATGTCCCGCGGCGTCGTTGTCCGCACTCACACTACGCATGCGCAACTCTCCTCCTTCCCTCTCTCCAACAGCAGCGCGTTACTCTCTCCGCTCTCTCTCTCTACCAACTGCGTGCACTTGCGTGCGTTCGCTTCTACTCAAACCGCGCGCGCATGCGCAACTCTCCTCCTCTAGTCTCCTCTCCTTCAAGTGTGAATATTGCCGCGCGCAGGGTCACGGACTTGTAGAAGATTCTTGTTTATTCTTGCTGCGGACACATTTCCTATCGTTTATCAATGCTTTTGTTATTCTAGAAAGTGCGCGTTCATTCTCACCCCGAGCGCGCTACGCTCGAACCTTCTCCGCCGAATCTTCGAGATAGTGACTTACTCTAGATAAGGGGCCACCCGCAACTTTGTCGAGTCAGTCTCGCCAAAGAGAGGACACAGGAGCCGATTCGCGGCCCAGATAGTGCGTTTCATACCCTCCGCTACGTGGCGCTTTTCTACAATTTGGTTAAAATTAATTAAAACTCTTTCTGTGAAAAGTATTTATTTTTTAAATGGCAATGCTTTAAAATTGTTTAAAGTACTTAAAACGACTAAATAGATTAAATCAAATACTTCACAAAAACCACGTGATGAATGGCGCCTGCCATGGCCTGCCTGCCTGCACGCCGTCGCCTCTGCATCATTCTGCATGGCCTCTGCTCGTCCCTGCGTCGTTCGTCTGTGCAGTGCGTGCCGTCCATCTGTGCTTTCTGCTGCATCATGTTCGGTCGACTTTGCATCAATCAAGGTGACGCATGACCGCCCGCGTTCTTGCATGCTCGGCGTGAATTCGTGGAGGCGATCGGTTCGAGCTTCTCGCGCTGTTGTTTCTGCCGGGCTGTCTGGCTGCACTTGAACGTGTGTGCATGTTGATTTTCGATGAGATTGTTTTAAAAAAAGAATTTAACTTACGACCTTGCACACGACATTGCCCATGGGTTTACAGATGACGGTGTTGAACGAACCTCTAACACTGCAGATAGAGCCTTGGTTGTTATGCTGTCTGAAATTTCCAGGAGGTGCGTTTGCACACACTGTTGTGCACACTCCAACAACGTCTTCTGTTTAACGCAGTCTCCTCATTTCTCTCATTCGGGAGCTTAAAGGGGCGGTGCAATGATATTCAATTGGAATGCTTTTCACTTTACACGAGCTTACTGGCACTAGTGGGACTCAACGCCACTGACCAAAAAAGTCCTCTGTTGCGCTGTAATTTCGAGAACAAAACCCAGTGTTTTTATTCAATCTCTCCTTCGAAAAACCTGATGACATAGCTGGACGGTAGCAGTACCGCCCAGTGACGATATTTGAATGCAGCTCATAGATTGGACCCGAGCATGGCGTGGACACTCGATTTGGGCTCGTGATAATCGATAGCTCGAGAAACATTCGGGTAGTGTCCTGTGTCAAATCGCTGCAATGACGACAACAGCCGAACCATAACAACGTCTGGAACTCAGCGCGTGTCCTGTGCCTTGCCAACCCCAGCGCATGACTATGGTAAACATTGGCGGCATATAATCGGCTCCAGATCACGGGGCCGCTTGTTCTGGCTGCGAGTTGAGGGGGTGAACTCTGCTCGTTTTTCTTTATTTTTTCCTGCGACTTCGATTGCGTGTGGTGAAAACGAACGGGTATATTTTACGGATCATTAACGTCAGGGATTCGTTCTAAGCCGTATTTGCGCAAAATACAAATATCAGTGCATCGCCCCTTTAAGACTGTTGGCTTCACAGTAAAGGATGTGGTCCGTGGTTAGGGGGCTTCAAACGTAAGCTTGGTGTGTGCGGTGATAAGCCATTTTTTGAAGTTGACAACGAACACGTTTACTTTGTGTTTGATGTTCCGCACCTTCCCAAAACAACCAAGAGCAATCTCCAAGCCCACAAACTTTGCATTGGAAATGAGGTCATTGAGCAGTCTCCTATTTTTGAACTTCATTGTTCTATCCATGAGATTAGCTTGCAATTGACTCCGAAACTTACTGAGCGACATATTTATTCAAAAACCTTTCTGTAACATGGAAGAAAATTGTGCCCCACAGGTACTGAGTGCTTCAATCTTTCTTGTAATAATGTCTTTTGTTTATGCAAAGGAACTTCCTGAGGCAGCCATGGCTACAGCCTATTTCTGTGATAGGATGTGCATACTTTTTGATTGTCTAAATAGCTAAAAAATTCAAGAGGACAGGGCAGAAGTTGCGTCATGCCATTCTGAAGGGAGAATCTGAAATACTTGATTTTCTTTACCAGTAACTCGGATGGATTTCAGCATGGCAGTTCCAAAGTAGGAGGCAGCCATAAGCCATCATTGGGTGGCAAGTTACTATAAAAAGTGTCCTCATGCTCTGGGATGAGCTTTCAAGCAGCCATGACTTTAAGTTCTTACTTACACGACGCCTGCAGCAAGACACACTTGAGAACGTTTTTGGAGCTATATACGACAAATGCTGGGCTGCAACACAAACCCAAATGTGCATCAGTTCACCTCAGGACTAAAACACCTCTGGATAAAGAAACTGTTCAAACTGTCGGACAATGAAAACGTAGAAGATGACAAGGCTGACCTCCTAAAGGAGTTGCAAATATCTTCGCACTATGAAAGTTTAATTTCAGACATTGTGGAATGTCTTCCATTTGATAACTTCCCGCCACTAGAGGATATTTCTGAGCTGGCATCAGACATCAGGTCTAACATAATTTATGACTCGTCCACGTTTTTGTTACGTTTGGGGCTATTTGATCAAGCTTTTGCTTGAACAGACAACTTACAGCTGTCGCTGTTCTCAGCTGCTATCGGATGAGTCTAATAACTTGACCAGACCTCACCAGTACTGTCTTGTTCCTAAAGCATACCAAGTGCCTGGAAAATTCTTTGGGAACTTAGTAGTACAATCACAGGCTGCCTTTCATTTCATTCAGCAACTAGAAAATCACTTTCTTCCCATAATAGAGTGTGTGACACATGTTCGAGGAGTGTGTGCCGCCTTGAATAGCACACTTTGAGGTCTGGGTGGTTTTCGTCTTTGCCCAGAGGAGTACCATAAAGGGTTTTTAAAATTGTTTTGCAGAATACGCTTGTGTTGACATGTTTGATCTCTTAACCGGAATTCGGACAAAGTTCGGTTGCACTCTTCAGTGGCTAGTAAGAACGAGACAGGTTTAACTGTTAATAGCGCATTAACATAGGCGGTTGCCAAGCCAAAAACAAAAAGTGATTAAGTGGGCGGTGCAGCTTGCTCTTCAAATATTTGTTTCCACTTTTTCCAGCAAATGTGTATCACGGCTCCCTAACAAAAATATTTGTCCACTTTCTAAAAAAATTCGATAGAAAATAGTGTATAGAGGCTAACAATATCTGAAAGAAAATGTATCCACTTTTGTATCCGCTGTCCATAGTTTTTTAGCTGCTTTTTTCTGAAGCAATATTTCTTTTCTGAACAATTTAGGGGAATATTTAGGGACGTTGAATCTTGTCAGATTTCGAATAGAGTTCTCATTGTTTGGTAATGGCTCGCCCGCAGTGAGTTTGAGGCTATGCAAATTGGTGTTTTTTTTTATATTTGCCGGAAATCGAGAATTTGTACTATCCGGCGTGTGCTTCGCACTGTTATTATACTCTTATGACTGGTAATGATAGCGATGTCTTATTTATTTTTGCACTTACTTCCCGTAACCGAGTCGGCGTGAAAGTGAATGTATCATACAACATGTTTTCCGTGGAAGGGTTTTGTTAACTTGGTTCCGCTAAGTATCTATTACGAAGTGTACGAATGCCGAAGTCCTTCATATTCATTTATTTTTGTGAGTATCGATTTCTTTCGTATAAAACATACAGAGCTTCTGAAGTAAATCATGTGTACATGAATGTGGTCCAATAAAATGTGTTCGAACCACTTACTGTTGTTGACCCCAAAATGCTCCACCAGCCAGGAGTCAATGCGGTGATTGTGTAACTTCAATACTTTACAATATAAAAAGAACAAGAAATATATATACTTCTGCTTTGTGAAGTTAGTTGAAATATTGTTTGACACATTTTGCACGGACTCTATCGTAAAAAATAAAGCAAAAGTGTGTCAGTATTAAAAAACAAAACAAAAAAACATCGGCTTCGGGATTCAAGGTGCTCCCGAGAAATGAGCGAGGCGGGGAGGAAAGAGAGAGAGAAGGGTATTGGAGAACCGGAGCAAAAACGCCCAAACCGAAACCGAAACTAACTTGACCGGAAACGGAATCAGATTATACTTAATACCGCCCGCTAGGAGCGCTACCTGTCACTGGTCTAGTATCTGGGCCGCAGGGGCCTATGGCAGTGTCAGCTCTTTACCTTGTGAATATTACTCTATGGTCTTGCCCCAGCGCTCGATTCTGCGTTTTCGCCGACATCGACGCCCGCGACGCTCTCCTGCTTTCTCCTGTTTCCTTTTTTTTATTATTATTTTGGGCACAAGTTCGCCCCATTAAACGCTTAGTTTACTTCAGTTTTCGTCGCCTCATCGCTTGTCCTTCGGGACATTTTGGTGGAGGTGCGGGGTAATTGCGTCCTATGCCCGTGGACCGTACCCCTCCGAAAACACGCCGGCCAAGTGACGTACTTAGTCCCGGGAGGCTACCCTTCGCAGACGACCAGACCAAGGCCCGGTCAAGTCGCCGTAACCAAGGCCTACCGCCGGAACTCGAACCCCTGCCGCAGAAATCAAGGAAGAAGACCACGACGATGACCGCTCCGCCCGTCGTTCTCCTGCCCGTCGCCCCCCGGTTGCCGACGCCTTTCCATGGCGAAATCTATGAAGACGTGGAGGACTGAATCCTTCACTATGAGCGCGTGGCCCGCCACAACGGATGGAACGCCGAGCAACGCCTACAGAACCTCTACTTCTCGTTGGAAGGCACCGCGAGGCACTGGCTCGAAAACCACGAGGCTTCGCTTACTTCGTGGGATATCTGCGCCACCGAGTTGAAGCGAACCTTCTCGAATCAACACCGGCGACAGAATGCGGAGGACCTGCTCCAGGCGCGGACACAGGCCCCCGACGCGAGCGTGACAAGCTACGTTGAAGACGTGCCACGACTCTGTACACGCGCCGACCCGCAAGCCACCGAGGAGAAGAAGTTGCGCTTCCTCATGAGGGGCGTAAAGAGCGAAATCTTCGGTGGCCTTGTCCACAGCCCCCCGACGACGGTAGACGGCTTCGTGGCCGAGGCAACCAACATCGAGCGAGCGCTATCGGCCAGAGCTGTGCACTATCAGCGACTCGCCGGTGAGTCAACGGTTCCGGCTGTCTCGCCACCTCGCTCCAATGTCGATGGTGTCGGCATCGAACACCTGCGGCAGATCATCCACGACGTCGTCCGGGATGAGCTCAGGAAGCTACTGCCGGCTCACAACCGCCCGGCTTCGCTCTCGATTGCCGAGGTGTTTCGAGAGGAAGTACAGCGAGCTTGCCAGCCGGACACTCCCATCATCGTTCCAGCTCCCGAAGAACCGACGTTAAGCTACGCCGCAATGATCCGCCGAGCACCACCAGCACCGCGTCCGTGCATGGCGCCTCCCCGACGTGTGCCTCCAGAGCCGCAGCATTCCCGACGCCAGGAAGATCGGGCGCACGTTCGTCCAAAACAAGTTGCGCCAAGGAAGACCGACGTGTGGAGGACGGCTGATCGACGCCCGTTGTGCTACCAATGCGGGGAAGCCGACCACATCTACCGACGATGCCCCTACCGCCAGCTGGGCCTACGAGGGTTCGCGCCCAACGACCCTCGACCACGTCTTGGAGAGCGACCTCGGGACATCGAGGACTACCTCCGCCGCTCTTCATCACCTGAGTCGTCTCCCCGCCGAGCATTCCGTTCACCATCTCCCCGACGCTCGCCATCGCCATTCCGTCGGTCTCGCCGAAACAGTCTGTCACCCATCGCGTCCTGTCGCGAAAACTAGGCGCGGCAATGCCGGGAGGTCGTGTTGCCGAAGACGAACGATGCCAAGATCCTCCAAGACCGTCGGAGCTCTCCCACTCTAACGCCGCAACGCCCCGAAACGACATTTCTGTAACAGTGTCGAATAACCTCAACGTTATCATCGACGGCCACGATGCGACAGCACTCGTCGACACCGGAGCAGATTACTCCGTTTTGAGTGGGAGATTCTCTCGTCGCCTTCGGAAAGTTACGACGCCGTGGGATGGACCACAGATACGAACCGCCGGCGGACGCCTGTCGGCAGGTGCACTGCTCGCGTTGAGATCCACGGTGAAACCTGCCCTGTCAAGTTCGTCGTTCTGCAAGACTGTTCGAGAGACGTCATTCTCGGAATGGACTTCTTGTGTGAATACGGCGCCATCATCGACCTTGGGGAGAACAAGCTGACGCTTCGGAAACCTGTTCCCTCGGCGGAAGATCCCAAAGCGACGTTAGCTGCAGTGTGAGTCCTGACCAGCCACGTAAACCTGCCGCCGCTGTCCAGTGTCTTTGTCCCCGTCAGGACCGACGAAGCCACCTGCGGGATAGCACTGTTGGAAGGAAGCGTTCAACTTCTCCTTGGACGAGGGATTGGCATTGCAAGAGGCGTAACCGAGCTTCAGGACGGGCGTACCGTAGACCTTGTCACCAACTTCCGGCAAGAGTCGCAGCACCTTACAAAGGGTACAGCTGTGGGCTACGTCGAGGAAATTCAAGACTCGGCCGCGATCGCCGTGATCTCAGAAGACGCCTCTCGGACGCAGCACAAGGGAACCACGCCGTCAGAGCTTGACATCGACCCATCCCTCCCAGCCCCACAACGACGACAGCTGACTGACGTTCTCGCTGAGTTCAGTGAGTGCTTCGCCACATCGTCCAGGCTACGCCAAACACCGGTTGCGAAGCATCGAATTTTTACTAACGATGACGCGCCCCCTATTCATCAGTCGCCATACCGAGTTTCGGTGAAGGAGAGGGAAACCATCCAGAAACAAGTTCAAGAAATGCTTGACGACGACATTGTCCAGCCTTCAAGCAGTCCGTGGGCCTCTCCAGTCGTGCTAGTGAAGAAGAAGGACGGAACCCTTAGGTTCTGCGTGGACTTCAGGCGGCTGAACGCGGTTACAAAGAAAGATGGCTATCCGCTTCCCCGCATAGATGACACCCTCGACCGTTTACGCCACACCCGATACTTTTCGTCGATGGACTTGAAGAGTGGCAACTGGCAGATTGAGGTCGATGAACGGGACCTCGAGAAGACTGCCTTTGTCACGCCCGATGGACTTTACGAGTTCAAGGTGATGCCCTTCGGACTCTGTACGGCGCCGACGACTTTCCAGCGGGTCATGGATACCGTACTAACGGGACTGAAGTGGCAGAGCTGCCTGGTTTACCTCGATGACGGCGTCGTTTTTTCGCACGACTTCGACGAGCACTTGAAACGGCTTAGGGCCGTGCTCCAAGCAATCAAGATCGCAGGGCTCACACTCAAGCCAACGAAGTGCCGCTTCGCCTACGGCGAACTTAAGTTCCTTGATCATGTCGTTAGTAGCGAAGGAGTACGCCCTGACCCCGCGAAGACATCCACCGTAGCCGAATTCCCTCGACCATCGGACAAGAAAGCCATCCGCAGATTCCTAGGGCTGTGCGCGTACTACAGGCGCTTTGTTCAAAATTTCGCAAAAATGTCGGTGCCCCTAACACATCTTACGAAAGACGCAGTGAAGTTTCACTGGGCAGAAGAACAAGAACGGGCGTTCGACGAACTGAAACGGAGACTTCAGACACCTCCGATCCTCGGACATTTCGACCAGCACGCCGAAACCGAAATTCACACGGACGCAAGAAACTCCGGACTTGGTGCGGTACTGTTACAGCTACAGGAAGGCACGGAGCGAGTTATTGCCTACACAAGTCGAACACTGTCAAAGGCGGAGAAAAATTACTCCACGACGGAAAAAGAATGTCTCGCGGTTGTATGGGCGATCACAAAGTTTCGTCCGTACATATACGGAAACCCGTTCCGGGTGGTCACAGACCACCACTCGCTCTGTTGGCTTGCAAACCTCAAAGACTCTTCAAGACGCCTGGCTCAATGGAGTCTTCGACTGCAAGAATTCGACATGACCGTGGTCTACAAGTCAGGACGGAAACATAGCGACGCCGACTGTTTGTCCAGAGCCCCCGTCGAATCGTCAGGCTGTACAAACGTGGATGACGACGAGTGTTTCCTAGGTGCCGTGGACACCAACGACATGGCAGGACTTCAACGAGACGATCCGGAGCCCCGCGCCCTGATTGAGCATCTAGAAGGACGAGGAAGCACCGTTCCTCGTGTCTTTTCACGAGCCCTGCCGACCTTCGCTATTCGAACAGGTGTACTCTATAAGAAAAAGTTTGGAACCAGTAATTCGCCGTGGCTTCTGGTAGTCCCTACCAGCCTCCGGGAAGAGATTTTTCAAGCCTGCCACGACGACCCGACTTCAGGACACCTCGGTTACAGCCGAACACTAGCCCGAATTCGTGAAAAATACTACTGGCCCAAGCTGCCGAAGACCGTTCATTTCTACATGCGATCGTGCCATGAGTGCCAGCGACGCAAGAAACCGCCGTCAAAGGCAGCAGGTCGCCTTCAGCCGATTCCCCCTCCAACCCAACCGTTCGAGCAAATTAGAATGGATTTGCTGGGCCCTTGGAGGAAGTGGCCGATTGGGCTAACGCGTCTCAGCTCGGAGCGTGGAGCGAAAGCTTGCGCTGGGAACCTCCTGGGTTCGATCCCCGCCGCCCCCGCCCGTTTCGATTTGGACGAGTTTCGTACCGGCACGCGTTCGTATAATTACTACTGCGTGATGCACGTTAAAAAAAGTACACCATCTTCCCGAGGGAAACCATGGGGTGATGCGGAGCATCGCGGAGTTTCCAACAACGTTCACGCGATGTGTGGTAACCAACGCAAGTTAACAACGTAATAACACGCAAGTTAACAACGTTACTAACAAAGTTACTAACACCGTTAATAACGATCCGCGATGCTCCGCATTACCCCATGGTTCCCCTCGGGAAGATGGTGTAATTTTTTTTCAATTAGGCGACGAAAGGCAGACTTTTAGCTATGAATGACCCAAAACTCGTCGCCTTTCCGCAAATTGTTTCAGTTGGGCTATAGTTCATTCATAGCCCCTTGAAAATTGAAAATTCAACATGGTCAATTACACTGTCAATTAAAAAAGTTAGACAACGTACTGTGACGTTTATATTTACTCATCTAATGTCTGCTGAGCCCCACAAATATTCCGTGAAAACGGCATCGGCCTATCTATCGCGTTTTTAATGTGTTGATGTTAAAAAATCGCACTAGATATATATATATATTGTTACGGTGAAAACGATGATGATTTATTTATAGTTGGGTAATGGCGGTAGACAGGGGATTGAATCCCTTGCTGCGAGCGCGCTGGCGATCCTCTACCTCTTCTTCTCTAGGCATCTTATGAGCTCTGTAATATTACCCCCCCCCCCCCCCCCCCCTCCAAGAAGCCACGACGTCTCGTCGTTGAGCTACGTGGTCGTTGGGAGGATATATGGCTTGAGCCGTAGCACGTGCACTGTGTCCCTTTCCCTGCGACGTCTGTCATTTTGTTGCTCGAGGGGTTCAATGACATATGTAACGTCGCTCAACTGGTGGTGTATCCGGTATGGTCCTGTATAGCGGTGGAGAAGTTTGTCAGCAAGTCCGACATGACGTTGCGGTGTCCACAGCAATACAAGGTCACCAGGAGAGTATTGGATGTGTCGATGAGAGCTATCGTAGCGGGCACACTGGCGTTCTTGTGAGTCAAGCGTGCGTATGCGAGCTAATTGACGAGCTTCTTCAGCCCGACTTATGGCATCGGATGTAAATTCGGTGAGGGAAGCGTCTGGTTGGGTGGAAGGAGGGAGTCAAGCATTAATGGTGATTCACGGCCGAAGAGGAGAAAAAAAGGTATGAAACCAGTAGTATCGTGGCGGGATGAATTATATGCAAAAGTGACGTATGGCAGTGCATCATCCCAATTTCTGTGATTTGACGACACGTACATTGACAGCATGTCGGATAACGTTCGTTTCAGCCGCTCAGTGAGCCCATTGGTTTGTGGGCGGTAAGCGGTCGTCACTTGATGGCGGATCGAGCAGGCCTGCAGTACTTCAGACATAACGCGTGACAGAAAGGAGCGTCCACGGTCACTAAGAAGTTCTCGCGGTGCGCCATATTTTAATATGACGTCCTCCAAAAGAAACTGGGCCAGGTCGACAGCAGTACTGGTTGGGAGAGCGCGTGTGACTGCATAACGAGTGGTGTGGTCAATCGCTACTGCAATCCAGCGGTTTTCAGAGCGTGACGAAGGGAATGGTCCGAGGAAGTCAATCCCTAGACGATCAAACGGGCTGATCGGAGGGCGGAGTGGTTGAAGGAGCCCTGATGGCCTGATGGTTTGTTTCTTCCGACGTTGACAAAGGTCACATGAGGAGACATACTTCTTTACAGTTCGGTACATGTCCGGCCAGTAAAAACGTTCCTTAACCTTTCCGTAAGTGCGAAGGATACCCAGGTGACCTGATGAAGGTGCGTCGTGTAGTTCGTGAAGAACTATGGCCTGTAGGTGTTTAGGAATCACGACAAGCCATGGTAATCCTTCGGGTCTGAAATTCTGGCGGTATAGAATGTTGTCGCGGATACGAAAGAGTCCCGAGGACGGCTGGTTTGCATCAGCTGAGAGGCGTCTTATAAGAAGCTTCAGAGCTGGATCACGACGCTGTTCGTGAGCGAGGTTGAGGAGCTCTGATATCGGCAGAACTGGGAGTTCAGTTGAATCGGTGTTGTAGTTAGCTGGACTTACCGGGTAACGAGACAAACAGTCAGCGTCCTGGTGCATCTTTCCTGATTTATATACGATGGTGAAATCATATTCTTGAAGGCGGAGAGACCAGCGTCCAAGGCGACCAATGGGATCTTTTAATGACGAAAGCCAACAAAGGGCATGGTGATCAGTGATGACACGGGAAGGGACGTCCAAAAAGATATGGTCGAAATTTGGAGACCGACCACACCACTGCAAGGCATTCTTTCTCGGAAATGGTGTAATTCCGCTCAGCCGGTGAAAGTAGTCGACTAGCGTAAGCAATTACCGTTTCCTTTCCGAACTGATGTTGTGCGAGAACTGCTCCATTACCGTGACCACTGGCGTCAGTGCGAATTTCAGTGGGCGCCGTGTCATCGAAATGGCCGAGAATGGGGCTGGAGGTCAAAGCATCTTTCAGATGGGCAAAAGAAATCTGATGAGGATCCTTCCACTCGAAAACTTGATTTTTTTTCAGGAGAGATGTCAGTGGGAGTGCTATGTGTGCGAAGTCTCTGATAAAGCGTCGGAAGTAGGAGCAAAGCCCTAAAAAGCTCCTTACGTCTTTTGAAGAAAGAGGCGTGGGGAAATCTTTGACAGCCTTAATTTTTTCAGGGTCGGGTAGAACACCATGTTTGTCCACGAGATGTCCGAGAACTTTAATTTGTTGACTACCGAACCGGCATTTAGCTGAATTTAGTTGTAGACCAGCTTGTTGAAAGACTGCAAGCACTTGGGTCAAACGGTCAAGATGTTTTGGGAAGGTGTCAGAGAAGATGATGACGTCGTCAAGATAGCACAAGCAAGTGACCCATTTTAGTCCCTTGAGTCATGAGCTCTGTAATAATATATATATATAAATATATATATATATATATATATATATATATATATATATATATATATATATATATACATACATACACCCGTTATTATAATTTGAGTACACTGCAAGCACTGAAAGTAGACCTTTAGTATACTTAAGTGCACTTCCTGTATACTGATCTTGAACTACTTTTTACCGCGGGCACTACGATTCTACTACGTGTACTAGTTTTGTACGGACGAGTATACTTTCAGTCCACCACCATTTCTACTGGAAGTATACTTTAAGTACAGTTAAAGTATACTTCCAGTAAGACTACACTGAAAATATTCCTTTAGTATACTTCAGTGTACTTCTAGTATACTAATTTTGAACGACTTTTCACCAAGGGCTGTCCTGCCCGTGGCCTCCAACACTCCGTGTTTTTCCCTCTCGCGCTGCGACCAGCGCCACAAACAATTTTCTCGAGTCCCCCCCCCCCCCCCCCCCTCCCCCCCTCCTCAAACCTTGATTTTTATTGGCCGTTGTTAGTGACATCACACACACTGTGATTGACCATCTGGGGAACTGCCGTCAGGTCAGTTCATCGGCCGTTCAAGTCGCCGGTGCGCTGACTGTGTCGTCCAAACAAGGCAACACACTTCCGTGGCGCCAAAAACCCCAAAAAAGTTCTAAAAAAGGAAAAAATAAAGCGTATTAAATTATGCGTTTTAGCGCCTGAACCCGATTTCCTGCTTGGTGTGGACTACCCTTTAAGCAATAACGAATTCTAATTTGCGACCAAATAGTGAAAGGCACTCAAGTCTCAAGGCATCACCCGTTTGGACGCTAATCAAGATTGAAAACTCTTTTTGTGGCTCACGAAGTTTTGTTTATGTTTCCAGGAGTGCGAATAATGGACCGTATGCTAAATGTAGAGCGCTATCGAGTAGCGCAACGAGAACTGCGTCCGCCATCTTGGTTGCGGCGAGAAAACAAAACCATTGATCCGATCGGCAAAGACCCCATGTAAACAAGAGACCGCGCTTCGTGCGAGAGATGCGATGCCAACGATTGCTGCGTTCCGCTGCGGAAGCAGCGATAAACCTTCAATTCGTGCGTGACGCGAACACGGTTCGCAATTTTCCTTGTTTTTATTTGTTCTTTGAGGCGCATGCTTTTGACAAAAACAATCGGCAACAACGCGAAGAAACATGCGGACGTTATCGTGCGGCGCGAAGCCATTTGCAACTATTGATCTGAACCCTAAACTTTTCACAAAGTTGTACCACATTTGAATCTGAACTTTTTTTTTCTTCTTTTATGCGCGTTGTAGTATTGGCCTGCATTTTTCTTAAGGCGCAAACAGCTCAATGTATGCGTACGAGACGAACCCTGTTAAGCGAGGCAAAATATGACAGTTTTAATAATCTATACTCCACCAACCATAATTGAAGAGGCGTATGGTTAACAGTGAACAGCAAAAGCTGAAAGTACCACAGAACCCTTATTTTAATGTCATATATTGCCACGCGCGTCGGCGAGCGAGCACGTGAGTGGCCTAGTGGTTACCACACTTGACTTTCGTGGGGAGGTCCAGAGTTCGATTCCTGGGGAGTTATGCCTCTTTTGTTCGAGAACCGAATGTTCTAGTCGCCGAACCTTCTAGGCCGATTGTTCCAGAAGCCGACGCGGGTACATAAGGGGGCTCCGCGTGGCAATCTGCAGTCAGTCTCGCCCCAGTGTTATATCCCACTGTTACGCCGACTTAAACTTTCTTAAACGCCCGCGACGCTGTATTGTTATCTTCCGTTTCGTTTTTTTTTAGGCACAAATTCGCCCCATCAAACGTTTCAGTATCCTCAGTTATTCCTTGTTCGTCACCTTGTCATTCGTGACATTTTGGTGGAGGTGCGGGGTAGTCATCGTCGCGGTCTTCTTCTTACGGCTTCTGTGGCAGGAATCCAAATTCGGGGAGTTGGCCTTTAGTACGGCGGCTTGCTCGCGCGTTGGAGTGTTCTGCGAAGGGCAGCCTTCCGGGGCTGAGCACGTCACTTGCCCGGCGTGCCTTCGGAGGGGTACGGTCCACAGGCATAGAATGCGATACCCCGCACCTCCACCAAAATGTGACGAATGACAAGGTGATGAACAAGAAGTAACCGAGGAAACTGAAATGTTTAATGGGGCGAACTTGTGCCCCCAAAACGTTTCAGTTTCCTCAGTTATTCCTTGGTCGTGAGCTCGTCATTCGTGGCAATATTAAAAAGAATAATTTCTCTGGAAAGCCAGAAAACAATCTCATTGATTTGCAGTGATTTCTATACACTTGTACTGGCGTCGGTAAACGAGGTTTGTAAAACCCCTCTAAAACTAAACAGGAGAGTTGGTTGATATAGTATTGTTGAATATTTAAAGTGCGATCATGTAGATTAGAAAACACAACGAACACGGACGACGTGTCTGTTTGCTCAACACTCACAAAAACGGAAATTTGTTGTCTTTTTTGTCGAACGCCACGTTCGATTACATCGAACGTGGCGTTCAACTTAGGTTCATCGCAGTGGCTAAAACCCCGATGTCGGCGGTGGCGAAAACTTACGTTGCGGACGTCGAATGGAGCAACACGGGCGGTACCAACTTCATTTTACAATCTCATTTTCTTTTATTTTTCCTTTTTGTCGCAGCCGATGCAAAAGTTTTGTTTAGTGCAAAGAAGGTCGGGGTGTAGTTTGGAGAAAGTCGATACAGTTATTCTGACAGGGTTGAACAAATCTTCTTTAACAGCGTAACATCCGTCAACTGCGCTTGAAATGAATGCTATCTGAAACCAATTTGTGCATCCTGCAACACCTGAAAAGTATTGCCCAGGCCACAGTTTCATTAAAAAAAAACTTAAAAAAAAATCTTCTAAAAAAAAAAAGCTAACCTTGAGTCGCATGTACGATCGTGGAGCTGTCTAGAGCTAAACAGTACGACTTCATGCGTATTCGCATCGAAAAACAAACTAAAAGCGTACTCGGAGATAAATGATATGACGGCTTAGTCCTTTGTCCAAGTTGGGTGATCGAAAGTCAGAAAACAATCAAGTTTCCGAATCGCACTCAGTGGCAGAACGTTCATGACCTGAAAATGCTGAGAAACCATAACTCAAGATACTTGACGCTACCAAGATGGCCGCGTGCACCGTGCTACCAGGCCACCCAGCAGTTTCGGATATCGTCTACTGTATCTAAGTCATATCTCGCTTTTCGTGGTCAAATGCTCAGTTCGTTTTATTACAAACAAATAAGAGCGGGCTGAGTCATTTGTGAACCGTTCAACATTAGGTTTTTTTTTTTTCCGGCTGAGTTACAGTTTAGTTATATGACGACAAATATTTAATAATGCGTTTGCATTATTGCCCTTGTATATGCGCTGACCTTGGACTAGCTTGGAGTACAGGTATGTAGAGTTCGCACCTTCGCCACGGGATGGCGCCACAGCCGCACTGGCTATGGAAACTGGCTAGAAAAATATCTTCTGCGAGCAGGCCGCACTAGATTGGCTGGTTATACTTTATACACCTTTTCAACCAGTGCGTAGCCATCTTGAATGTCGTCACTTCTGGTAGGCGTTAAAACATAGTTTTATTCTCTACACGCCGCTGGAAGTTGCTCACGAAAATTGCGCGATTGTCACGTTTTGCTTCACCTATATATTCTCGCATATTTCAGGTTGAAATAAATTTATTTTTGTCGTCCAAGATACCAGATATGGGACCCACGTGATTGACAGCAAACGGAAACGAAAAACGTCTATACGGAGACAAACTCTTGTTTACAAACAAAGCGAAGCGCCCCTAGTGGTCGCCGCGCATGCGCCATGGAGTGTGGACAAGAAGTTCGCTGTCGCCCATAAACAAACCATTGGAATACGATGTTGTCTGCGTCGGTGTGAGTCTCCGGGCCCTTTTCCACGTTGAAATGGTTGATTCCACGTCTTCCTGGCAATGATTGTCTAGTTTAGCGGCCTCAGCGAAATGAACGAAGCACGTTACACCCCAAAACTTCGCGTGAATAATGTGGCATGCGGCGATTTATTCCGCGTGGACGCCGCAGAGTGGACGCTAAAGCCTGATTCGCATGATGAGATTCTCCTTGCTATTTTCAGTCATGACGTTGCTCGGGCTGCAAAAGCGTGAACCGTAGCTGAGATGGTCTTCGTCGATATTGAAAATCGCAAGCACAATCGAACCAAGTGAACCAGGCATAGCAAGTCGGTGATGGCCACTGGTAACAACGCAGAGCGCAAGTTCGTCTGCTCCTTGTACATGGTTTGGGATGATGTCAGAACGCCGAGCTCTTATTGGATGATTGAAAAGAAAATAATAGGTAAACCTCAAAGCATCTATCATTCATGTATACCCACTATCCTTGCCATCGAAGCCAATCAGAACTCGACGTCGTTCTGACGTCACCGCAGCCCCTGCGCAAGATACAGACGACCTGCTCTCCTCATTATCAGCATCTCCTTGTGTCTACTGTTTACACCGAGCCTACTTACCCCATCAACCTTCAAGCTTAAAAGTATTTGGAGGCCTGCACTTTTTTCTTATCGTAATTACCGGGTCAACGTTTGGTCTACGGGTCCTGTCGTTTGAATGAGCAGACGACAAGCAGAAACGTTTGAAAGAGCAGACGACAGTTCGAACCATCAGACGGCCACTTTAAACTTGAAGACGCACTGAACGTGGTCCGCAGGTGGTCCGTACAACTTGGCGGTTTTTCCGCGTTCATATTGAAAAAAAGAAAATCTGACGACCACAAGTATTCGTGAATTAAACCCAAAGTGCTGCCCGCACAAGCAATCGTGATCCGACGGCGTCTGGTTTTCCTTTCTCAAGGCCACCTATCCACGTTCTCGAACGAACCTACTAGGCAGAAAACCCATACAAAGTGACCTTCAAAACTTTCCCAACTCTCTTGGTACTTCTCCAGTCGCGCTATTTTAACAAGAAAGCATTTTTTTCTGTTAAAAAAAAAAATACAGAAATGCACGTATTGTATGGTGACTTCTGCCCACAGTCCCAGACCGGAAATGCGTCCGACGCGCCACCACCTCGCCGTGACGTAACAAAGCTGAGTTTGTGTCAACGTTATTAGATTAGCTCAGTTACGGAACTGCTCATAGACGCTGCTCGCACGGGCAGTACCCCCTCACTCATCACGTCTCGCCTCCCGTCGCTCGACACGCCGGACGGCTGCTACGATAACTGTAGTGTATTCTATGGAATACACACGTTTTGAAGCACAGCGTCTAGATGGCGTTACACCGTACTCTATGGAAAGCACAGTTATGAAACGAAAATCAAGATGGCGCTTTAAACGACGGGATGCGGACTGAAGTGAGTGAAGGGGGGGGTACCCCCTTCCGCCGGAGTTCCACTACTGAGGTAATCTAGTAACGTGGTTTGTGTATAGTCCGTGACCCCACCACCGCCCCGTGACGCAACACCTAGCAACCGAAGATCGCCGGTGACGTCCCCTTTCGCCACTTTCGGCGCCGCGCAGCGGGACACGGAGGGTGCATCAGTGGGGCGCGTGTTAACCCATCCTGCTGATGGTTTATTAGAAAATAGGAACCCACCTTGGCCTACCCGTACGCGCCGCCTCGCGGCGCACGCTGGCGGCCCAAGTACGCCCTAACCTCGCTGTCCCCCACTGCATCTTGGTAGCTACAGGTGTTACATCACGCCGTAGCTCTCTATAACCAGCCACGCCTGTGCGGCCGCCGTCTCTCATACACACGCGAAGTGACCTGATCTGCTTGGACTAATGAGAAGACAGATTTCGGGAATGTTCGCCCCGAGGAAATGTCCCGAGTGGCTGCATTCATCATGCTTCGTTATATATAACCGTTACGCGGAAGGCTAGCGCGTTTTTACGAGAATCAGCGTGGCGGCCACAGCGATTTCGGCCCATTTTTCTGCTTTGTTTTGTTCAGAACCGGTTTAGGTAAGAACGATTTGTTTCCGGTCAACAGTTTGGTTCTAGAGCACCGTAGCTAGGAGCACATAAACCGAACGTTACGGAATGCGCCACTGTCGGTTTCTATATAGAGGCAAACGCAGCAACGGCGTGCTGTCTTGTAATCCCTGCTGCCGGATACTCGTTATAAACCTTATTCTACTGCCGGGTCTGCACTAGCCGAATTGCCCGTCAACGGGGTAAGCTTCGCACGTCATGTCACAAGAGATACTTCCTGCTATAATTTGGACCTTGTAATGCAGAATCCCATTCGTACGGAAGATTAGTCAGATTTCGCGCTTGCCTGTAGCACGTCATGCAGCTCCCGGTGAAAATTCGTGTCTCAGGTGACGCCAGGTCGTCAAGTCCGGCTGTAACGTGACGTCACGTGACATCGCAGCGTCAGGTCGGGTAACGCTGCCCCACGTGACTTAACACCATGACGCTACCGTGAGGCCATACGACCTGATGTCACGTGATTAATCGCAGCACGCTAATAAAAAAATAAAACATACGTAATGAAAACTGATTATTTCTCAGGCGTGGTAGTTGTGCACATGACGGTTTGATAGATAGATCAAAATATTTCTGCCGATTCCTTTTCATATATGTACAGATCCCCATGCTTCGCGCTCATCGTGTATTAGCGACTCACTGGGAACTCGGCAAAACCTCAGGCATACGAGCCCCACAGCGCGGTCAAGGACACTGTTCCACAGGCATTTCGAACTTCCTAAGAGCGAACAAGCAAGCGGCGCATAGCTTACCTCAATCCACGCAGCCCAGAGTCGACAAATACGCCATAAAACGTAGATTCAAAAATTTATTTGTAAATATTGTAATGTATTGTACAGAATTTTAGGAAAGCCTAGATATTTTTTTTTTGTCACTTTCAATCTCGCGTATACACATTTCCCGACAGAGCACATCTCAAAATTCATGCACGATCTCCAGCGCACACTTCCTTCGCTCCGTCTCCGAAGTCGCCCGGTCAAGGTCGACTCGCGCCAGGGACCGACAGCTGGGTTCACCGCCGAAACTCTTCCGTCGGGTACCACCCTAACCGAAGACGACGGCAATAAATAGAAATAAGTTAAACAGGCGCCTCGACGGGAGAGGCACGACAGGCGCGGTCGCCCGCTCAAAGAAGCCTCCTGACGAAAAAAGGAAAAGAACGCGGAATTCGTGCGACCAAAAACATTCGGCGTCCCCGCGTCGTCGTACAGGCGGAGACGCGCCTGATTTCATCCACTCCAAGGTGCGAAGACTTTGCTATGTACACAACAGGTATAGGCAATGCTCGCGCGTGGCCGGGCCACGCCCGACGTCGCTCCCAAAATGAGCCAACTTGTGCGGCCATAAAAAAAAAAAAAGAAGAAAAAAAAGGAAACGACGTTGTGTTGCGTCTTAGAATGCCCAAAAGGTCTCGCTGCTGACGCCCGACGTTAGGAGGCCCGCACGTCGATCGGCTTTTCGCTCCACTTTCCCCGCTGATTGTGACTGAGCGCCGTTCCACAAATTCGTTTATGCGCGAGTGTGTGCGTGCGCGCGGGGGCTTATTTTTGACCAAAAAACACCGCGATATGGGTAGGTTACAATCATCGGTTATCGTTTGAAGAAAGTGAAGAGTTCATTCTTCTGACTCGGCCGAATTAGCGCGTGTCGAGCGTGGACGTAACTGAAGATCTCAAGAAACTGGACTGTGGCGACCGAACGATTGCTATCTGTTGCAGCACGCGGCAAAAATAAAAACCCAACAGAACGTACACAATTGAAATCACATTTAGAAGTGTTTTTACCTCTGTGTCTCTTTCTTTTTTGTATATCTGAAAGAGGGAGACTTGGAGGAGTATGGGAATCCTAAGAACTGAATTGTTTCCAGATTTTTTTTCCGATTTGAGATTTTCAAAGACCCTAAAGTGTGTCATCAACTGTTATTTCTGTTCGCTGTTCATTTCCCGCCGATTTCAATGGCTTTCACGTTGGCGCTAGAAAATGGAAACGATTACCGGAGTGCGGCTCATGTAACAAATGAAAATGCAACGCGGAAATGTGCCGCCGATGACGAGAAGTATACGCTACGAAGAACCAGGCACGAACAATCGCGTTCCGGGTTGGGCCGAGAACCTGGTACACGCAACGTGACACTGCGGCCGACTCGGAGCTCCCCGCCGACATTCCGGCTGCCACGGAGCCGCGACGGACGTGCGGGCCCTCGGGAGACGCTCGAGGAGGGGGGAGCCGACTCGTCCTCGGCCGTCGGCGCAGGGAAGCTAGCTCGATGCCCGCAACGCAAAGCAGCTACTATCTTGCTTAGAAAACTAGAATCCAAGTGGTCACATATCACAAAGAACGCTCCCTGGAGCTCGAGCGGCGGCTAGGGAGGGGAGACACGCAACTGGGGCGGCGGCATTTGGCGCCTCGGAAAGCGGGCCGTCCCTCCCTCGACGAAAAATAGAAGGGAGGGAACGCCGGCGGGGCGGCGGAGTGCGACGCTCCGCTCGAGTGGTGGTGGAAGCCAGAGTTTGGTCGAGAGAGCTATGCGAAAAGCAACCGAGGCGTGTATCACAACAACTCAATATAGATTTCATCTTCTCTCGTCCGTCTTCTCCTATTCGCAGCTACAGTTGTCCGGCGCGTCCACGGGCTTTGGGATCACCGAAGGGACGAGAAATACTCGTGGAAGTCGTGCTATGTCGTCGGCACTTCTGACTAGACGTCATGCTCGTGGAGGGAGACGAACTGAAAGCGGAAAAGCGAGAAACGAAATTCAAAAAAAAGAACGCGGTCTCTTTTTCGGTTACGCTCGGAGCGAGCATAGCCGAGGACCGCACTCGACTATAGTTTTGTGCGATATTGCGAGAGGTGCGTCGGCACGGCAAGCTAGACCGGTGAGATGCGGGCTGTGTTCGTTCGTTCCACTCCCACGTAGCGTTAGTGAGTCGACACTCTGTTGGACCGAAAACGTCGCGTGAGCTCACAATTTCCGTACACACTGCGTGAAGGCTAGTTCTTCGGAGCCACCGGCGGCTTCGAAAGAACGCGCCCCGGCCTTTAGGGCGGGAGTATTTGTGAGCACCCCGAGGAGACCCCACGTGACTCAGACTTGTGCCGAGGCCAAAAGGAAACAGGCCGAAGGTACTCAATCGGTCTGCCACCGCACGGAGATTGCAGCTCCAACACTGACTAGGCTTTGCGCTCCGAAGCGTTCTCATTGTCAGTTCGCGAGTGGGGCACAGCTGCACGGCGAAGATCCCGCGCTCGGATACGCTTTCGGGGCATGTCCGCGAGTGAGTCGTTAGATGGCGCCACCAGCGGCGCGGCGGCGGGTCACTCCGTGGGGTCCGCGCAAGTGCGGGGAAGCAAAGCCGGACAGCGTTTCCGGTTCCGGCGGCACTAGCTCGGTGGTTTCGGTTTCAGACGTTCCACGACGCTGGTGGCTACAGCTTGTTGACGAGCCCATCGGAGCGGAGACCCCGTTGAGCCAGCAGGTTGCGCAGCTTCTGCAGGTTGTTCTGCGTGATGGGGTCGTCTGGCTTGAGGCGGAGGGCCTCCAGGTAGCTGGACTCGGCCTCCAGGAGCTTCCCGTTCACGTGCAGCATGGCACCCAGGTTCATGTGGCTGGTGACCTCCTGCGGAAACGATGGGCGCCCTTAATTATTCACCCGGGCGGGCCGATCGAAGAGGCTCGACTGACTTCCGCCCAAAGGGAGTTCCAAGCAACGGCCGAAGCTCGGTCTTGCTCGTGCGCAGAATTCACGTCGATGAATCGCTCACGTAGGAAACATTACGCCCAGCGCTATCTGCCGCACGGCGGCATCGATTGCGCGTGGTGAACCGGCCAAACGACCCGAACAATGATGCGTGTTCGATTCTAGGAAAAATATTCGAGAGGGGCGCTTCTCCGCCGGTTGAGTGTCCCTGTGGCGGAGCACGCTTTACAGGAAACCCCCACCTCCCCGGGGATCCGCAAGGGAGGACTCAATAGGCGGACGGAGCCCTTCTCGCATCCGGCGGAAGAGCGTTTCAAACATTTGGCCGCGAGGCACGCGCGCTTTTGGAGACGCCCGTTTAAACATCGGGCGTCCGAGGGTGCCTCGGCAGTCAGAGTTGATCCAGGCCAAGCACGGGATGTTTTAAACTACGAAACGGGGAAAAGTTGATGCTGGAGCAACGGAATAAGTTACGCTAGAGATGGAATGACATATCAGCCATATTGTTTCGTATCATCAAGGTTGCCAGCTGCAATTAGCCTTTGCCGATGTGCCTTATGAATAATGCGCGATGTGATTTCTGTCTTCTGCGTGTTAGCAAAGTTGACGAGAGAGCAAAACGATACCTTAATCAAAATAATAAGTTGGGCTCGTTCGTTTTCCATCTCAACTGATCGCCCAAAAACAAGGACAAGAGGAAGAAGATACAACACGTTGGCGTACTCGCAACTGAACGTTGAATTTGAAAACACAAACTTATAGACGGTTTGTGACACAGCATGTAAATTACCCTAGCCCCCCACTTTTTCAGCAAAAATACAAATTCCTTATCAAGAAGGGCCAATGTTGGCTCGCCGACACACTTACTTGTGCCTCTTGTCTTTATTTCAAAAGCTTCCTGTACCTCTCTTGATATTAAACTTTCAGTCGTGAGTACGCCAACGTGTTGTCTCTTTGTCCTGTTGTCTGTGCTTCTTAGGCGTTCAGTTCAGATACCTCGATAAAGCCCCAACACCGCGTATACTGCTCAAAAAGTCGCATTTCAGAAGCGCAACCGCCGCAAACGGTGCTCGTGCCACTCTAGGCAACAAATCTGCAACGTGCACGACCCACTGGAACGCAAGGGAATAAAATGTGGCACAAACGGACGGGGGTAGGGGGGGTGGGGTGGGGGGGGGGGGGGGGGGGGGTAAGAGCGCGGAGGCTTCGAGCATAGCTTTCAAGTGACTCCAGTTTATACTATTGATAAAGCAGGGAGTTCCCATTCTTTCAAACATAATTTGAAGCTATAATCTGCGAACGTACCCGAGGTCTCAACTTGACTGCGGTGTAGTAGAATGCCTCTGCTTCGGCGTTCCTCCCAGCTTGCCTGAAAGAAAATAAGCAACATTCGATTTGTCATCTCTCAATACTGCGAGCTGCTAACCTGGTTTCTTTGACTCACTTTTTATAAACAGTAATATACAAATTATTTGACCCGTAAGAGTTGGATGCACAAACTGAATTTACACTACACACGTTCCATATAATACAGCCAGAAATCCACTTGGTGCCCTGCATGTTGTCATTAGATGTGGAATGCATTCTCAGGGTCATCGATCCCACTAGGTTTCGAATATTACTACAAGTCAATTGGAAATGTGTTCATCCCCCGAGTGAATCGCAATGTGACCTCCCAGTTTTGTCAAAATGAGAGCGTTCTCAGGTGTTGACCGAACGTGACATCACAGATTGCGTATAATCAACCAGTGAGACATTTTTGACCAGGTCGCGGGTTTACAACCGGCCAATATTTTTGTAAAATAGTTAAGAAATGGCAGAGGGGTAGCAAATAGGCTTACAAGGGCGAAGGGAGGAATCATACTTTTGGGTTTTAATTTCTAGGCCAGGTGGCGCAAGGTGCCGCCCGTTATAAAGGGTACAGCCGTTAGCATTCATCCAGCCGTCCAGAACGTCCGACAAAACTAATTCGGGAGAACTAACTACATTGCTGTTCAATTAATTGATTAGCTTCACACAGAATTGAAAGAACAGCGACAGGTCACGTGTTGATTTTCCCGCTAAATTTAGGGGATAAGCTGAATTTGTCCGAAGGTCACGTGACATGAAGTCATGTGACGCCATTCTCCCGCTAAATTTAGCGGGAAACTGGACTGGTGTTGAGGTGACGTGACAACTTTCCCGCTATATCTAGCGGAGAAACTGAATATCTGTATCGGTCACGTACCATCGTCTCACGTGACGTCAGTCTTTTCGCTAAATGTAGCGGGGAAACTGAATGTGTGTATAGGTCACGTGACATGAAGTCATGGGACATCATTTTTCCGCTGAATTTTGAATTGGCGTTGAGGTCAAGTCATGTCAATTTCCCCTCTAAATCTAGCGAATGAACTGGATGTATGCATCGGTCACGTGATATCAAGTCATGTGACGTCATTTTCCCCGCTAAATTTAGATGGGAAAGTGGCCAGAAACATACCTCAAAGTGGCCTGAAGCTCTTAAGAAAGTAATACCCCTGTCAGGCGGCGTTCTAAAGCTCCTTTTCACTAAGCTCCGTTTTATAATCAGCAAGTCAGCTCGCGATGTTGAGTACGCACCTGCCCTACGGCGTGCGCTGGTTCGCCGATTTTGTAAAGGAGCTTGTTCTAAAGGCTTTTAAAATGCCCGTCTGACAGGCGAATTAATAGCTTTGAAACAAATAGCGAGAGATGTCTCGCGGCCTCTGGTGGGCTTTTGCTTAATGCCCCTTTATTCACCGGACGATGGGAGCTGGTGTACGGTAGCGGAACGACTTGAGGTTTACAAATGAAGCGCGGGTTGTGAATGCCTTCCAACGTGAGATAGCAGTTGATCATTATTTCCGCCAGCGTCCTATCGCACTGCGGTGCAGCGCTCGGTTTGTAGCAGACGAACAGCATTTTCTTCCGAACTGCTACCAGAAAACGTGAGGTGTTTTCTTGTTTTATTTTCGTCTGCCATAGGCCCTTTTTGTCAGACTAACCGCGTTCTTCGCTAGGGTTGGCAAACGAACAGTCAATGCTATTTTTGCTCGCTCCTCGAGGGGCAGGCTAGATCTCGATCGCACTCTCGCAATGACGAAAATCAGGCCCCTGCCGTGTGCGCTAATATCTATCTATGAAGGAGGGCAGGCTTTGTTGAGAGAAAAGAGCACACAAACTCAAGGCTTACCGTAACGTGTTTGCAGCGTTGAAAATAATCTCGTACTCGTCCGGGGCCAGCTCCGCGGCCCGCAGATAAAGCTCCGCTGCTTCTGTGTGCCTGTCTGACTCAGACAAGAATTGACCTGCCAATCAGAAAACGAATAAAATCAATCTAGTGCATTCGGTAGCAATATATTTTTTTCAATTCAAATAAATTGGTACAGAACATTTGCGCAACTTTTGTGAAATAGATAAATGTATACATGTAATTCCAACAAATGTTTCATGCGGTTGTCAACATTATTTTCATGTTTTGCGGAAAATTGGTAAGGATCGGGCCTTTAAGTGAGATCGAAGCTTCTAGGCAGCTGTTCACTGACACGTACACACCTGAGAGAAACGTCTACATTTTTAACAACTAGAAGAAAGCAAAATGGAAAAATCGGCTGGTAATCCATGTCATGTAGGACTGTGCTTCATTGTCGGACTTGCATAAAGCGACGAGAGATATGTTGTATTTCTCTTTCGCGCCGTGCGCGGCGCCACTGGCCGCTCCTTGTCACACTAACCGTTAAACACCTTCACGTGAAAAAGAATCACTTGTCCGATTTACAACTAACTGTCGCGCAAATAGAACAGAGATAACAAGGACATTAGTGTCAATTGGACACGCGTATCTACGACAAGAAGTGTTTTTTTGTGAAAGAAAGGTTCCTTCTATCACAATCGCAAGGGAAGTGCACCATTGCATCAGGTGCGCCAGTATCCTCTTTTTTCAAGCCTTCTCTCTCTCTCTCTCGAAGTGCTTACAGTGTTCTAGTGATAACCGTATAATTTACAGCGTCCGTGGGAACAGAAGTTGAGTCAGACCTGTGAAAATATTAAGTAGACAAATAAACCAAACGCGCGAGACCACAGCCCAAACCCGGCGGAGAAATCAGCACGAGCTCAACACCTTTGCAATAGCTCGAGTACACTCAAAGGACGAAATATCCGCAATTCTCCGCGATAGTAAACGATTAGCAAGGGGTGAAAGGCGTCAGGATAGGTTCTTCCACACCCCGTCGAGATTACATTTCCGTTTTGTTCTGACATCAGAACGCGTCCTGCGTTCGCAGTCGAAGCAGCTCAGGGGCTGCGAGCAGGGTCTCTGGTCTGGACACTTGGCGAAAGAGTCGGCGAGGAACCCGGCGGCCGTGACTGGCCGCCGCCGTACTTGACCTTGGCGGCGGTCAATCACGGTGGTCAAATCCCTCGCCGACTTTTCCCCCAAGTGTCCAGATTAGAGCCCCTAGTATGTACCTGGAGCACCCAATAGGAAATTCAGTTCCGTGTGTATACAGCTGATTCAAAGGCGACTTTTACGTACCGTAATGCTGATAAACGCTGGAGTCGTTGGGGGCCAAGCCTTTAGCACGGAGAAACCACTGCTCCGCTTCGGACGGCCGGTTCTGAAATTGCGGTGTCGTGGTTAGACGCACGGACGGTTTATTTTTGTACGAAATACGAAATCTCGGCAACCAATCTAGGAACGTAAATGTGCATTTGAAGCAGTTTTCTGCTGCTGGAAATTCGAGCATTAAAGGTGACATTTAATTATTTTTGAACTTCCTCCTTAGCTTTCCTCCTCAAATCAACAGCGAAATGAAAAATCACGTGGTCGTGACGTAGTATTTCATCAAATGCAATGACTCCCAGTTTCTACCGTGTTTGTTTAAGCATGACATGAAACATGTAGTCAAATACCAATCTAAAATCATTTATCCCACCCGAAAATTCATTTCATGGCCATTTTGAGTTGTGTATGCTTACTCATCCACTCTGTATTGGGCAGTCTCTAGTTGATAACTCGATGCATGCTGCCTCTCCGATATGCCAATATGGTGTGAAATCAGTAATAAACAAATTAAAAAGGTTCCCTATTAAAAAATACTTCTCTACTCATCTAAACGCCTAAAAAGAGCGTTCCTCCATTTTCTTGCTACTTTTTCAGGTCATACATGCGCGCGTACAGTAACACACTCCATTGTTATAACCGGACTTAAGGGAGAATGCATTTGTACTATTCGATTAGAGGAACACATAACTGTCGAGAGCATTTTAAGTGCATAGATAGGACACGCATTAAAAGAACAAAAAAAAAACTTTAACAGAATAAAGTTTTTTAAGTCAATATTTAAAGGGCAACTCAGCTTTATTTTTGTTTATGAAAAAAAAAAAACAATGCAGTCGTCTTTAGTATCACCTTTTTCCTTGTTGGACTTCGTTCTGTCTTAATATCTCTTAAACTGTCCGGCAAACTTTGCAACTCGCCAAGTTGCCGAAATCGGCTGACTCGAGCGGGCGAATTGAAGCGCAACCAACAGCGCAGTCAAGGCTACGGCGTGGGCGTAGCCAACTTGAAGAAAAACGCCACTTTTTTCCCGTCTTTACTTCTCCGGGCAAGCGTAACGGGTGACGTCAGCAACGTTTCCTCTAGGCGCACAGCGGTGTCGACGTGAACACGCCTGCGCAGCGTGCTTCTTGGGAGCCGTCCGGCCGTTTCGCCGTGGGCCCGCCGTTACCGCCGTCGCACGCGTCAAAACCGCCGTCGTCATCTCACCGTTTGGGATCATTAAGGAGCATTCGTAGAGCGTGTTTCCCCCTCCGCTAAGCCCTCCGTAATGAAGAAGCCGCTACTGCGCCTGCGCGCCGATGGCCTTGACTGTAGGGTTCCCGGTATCGGGGCGGGTTGCGGAGGGCGTTGTGGGACGGCGATAACGGTCTACGATAACTCCCTAATGTCGCTAGAGCCAGCGGGATCGTCCAAAAACCGACCACTTCAACGCTATCGCTCGGCCCCAGCCACGTTGCCGTGGATTTCGCTTACTCTTGGTGAGCCGCTAGCGACGATAGCGAGTTTTCCTAGATCGTTTTCGCCATCCCGCAACGCTCTTCGCACCCTGCTACGATACCCATAACTCTACAGTCAAAGCCATCGGCGCGCAAGCGCAGTAGTGGCTTGTTCGTTGCGGAGAGCTTAGCGGAGAGGGAATCGCGGCTTACGAAATCTCCCTATTGTCTCTTGAAGCGGTATTGACGCCACAAGTCCGCTTCGGTTGGTGGGTTATAAATTAATCTGCGCCCTAATGTCGGGTGATCACGTGGGCAGTTGCCCTTCACCTTTCAGGAGCTAGCTGCGCGTGCCGACGGTCGCCTGTTGCCAGCAGGCTCCCCTGAGTCATACATGCTCCTGCTGCCTTCGCTCTCTTTCACCTCCTCCTTATGGCGCCGAGCAAGGGCGTCGGTCTGCGGCTGGCACGGTCCGTGGTTCAACTCCAACCGAGCCGCTAGGTAAATTTAGCTTGTTACAGTGTATTACGGGTATGAGTACGTTCGATTGGTTATGACTAAGAGAACCTTGTCTTCGGATGCAATCGTCTGAAATGGGCTGTGCGAGCTTTATGTTGCCTTAGCCTACGTGTAACGGTTTTTGCATGACGTCCAGCCCATAAGCACATCATTCGTGAATGGTGCCGAACCAGAGAGCCAGCCGACGTTGGAGCCGGTTTCGATCGTCTCAGCCCCGGGGATCGCGTGTCCCGAGCTCGCGGGTGCTCACGAAGCTCGTTTCAGGAACGATGTCAACTACAACATAATTCATAAAGACGAAAACAGATAAGCAGGTTTTATTTTTTGTGATATATGTTTTATAAAATTACTACCAAGGCTACTGCATAACAGTAAGGAATCGACAGGCTCGGAAGCATCTTCGTTTAAATATATTACAAGAAATTTAAGATGGCTGCTGTCTGATCACAGCCCTAAATAGAACGCAAGTAAAGTAGACCGGCGGTGCTGCTTGCGCGGTGGTCACTTCGTGTGTCTTTCCGACAAAGGTGGTCACATTTCTGCTCAAGTTTAAGAAGGGAGGATTATCGCTGGAATGCACCGGAAGCAGAAAGCACAGCGCTTTCTGCCACGCCAGTCAAAAGCGGTGCGTTTCTTTTTTTTTTTAGCATATTGGTTATGCTTGCATTTTACATCAGTTCATTTCTGGTAAGGTCACAGCAACGCTCGAGCTGAACGGATTGTTAGACTTTAGTATCACTCCAAGCTGTCCTGCAACGTCTAATGTTTTGTTTTTAAGTGGGAGCTTCAACATGTGCCGGAAGCTTGCTTAACCTATCTGTGTTCCTGTGGCAAGCTTGCCTGCGTATCTTCGCCGCAGACATAGTATTGGCATTTGGAACTCACCCACTTGGAGAGAAGCTTGGCGTACGTAAGGTGCGCTGGAATGTGGTCATTCTTGGCTCGAAGCGCCTCTTTGTACCAGCGTTCAGCCTCTGTGTACTCGCCGAGCTTGAAGTAGGCTTCACCTGAAATCGAGTGGCGCTCATTAGCTTATCTTAGATGCAATTTATTGGCACACCTAAAGAGCTTATGATAAAGAATGGGATTGCTATGTAGCTTGATCTTACTTCTTGCTTGTTGGTCTGAACTGTTATTCTTAAACGAAAATTGTCACACACACAAAAAAAAATGACTGCATAGCGGGTGGCAAGACAGAACGAAAGTAGCTTCATAAACAAAATACTTCGCGGATCCCTGCCACGAGGGAATTTAGCGATCTATAGCTAACTTCCCTCCTGGCGGCCAATTTCAGCAGTGAACTTGCCGGTTATTCATTTGAACTATAAGTTCGGCCACACCCGTCCAAACATGTTTATAAGTAACCTACGTGGCCTCAGAGGTAGGCGAGCGTTGTAGAATTAAACGCCATTCGTAGGACAGTGGTGATTGATTGGAAACCTTTAAAGCCAATAGAAAAAGTTGTTTCTAGCTCCAAAAGGGAGGGGGGCCCCCTCCCTTCTCCCCCATTTATTTGCAGCCGCTTAGTGCCTAAATATAAATCGAACGGGGGTATAGGTTGAGAGAAACGAAAACGTAAACAATCGGTAGACCTAAAACTTGTTTTCGGGTAAAAGACAAACCGGAGTAGTGTGCACAGGCCTCTCTATCAAAAACGCTTGGAGCTCAAGGAGAAAGGCCAGGGGTATCCTTCTGCTTACCCATCATATTGTACAGGGACTGGGGTTGATAGTGGTCCGGCATCTTGGCGACCGCTTCTTGGTAAACTCGAATAGCCTCCTGGAGCAGAAAAACAAAACAAAAAAACTCGTGTTTACCACATATCAGTGTCACAATACTCTCGTAACGTTTGCGTGCGTGTTAAAGTGAGTGGGCATCGCTAATCGCGTAATGCAGAGGCCTCTTCTTGTAACCATCGCCAATATATGGAATCAAAATTCTGTCAAACATGGGGCTGTGTGCGTTGATATGTGAGCGTATGTCACATCAAGATCAGCCTTGGATTAGATAATGGTGCCTGTTTCCATGAACATCAACCAAATGTCATGCTTCACGTTCCCTTTCTTTAGAGGAAAGTAACAAGAAGCAATGTTTTGCCAAAAACAAAAAAAAAAACAAAAAAAAAACATTTCGTCATGAAAAAATTTGCGTCGAAAGTT
Organism: Ixodes scapularis; assembly: GCF_016920785.2. NCBI lineage: Eukaryota > Metazoa > Arthropoda > Arachnida > Ixodida > Ixodidae > Ixodes > Ixodes scapularis. The sequence goes on from NW_024609846.1 coordinate 160,870,772, forward strand.
TGCTCGCATTTCCGCCAAGCGGCATGAGATGGCGCACTACGTCTAGGGTAGCAGGAAGCCTACGAGAGCTACTCGAGAAGCCGTCCCTATTCGTGCACACGTTCGAAGACCGCGCGGCCCGCGACCGCGCCTGCGCGATGACCCCAAACAGACGGTGCACCTGCCGAGAGGTGCGCAAAGCGCAAGCAAAGCTTGTCCACTTTGGCAGGTCTTGTTGAGACACCAGACTGTTCTTCCACCGTCTCCCAGACAAGAGGTCAACGGTCGTACTGCACTGGCTGAATTTCTCATCTACAGCAGAGATATCAGACGCCCCTGGGAGTAGACTATAGCTTCCTGCCGTCTAAAATTATATACGATATTTACTTTTTAAAACGCTCATACATCCATTGGAACGTTATCTTTTAACTGGTTTCTTTTTTGCACAAAATACCCTCTACCCACTCAGTGCCCTTGTATATTCTTATAAGGCACTTTGGAAGGTATACTTGATGTATATTTTGTCAACTAATAGTATACTGCTGATATAATTTCGGTGTAGATCTCAGTTGCCAAACAATTTCTCGTGTGCAGCAAACCCCTAATAACGAGGTAAACACTAGACGTCAACATAGTAAGAAAAATGAAAGATGTTTACGACTCTTTTTAACGCCGAATTAGAGGGCAGCTCTTGAAGTGGAGGGGAGGGTACGGAAGGGAGGATATGGCCTTCCTCCCCCTTCTCTCCTGCTCTTCTCTCATTTAGCAGGAACTTTTCGCTGCATTTCCCGCTAACTTCAGCGGAAAAAAATCCACGCTAAGTTTAGCGTGAAATTTTCCCGCTAAATTTAGCGAGGAAGTTTTTTTTTGCAGAATTTAGTGGGGAAATTTTTATGGTAAATTTAGTGGGGAAATTTTTATGGTAAATTTAGCGGGGAAATGTTTCCACTAAATTTGGCGGAGACATTTTGCCACTAAATTTAACGGGGGATTTTTTCGCTAAATTTAGCGGAAAAATATCCTCCGCCTCCTTCTCTTTTGTGACGTCACACGTGACATCACGCAAGACGTCATTATGCGAAACGTCCCATAATGCAACGCGGGGTTACGCCGACGGCGAATGCGATACACCTGACAAGCCGGAAACGAGCGCCTAAGAGCTGCGCTTTAAAACAACCCGGGAGTCGAGGTTTTTCTTACTATATGTTGAACTACCACCAGCGCGTTTGCGCCCTAACTTTCTGTTCAATAAAAGAGTATTTAAAATATATCAAATCACAAGCAAGATACTGAAAATGTATCTTCAGCCTACAGGACCAGTCTTGTACACATTACAGAAAAAAAAATTCATCGATTACAATTACAATTATCCTCGGTTAAAAAGTGTTCGATTAGAATACCTGATTATCTGAGAAGAAAAGTAATCGGCGGCTACTTGAAAATGGGACCTTAACTTTTCCGATTACTTCAGACTTTCAAAGCGAAATATTTGTTTATTGCCCGTTTGAAAACGGCTCCTTTGTACTGTCCATTATTTGATTAGAATCACCTAACTATAGAACTACTCATGTTTTCAATCCACCAATTTTGGTAAACCATACTGATGTCGGAGACTTGGTTCCGAAATTCCTTGGTAGGAAACTTGTGCAAACAAAGGGCATCATCAGGAAAGGGAGAGGAAATAGTAAGTGTTCCAAGTAATTTAAGTGGTTCCAAAGGTAAACAGATTACTCTCGCGATTACTTCGCAATATACATGTTTACATGATTGCAAGATTATTCCAAAAAGCAATCAATTACGAGCAATTTGATTACCTGTGATGAGTACTGTTTGAGTCTCGACGGAACATATACTTTACGTGTACTTTCTTCTTTTATAAACTATGAAATTAATAGATTTAGAGTTATATACAACTTCTCACAAAGGGCGAACAGGCAGACATTTTTGTATATGGATAGTGGTAGTGATGTATAGTGAGTGCTTCGTTCGTGTTCTTATTTGTCTTTTAAAAAGCATGCATCGACAGAAACGTCAGAACAGTAGAGCGGTATGGGCCGACAAGTTTTTCCCAAAGAGGGCACCATCATTTTCAGAAAGATGATAGCCCGAGGACGCTTGACGAGTGTGTTCAACCAAGGGCTCATCAGGATACAGGAACACTATCCTCGATTTAGTGGTAAATTACGTAAGACGTCGCACCAATCACCTGATCTAGTATTGACGCCTCAGGATAGCTTGGCCAAGGCAGGTGATTCTTTGATAAAAATAAATAAATATTTTAGCTCACTCACTCCGTTGCCCTTCACCTCACAAGTACGTCCTACCCCCCTGCTGTTACTATTTTAAGGCTAAAATCTCGCAGTAAAGTCAACTTGCGAAACTACTCTTTTGACGATTCGGGTTCATTTAACCCACCATCTTAAGTACTTCTACAGGAAGTGCAATAAAAAAACGAGGAATTCTGATTCTACACACTAAAAGTTGACATCACTGGAAACAGTAGAAACAACAAGAAAAAAAAAATGCTTTTTTTAATAACCCAGGCTCAGATAATGTCGAATTTTAATTTTTGGTATAATTTAAAGGTGCATAAAAATTATTTTGCGAAAATAAAGTAAACTAAAGTGGTAAAAGTCGATAGCATATGTATAGGCCTACAGGCTTATAGTACTTAATAATCAAAATGTATAAGAAATCCTAAGGCTCGTAATATGTCACCAAAAAATAAAGAATGTGATGTATGAAATTTTTTTTTTTAATTTATGGCATGAGATATGCCAGTACAGTTTAGTTTAAGTAAAACAATAGACCGTGTGTCATACATTTACAAGAAAATTATTGCGAGTGTTTCTACTTCACCTATTCATTAAAATCGCTTCACGAGTTTTGTGAAGAAATTCTAAGAAAACTTTAAAAATTGGTTTTGTTCATTGGATAAATATATAGGGCTGTAATATATGCCTTTTAGGGACAAGTCAAATTAACCACCCCGACACGCGCTTTCGATTTCAAAATCTAACCTTCCTACCGCAAAGTGCAAACTACGGACAGTAGATGCCTCAGTCATGCTGAAATGCATTTTTCTCCATCTCCTTACGCAGCTTAGTCCGTGAAAATCAAAATATGTTTCCGAAATGGCAGATCGATAGTACCTTGTACTTTCCCTCGTCGGCGTAGAGCCTACCAAGGTTGAAGAGAGCCGAGATCTTGGTGCTCTCGTGAGTCTTGGGATCCTTGAGACCCGCGCTGTCCAACTGGGCGCAGTGCCGGTACACCTGCGCAAGGAACAGCAGTCATTTCAGGGCTTCAACGCACGGTCTTTCCACACATCCTGTGCAAAAAACTACACAAGCGAGTGGCATACTGTTTAAAGGCGTCTGGATCCTGTGATAACTTAAATTCGCTACTGAATCGCGTGTAACAAAATTTACGCTCTTGATAGAGAAGGGAAACGACAAATTTTAATGAGTGGATACAAATCTTTGATGGAAATATGCTGGCTAAGGAATATATTTAGAAAATGTAATCAGTCCGAGTTTGCTCATTACCACGCCTGATATCCACACCACCATGGAAATTTTTTTTTTTTTAATTCTATGTGTTTTTGCCTAAAACAATTGTCAATCTAAAAAAAAAAGTCATGTCTACGTTTCTGCAGTTTCCAGCGACATATGTAAACATTATGGTTTATGACACGATATACCAGGGTACAATGTCAGTTTCATCCATAGACCTCGGGCATTGGGGGATGCAGCACCGCAATGTGGTATGCAGTGCAAACTGTTGATTTTCTAAATCCAAAGTTTCCCACTGATTGAATCACGGGTATATCATGGCACCTTGTGGACGACGCATTTATGCTTGTAAAGCTTTTTTTTAAACAATGGTTTATTAGCAATGAACTCATTGAGCAGAAATATTATTTAGCGCTCCCCATTTTGCGTACAACTAAACAAAAATCACTGCACATCTTGTGCGCCTGCTTTGCGATTTAAAGAGCACGTCCAGGAACCAACGAGGCCCAATATGTAGTTTAGTTTAAAGAAAGTCGCATGAGCAGCGGAAATGGGCAGCATGTTTCAAGGTACTCCATGTTTCTGCACAGGTTACGCGTTTGGGCCGCATTGTTTTCTGTGCCTCACGATTCTCCAGAAGCATTTTGTCAATCCCAATAATCGTGGCTACGCATGCCCAGCAAAAAGACATGGGCCTTCCCTAAAAGCGTGGGCTATTTCACTCGACAGACTGCCTAGCATTCCACTAGTTCTAATTCACTTTTTTTGGTAGACCAGTTAAGGGGGCAGTTGAACAAATGCGTCTTAATCAGACTCACATCAACAGCTTCGTCTTTCCTTCCCATGATGCCGAGGACAAGGCCCATGTTTAGATGTGCCACTGAAAGAAACGCACACAAAAGAAGGCCTCTTCATTACTTCGATAAACGCTAGGCCCTCATGCTTCTACCCGCTTGGCAGTGAGGCCCACAGTATGGGAAAACACTTGGCTGTCTCCTCACGATCGCCTCATTCACTACTAAGAGAGCATCAGAAAAACACCATCCTCCACGGGAATCATACGGGAAGATGGGGAAATAAACGCGAGGCTACCATTAGACCTTGCTTTGCAGTAACTTTGCGGTAACAAGCGGCAAACACCCACATATAGTCACCGGGGAGTGTTGACTTTCTTATTAAGCGACCGACGTGGTAGTGCTATGCAAGCGGGAGAACGTAAAGGGATATAACCTTTCCCCTTGCTTCTACCCCACCCGCGCCAAAAGATCAAGGATATACACAGTCCAGCAATATACGATTTTAGAAGTCCGTGCCATCGCCTGTCCACCATTGCTTTGGCACGTGCCTTGAGCATGTATTGAATTCGAGGGCTGCGTCGGCGTTCGGCAAGGGCTCAAATCCTATTACGAGCTCCATGCCCAAGAAATGGCGATGACCAATGTTTCTTGATGGACTGAAAAGTGTCTATTAAATTCTATTGTCTAAAGTCTGGAAGGAAAGCTTGTTAAATGTTTCACTTTGTACACTTCAGTTATATCTCGCTAGATGCTAATTGTTCCGAAGCAATTGTGGGGTTAAGGAATATCAAGAATTTGGTAAGTGCGATTTTACTTACTGGCCAGCCGTGGCCTGAACTGTATCGCCAGCTTGTAGCTCTGTAGAGCTTCTTCAAGGCGGTTTTGCTCTTGAAGGAGGATTCCCCTGCGAAAACCCAAGCTTTCAATACAGTAAAAAAGACAAAGCCAACCACAAGATCAATCTGAAACACAATAGCACAAACGTGTGACAGTCGTTTTGGTATTAGGCACTGAAGCTCATACACACTATGTTCGGGCAGGGAAGTCTTACAGACACACAGAAAACGCGGAAGAAAGTCCACAAATTATGCGTGCAAATAACAGCGGAGATACTGATTGCGGTTGCTCATTCTCAATTGACAGCAACGTGTTTGGCGGCCTGTGTAGCGAGCAAACGATTGTTCCGATTGCACGCCTGGCCTCTTTACCGGCCCTGTTCAGCACATAGAAATTTCCACTGACAAAACCACACAAATTCCTAATAAATTTGTCGTAGCGAGAATTCTATCTAAGAACAAAGGTAGAAAAAAGTTTTGTAGCGTAAGAGAATAGAGACACGCGCAGCAAGGCCCCCCGGAGCGCCCTCGGTCGACAATTGAGGCATCGCAGGTCATAAGCAATCATAGGAGACTCCGAAAGGCCCCCAGCCCATTGCGAAATATTTTACCCTCAGCTGAAAAAGGGTGCGAGCTCAAGTCGGTGTCGCGTTTGCTTACAGGTTGTAGTGAACGTCCGCCATGTTGGAGCGGTAGGTGAGCGCCTTCTTGTAGGCCCATTCGGCCTCCGCCTTCTTGCCATGAGCGCTCAGGATGTTCGCCAGGTTGCCATAGGCTGCAAACAAGAATCACGTGATGACTCTCACCTTTCTAATTCCAGCTTCGACTGAATCAAAAGAGGGAGGAAACTCCGTCCTACTAGTCGCTTTTTTTACATTCATTTTACATACAGTGGTCACATTTGTTTTTTCAGGCAGAGTGAATTTCGCACAACAATATCTGTTCTAAGTAGCTCGCCTATAAACAAACTCATGGTGTAAATTACTTTCACATAAAGGTTGCATTTTCGGCAGACCGTTTTAAGATGCTACTCACGCAAATAACGTTCAATAAAGGGTTCTGAATACATATATCCCAGCATGTTTACCAAAAAGGTTTCGCAGAGTGCTAGAGGAGTTATTCGGGTCAGCGATGTCAATCCCCTCTCTGTGCAATCAAACTCTGCACGCGAGTCCTCTATTAAGTCGTCTGCCACATTAAAACAAATTGCGGCGTGTCTTCTAGAGTCACGTTTCGTTTATATAAACCCCGTTAATATGGATATCCTTATCGGGGACAAGCTTGGAAAATACATGCTTTTTCGTCTCGTTATTATGAAGAACTCACATTATGGACGATTTTTGGGGGGAAGGGAGGTGTCCTTACTAACGAGAAATCACTGTACCTGGCAGAGAACCGGATGGTTGAAGCATGGCCCTCTAATGACGCGAATGCACGACACACGAAGTTTTAGAGTGTGATCGCCTCTGAATCACACCACGGAATGCAAAGGGCTTCAACGGAGATTTACCCAGGCATTGCAATAGCGGCAATAACGAGAATGTGAACGTCCACACATTTTTTCTACCCCAGTCTCAGGTATATTCAACATGGTCCACATATCCACAGCATAAATTGTCTACCGTGTCTATGTAAACTTCTCCTGTTTGTTTCTTTTTCTTTTTTTTTCACTACACTCTTCTGTTACATTTGTGGCCCCTCGGTCTTCTCTCCCACTCCCGGGGATCAAGCGACAATTACACATCTATAGACCTTTTCCACAAGGGCGCCGCCTTCTTGAATTGTCGTCACTTCCAGTATGGGCAAAAACATTGTTTTGCCGTCGCAACTCCAATAAAATGCATTTAGGAGATAAGTGGAACCGTTACCTATTCTCGCTTTGCCTCCCCTCTATTTTTTTACTATTTGCAGGTTCAAACGCTTTGATATTTTTTCGTCGCCCATACCGGATGTGCCTACTTGGCGGTCGGGGGCGAGAGTAAGCGGAAAAGGTCTATAAAGCGCTGTCCAAACAGGGTACAACAAATGCCGTCAAGGCAAAAAAAAAAAAAAAGAAGGCGTACACTTCTTTAAAAAAAAAACTAAAAAGCATGAAAGTTCTTGCGAGCGCACGTTCATTTTCAGTTTGGAAATTAACCAGGCAAACAGCACTGCTTTCCTTCTCGCCTCCTCGTCGTCGTCTCTTTCTCTTTCTTGTTTCCTGGAGGTACCGACAACAGCGGAGGCCTTGACGACAGCCAGGACAGCGCGTCAGTGGCTGTCTGCACTGACGTGCACACTCTACGCCTGTGCCCAAGGAGGCAACCGGAAAGAAGCCTTTGTTTCCCCGGCTGAAAACGTGCCAAAGCAGTCCGGAACCGGAGGAAAACCTCCACTTCCAGCACAGCAAATGCAGAAAATGCAGAAAACTCCTCTTGTTTCAACAGCCCTTAGGGTGACATTGGCATTTTGACCAAATCAGTCGCTAAAAACCGGCACCTTGTCATTTTTGTTTGGCTCGCTTGCACCTCTGTATTAATTGCATTATCATCGCGTACACCTAGCGGTTTTTAACTAGAAATATGGGGAAGCTCATAGGGTAACTTATATTAGGTCTGAGTCATTACGTTGACTCAATTTCGAATGAAACCGTCCTTAGTTTTTTGCACTCCCATTCTTTAAACTTCCTACGTAGATCACAGCAATTCGCTTTATGTGTAGTGGGTAGACGGCTGTCGAGAGCTCAAAAGGTGATTAAACGTGCACGAAGGGTTGAACGCCAAACGAACAGACTCTAGCCCCACAAAGAAAACACTCGACAAATTCTGCCCGCAACATCTGCATAACGGACTACGGACGACCCAGTTTAATCCTAGTAATAGCGCTCGATACCGTTCCAGTCGCGTTGTTACCGCCCTGTCGTTGCAGCGCCACAGACAGGCAAAGCCGGCAGTGTGACTTAGTCGCATTTATCGGATGCTCGAGCTCTTTTCGGTGCTCGATCCCCGGTTAAGCTTCCAGCTGAGCCAGGGATCGAGATGCGCGACACCGATTCAAACGCGCCTTTTTTTTTTTCTTTTTTTTTTGTGGGAGCGGACTTTGCGTGCCAAGTGGGAAACGAGGCAAAGGGATTCTGGAGCGCGGAAAAATAAATTTCCAGGCTCCGCGATCGAACAAGACCGGAATCAGGCCAAAAATTACGGCGAAGACAGGAGCCGTCGCTTCCCGAGAATTCCTAGCACCGTTCTTTTTATTCTTCCTTCCACTACGTTTCTTCGCCGTTCCTTGCGGAATGAAGGAAAAGTCAAATGCACGGCGCGAGCCTTTTACTAATCATATTCTCGCCGCACTCTCCGCTCGCACGCTTCAGTCCAATTTCTGCGTCATCTGAAAATCAGAGCGCCAAATCTCCCGGAAATGCGAACGACAAAAAGACAACAGAACGGACGAGAAAAACGATCGATAGAAGAATAAAAAGAGTATAAAAAAGAGCGAAGGCACGAGCGCGTGAGGCACTTGGCTCTCACCTCGGTGTGTTTTGTTTCCTGGAGCGCGATCGGTCTTCGTAGAAATCGCGCCTATTGGCTAAAAGCTTTCCCGACGTCGATCCGCACATCCGGACCAGAGCGAGCGTGTGTTCGCTCGCCGATCCGAGGAACGACAAAGCAGACAAGAAAAAACAGCGCCAGACAAACCGACAAACGCGAGTGGCAAACAAAGATGAAGCGGCGGGTCCCTCCGTTCCCGTTTGCTTCCGCGCGTACGCGGCTCGCTTATCGACAGAACTCGCTGCAAAGATCGGACCTGGCGTCGGGCAAGTGGAAATAGAATAACAATTTGCTCCGTCTTGTGTGTTCTTCGCTCCGAGCCCCGGGGCGGGAAAACGCAAATAGACGGCGGCGACTGTCCGACTCACGCGAGTGAAAACGAAGGAAGGAGAGAGCAAGGCGGACAGAGGGTTGCGATGCCCGCCCTCTCCGCCCTCTGGCGGCTGTCGAGGCGTTTTTCGGACGTTCCTTGACACGCTTGGGGATCGCCCCGAGAAAGGTTAGCAGGGGCAACCGACTTGTTCGTTCTTCGACGTTCTCGATCTGTCCCCGGCGACAGACCAACACACGAAGCCAAGGAAGGACGGAGACTGACCGTTCGAGCGTGTCCCGGGTTTAGAAAGGCGCGGTGACAAATTGCGAGACGCCACAGAACCACTGCCCGATCCCGCGTCAAAGGTACGCAATTTGCGGGAGCGCAAACGGAAATACGTAACCGATCACCTTAGAACGACGAAACAAGTTATTTGTCAACATGTTTTTCTTTTTCTCTTTTTCCGCGCTCCGCAAGGTTTGCACGATCGCTTCAGATATCTGGCAGTTTTGACGTCGATACATCGTCTGCACAGTTCGGCTACCGTGCAAGAGACACATGTCGTATTGGTCCATCGAACTTGCCTTTATTATTCCTTTTCCGTCAGCAAATGCTAGCTGTCAACCGATTTAATGGGCACATTTTTATTATTCTGCTATAAAACCAATAAGACGCTGAACTAAAGATGAATGTTACTGCCACAGCTAAATCAAAACAGAAAGTAATTTTTTTATTTTTTTTTTTAGCAGAAAATCTGTTATATGTGGCTGGCACCTCAAAGCATCCGCACTCCTGAAACGGAAGCAGAAAACCCGATTCCCGGCCGAATGCTGACACGGCGTTTGTTTTCTGACTGATCGAACTCGAATGCAAGCCAAACGTGTTGCTCGAGAATATTTGAGTTACTTCGCGGGGTCAGATAGCTTTGGAAAACGCAGAGACGTTAGCGAAGTGCCCCACTTCTAGCGCGCACTAAAACTCCAGGCTTTCCACGTACGCGTACCTGCCAAATGCGAACGCCCATTTTTCTTCCTTTTTCATTTTATTGCGCTTTCTGAATGTGCCGTTCACGAGGGAGCCGTCGGGCGGCGCGACTTTTCTTTCATATTCTCTAGGGTGCCTCACTGTTGAAGCACTCTAATCTTTTGCATACCGGTACGTATCGTTAAAGGCGTCAGGGGCTGTTGAAACAGGACACACCAGGACGGCTTCTTGCGGCACATTTATTTATGCAATACCCACAGCGCCAAATCAGGCATTACAAGGGGGGGGGGGGGGGGGAATATACATAAAAAAAATACAGTGCCAGTGAGACCTCTGCTTAACGGCAGATGAATCATTCAAACAACACATAAACCTTATAAACCATACAAGGAAATAGAAACTTATAAACAATACATATAAACATAGCTGATAAACCACGCGAAAGAATGCGAGGTAATATAAAGAACTCCAGCTAGATTTAATAAAAGTCATCGTTTGACATTACACCAACCAGAGACTGAGGCAATCGATTCCACTCATAGATAGGTCTTGCAAAGAAGGACATCCTAAATACCTGTTTTGAACGAAATTTCTCGCACTTTGAAAATATGGTCAACACGCTCCGATTGATAGTGGGCCGCATTATATACATGTCTCTTTGTGTGCCAACTGTCGAATGGTAAATGCTATGAAACAACTTCAAACGAAGTCTTCTTCTGCGAGTTTCGAGTAACTGCCATTTTAAAATATCGTTTGTGCGTGTCGCGATGAAATCTCTACTATAGTTCCCAGTAACAAACCGAGCGGCAAAGTTCTGCAGTCTTTCTAGTTTTATTTTGACACGTGCTGCAGGCGGGTCCCAGACGACACAGGCGTATTCCATAACTGACCTGACGTATGTTTTATAGAGCAATTCCCGAGTGTCTTTATTGAAGTTTCTTTCATTACGGCTCAGGAACCCCAATGTTTTACCAGTCAGTCGTGTAATTTACCCCGATATATTGATATTCTAACACTGTTGATAAGATATTGTTATTTATGGCAAAAGAAGCAGCGTACGTTTTTTTTTTTCCTTGTGCATGACATAAAAACAGTTTTCCCTAAATTTAACTGCATACGTCATTTCAGGCACCACTCGTTAATGCGGTTAAGATCCCGCTGTGTGATATTAGCATCCTCAAGACAAGCGATGGCCCCATATAAAACGCAGTCACCTGTGAAAAGTCTCATCTGCGACACTACTCCTTCGGTGATATCGTTAATGTACAATAAAAACAAAAGTGGCCCCAGGATCGACCCCTGCGGTACACCAGATGTGACTTGCACAGCAGACGACGGTGAGCCACTTACAACGACAAACTGACTTCGTTGCCTCAGATACTCGGCGACCCAGGGACCACTTGCGGACCGACGCCACAAAACGCCGAGGAGGAAAGCCACGTTGTTTGCGTAATTCATGTCCAAGCTGAAAACGGTCGGGCGCAGAGCAACTTTCACTCGATATGCCCCGTTTGGACATATGACTCCGGCACCATGAAGAGCTCTTATAATGCCAGAGTTGCCGCAGCTGGAGAAAGGGTGGCACCAGCAGTGCCTTTGGCACGATAGCGGGCAAAATGGACGATATCTTTTTCTGCGGAAGTTGGCTGATTTCTGAATGATTATGCGTAAACACATTTCACAAACCGGATCGCCGGGCAAATGTGTTAACGCGCCGCAGCTCGGAGCAAAGTTGAGCGAAAGCTCGCGCTACAGAACCGAGGGATCCTGAGTTTAATCTTCACTCCTGCCCGTCTCGATTTCAATGAGCGTCGTACCGGCGTACGGTTCCGTATCACTACTGCGTAAAGCACGTTAAATATACTAGGTTAGAACTATTACTGCACTAATTAAATTTATAATTTTCAGTGGGCAACGATATCGGCTTACCCTGACCGACTAAACTTTCTCTGTTTCAGCAACTACCGACTTTTTTTTTTTTTTTTTCAAAGCTACGTTATGATTATGTAACGTGTTCACGCAGTATTATGGTCCCGCTAAGGACGCACCATCGCACAAAACAAAACCCACGAGATGTGATGGATCAAACTGGAAGGAAAAGGACCAGTGAAGCGAGAGGAGAGACCATGTTCCGGGAAGTATGGTGCAACATCGAGGAGAGCAGACGCGAGCGAAGCGCCTGCATTTATTTATAATTTCTCTCAAAGCGAGAACGGTTTTGTCGTCCGCATTCAACCCAAACGAGTGTACTTTGCATACATGTCCGAACCGAATCCTCAAGTTCTGTCAAAAGTTGTACCCCTGTCCCAATGCGCCATCAGTTTTTTTTTTTTTTTTTTTTTTTTTAGTTTTACGTTTTAGTACGTAAGTGCGTTATTGGTGGAATTAAGCTAGAGGAAACAAAACCTCTCAAAAGACAGATTGTCACACTTCTCGTGCATTTTCCTGTCTTGATATCGTAAGAAAACGTTAACGCCCAGTTCGAAGACAGTGTGTATAACCGGAATGCACAAACAAATAGACAGAGGAGCTGCAATCACTCTCAAAATTGTGAAAAGGAGCATCGAAAAAACGATATTCTGTGACGAGAGCAGCTTCGCGCAGGAAAGATTTTACATGTACATATTACATATGTTACATATGTAACTACCCCGGTATGAACCAGTCTTTACTTGACAAAGTGAGGCCTTGAACATCGTAATTCCACTTCAAATTCTCATCCATTGAGTGATTGACCCACGGAAATCGCAACGACAACTGTGCCGCACGTTGTACATTAGCCTCCTATCCGCTATACATGTCAAAAGAGGGCCATTTTAATCCACATACGGGGGGTTCCATTGCGGGTACTCGCCGAAAAACGTAGATAACCCCCCGGTTTGTTTGCGCATAACGCCCGTCCTCCAGTCAGCATGCGTGAGTGCGAGACTAAATATTGCCTTATTATTTCACGATGGCTTGAAACATATTTGAAACAGTGGATAAGCTGGAAAGGGTGTTTTTCCAATTATATAAATTCTGAAGTTCTAGCAGAATCTATGGACAGGAAACAGATATCGAAAGAAATCAATGACTATTGTCAGAAAATCGCCATTTCATTAAAGATTTTATGCAATGAAAGTCTTTATTTTTCTGTACTAAAATCGACAATATATGCTGTAAAGCTGTAGAAGTATTTTCGTCTTTCGTCCAATAAGTTGAGCAGGCTTAGTCCCTGCCAAAAGCTTCCATACGTTAATTTAAAGCGTTTAAATTTAACGTGCAGTTATTTTAGATTTCCGGTGCGGTCCCTCGTCTAACACCCAGTGGTGAATATTTCTCTCGCAATGCAACTGTTCTATTTCCTGCCTTACATTCAAGCAGGCGATGACAGATTGTCCGCTTGATACCTAATCTGGCGAGCCTTCTCGGAACGGCGCGCAGCGATGGGACGGCCCGCGGGGTCCTCAGTCAGCAATCTCGCGTTAACTCGGCGACGCAACAGACGCCGGCCATGAACGAGACTCACATTTGGGCGGGTTGACGTCGATTCCCGAGCGGTACAGGTCCTCCTCCGTGAGCCAGTCGCGGTTCCTGCGCACAGTGCGCAGCGACAGGAGCAGCAGGAGCGCCACGCAGGCCGCCAGCACGAGCCTGCGCAGCGCCGAGTCCCCCTGGGCCCTGCGCCTGGCCCCCGCGCACAGCTGGTCCGCCCCGACGGCCACGAGTAGACAGAAGCCCATCGAGGGCACGTACAGCACACGCTCGGCCACCACGAAGCCCACGTAGAAGAAGAGGTTCGTGGCCGGCACGAAGGGCAGCACCAGCATGGCCAGCGCCAAGACGGTGGCGTCCAGGTGCTGGTTGGACAGCGAGCCGCCCACGGCGCAGCTCGACTCGGAGCACTCGGACGACGCAGAGGACGCCGACGACGACGACGACGAGCAGGCGCCACAGTTCCAGGGGGACGCCAGGAACGACGTGCCGTTGTGGTAGCCGTTGGCACCGTTGCTGCTGCCGTTGTTGTTGTTATTGTTGTTGTTGATGTTGTACAAGCGCTTGCCGATGGCGCCGGGCCTGGCGCCGTTGGACAAAGCGAGCAGGGAAGGTGGTGGCTGAGGCTTCTGCGGGAAAGCGCAGCTGCAGGGCAGCGCGGCGCGCCTCCAGTTGGCCAGGCGCACCAGGTGCGACATGAGCTGGAACAGCGTCGCGTAGAAGGCGGCCGTGGCAAGGTTGCGCGGGTCCGTCGGGCTCTGCACCAGCGGGATGGCCTCCATGGACCAGTCGAAGCTCAGCCAGCGCGGGCACAGCAGGAGCCACAGGTTGAACACCGGCAGGTAGAGGAAGGTGAGTGAGCGCGTAAGCACGCTCTCGCTGTCCGCAGCGGGGTTGTCGGCGGGTGCGAAGTCCGGCGCCCGGGCGCCCATCAGGTGCAGCCGGAGTCCCACCAGCGTGACACCCGCGAAGCACAGGTGCAGCAGGCCTTCCCACAGGCCCGGGTGGCGCTTCTGCACGGACATTGCGCACGTCTCTCATCGCTAGGGCCCTTCCGTGAATTTTCGGTTGCAAGAAACAAGAGAGTTCGTTCGTGTCTACCCTGTTGCGGGGGATGAACAAAGTCCTCAGCCGAAATAAAAATAATTCTACTAATCTTTGCAGTGACCTGAACTTCGGGACAGGAATGTGTTGAAGATACCTGCGGTACTAGTTTGGCCAACGCGAGAACGAGATCAAATATGGCTCTCACGGAGTAAGCCGTTGAAAGGTAAAAGTGTATTTAAATGACGGATGTTGTCCGCGCACAGGTAACGGTGTATTCACAAAACGGACTTTGTCGGCGCACAAGTAAGGCTGTATTCGCAAGCCGAAATTTGTCTGCGGACAAGCAAGGGCGCATTTCCAAGACAGCCTTTGTCTGCGGACAAATAACGGGGTACTAAAAGGCCGGAATTTGTTTGTCTGCGTAGGAGCAACGGTGTATTCACAAGGCGGACTTCGTCTGCGGACAAGTAAGGCTGTATTCGCAAGCCGAACTTTGTATGCGGACAAGCAAGGGTGCATTTACAAGACAGCCTTTGTCTGCGGACAAATAACGGGGTACTAACACGCCGGAATTTGTCTGCCTGCGTAGAAGCAACGGTGTATTCACAAGGCGGATTTTTCCTGCGGACAGGTAAGGCTGTATTCGCAAGCCTAACTTTGTCTGCGGACAAGCAAAGGTGCATTTCCAAGACAGACTTTGTCTGCGGACAAATAACGGGGCACTAACACGCCGGAATTTGTCTGTCTGCGTAGAAGTAACGGTGTATTCAGAAGGCGGACTTTGCCTGCGGACAAGTAAGGCTGTATTCGCAAGCCGAACTTTGTCTGCGGACAAGCAAAGGTGTATTTGCAAGACAGACTTTGTCTGCGGACAAATAACGGGGTACTAAGAGGCCGGAATTTGTCTGTCTGCGGACAAGTAACGGTGTATTCACAAGACGGAGTTTGTCCGCGGACAAGTAATGGTGTATTCACAAGACGGAGTTTTTCCGCGGACAAGTAATGGTGTATTCACAAGACGGACTTTCTCTGCGGACAAATAGCGGTACATTCATAAAACAGACTTTATACGCGGACAAGTGACGGTGTCTTCGGTTTTGGCCCCGTCACGGACTTCGTCAGGAAACAAGTTCCTACGAAAACCACATTTCTCAGGTATAAATGCTCCGCTTGGTGCCGTCTTAGGCAGAATAAGACCATTCCTAAAAATATTAGGATTTAAAAAATTAAGCTTCATCTCCAAAACCCTTCATTTTTGTCATGTTTATTCTCAAAACGATCAAGTGCCAAGAGGATTCTGAGGTATCGTCATATGCACCCCGTAACGGTATCGTCCTATGCGCCACATAGAGCTTGGGCAAACGAGGGTATGTGGGCGCTAGCACATAATTTTGGCGGTGCTGGTCATGCCCAGAATACTCATGCAGCAAAAGCAGAAACAGAACATACCAGCTCGAAATTACGGTCATGGCCTCGGTCCACGCTAATGAAAGGACTTAGCGCCACGCTGCCGTGGACCGGCTGCCTTGTCCGTCACAGCGTCGCTGTCACGCAGTGCACATATCTTTCTACTCAGTAAACCTCGTTTCCAGGTCGAAGAAGCCTGGGAAGCGAGGTTTTTAAAATTACGTTTTGCATCCGTTTTAGGTGTCACCACACACTGTTTCCCCTTGCCGACCCAGCGGGGAAACAGGCAGTTGCCCACTCACGCTGACAAGCAGAGAAGGCAGGTCCCTGGGTGCCACTTTGTGGTTGATGAAGACATCGTAGACGGCGCACACCGCCAGCACGGTGATGCCGTGCTCCTTGGTGAGCATGGAACATCCGGCGAGCGCCAGCGACAGGTATAGGAGGACCCAGCGGCGCTGGAAGCTGGCATCGCCGGGGTCCTTATCCCGGTACTTGCAGTACTGCATGTACGAGAGCAGCGCGGCCAAGAAAAAGAGGCAGGCGCCCACGTCCGCGCGACCCACGATGCCGGCCACGGCCTCGGTGTGAACGGGGTGGGAGGCGAACAGCAGCCCCGCCAGCAGCGTGGGCCGCCACTGTCGCAGGAACAACCGCGACGCCAGGGCCGTGAACAGGGCCGACGCGACGGCGTGCAGCAGCACGTTGAGCAGGTGGTAACCCCGGGGCTCGTAGCCGCCCAGCAGGTAGTTGAGCCGGAATGAGAGCACGCACAGCGGCCGGTACGACTTGTGGCTTCCGCTGTGCGTCAGCGGCGTGCCCCAGAAGTCGTTGCGGAACAGCGAGGCGAGCGGCGAACTGGGCAGCAGGTCCTGGTTGCTCCGGATGGCGCGGCTGCGGGAAAGATGACGACGGATCAGGCGACGGCAACCTCAAAGCGCGCGAGTTCACACGGGGCCGACAGTCCGCCAACGCTGCGAAGCCACAACAATAAGGGCAGCTGATGTGAGGTCAATGCAATTCACCTGAGTATAGTTATCCGTAGATTGCTCAAAGCTGTGTTAACACAGCTTTGAGACACATCGACATCGACATTATCCCGATCCTAGATCATAAGGGGCGCATTCGCACACTCGTACACAAACTATAGCGCTGCGTTGAATAGCATTCGCAGAAAGGTTATGGTGTCCTCGTACGAGATTATGTTTTAATCCTCGCGCCTTTGATGGCGGAAATATAAAAATCCGCGTTTACTGTTTCCCTTTTAGTGAAAACGCATTTTCTGGAATGGAAAGGAGACTTCACGCGTATTCAGTTGTACGGCTTCAATACGGCACATGTACATGCACCGAAAAAAAAAAGAAGGAGGGGGCGAAGGGAGGGGGAGGGCGTACGTATTTGTTTATTTGGCGGTTACACTTATGACGGAGACAGGCAGTCTCCTGCATGAGGAGCTTGTCTCAAGCTTTTTCAAATGTCGCTCGATAAGGATTGGGAACGCTGGTGGAGCCTCCCATAAAAAAAAAAATGGAGAAGTGAGAACGAGAACCCTAAGATCACCCGCGGGCATGCGTAGATATGTCTACCTCGTTTTGTCAAATATTGACAAAATTTGTTTCCTTGAAAATCTCCACAAACTGCAAATTCAGCGGGTAAAAGTCCATTCGAATTTAATCAGCACCGCAAATGACACTAAGCAGGGAATGAATCGAGAACAAAATCACAGGTATTGATAAAAGCGCTGACCGTGGCCGAATCTAAAGCCTCGTCAAGGCACGTGATACAGCCGGACTTGTCAACTTTGCGGAAAATGACTGATAGCCTCATTGACGAGAACTCGCGATGGCGGGCCATACCTTTTTCTTCCCCTCATCACGATCGGGGAGGGTCTGCCGACCCACAAGAGGTCCGCGAAACATAAGTGGTTGAGAACCACTGGACTGGTACATAGCGAAAACCTAAAGGCCCGTTCACACACTTGCGTTCGATTACGACCGACTTCGACGCGACCGGTTTTTAAACCTCTCGTGACGGCTTACGACCAACTGCGCTGCTCCGGAGCCGGTAGAAAGCCACCATGAAAGACTTAAAAACCGGTTTTTAACAGGTTTCTAATTCCCAAGAAGTCGCAAGTGTGTGAACGGGCCTTTAAAGGTGATCCGTGTTCAATCCGTGCGTAGCGTTCAACGGCTGTGACGCGTTTGGATGCTGGTAGGGATATTTTGTAGATTGTACGCAGCAGGTTTGTGTTGCTGTACTCCGTTCACCAGGTAGCTGACGGTTCGGTGAAAGGTAAGCGCCCGCTTTACCGATCGACCGCCTTCATTTCTTCACGAGCAGGGCCCGCAAACCGCCGCGTACGACCTACCAAACTCTGTATGTTAGCAAGCTATACCGGAGAAGAAAACAAAATAGCGAAAGAAAAAATAGGCAGTTTTTATATTCGATCTATTTTGGACGGAACTCCCGTTTCCGACTCCTTGTCCTTGAAGAACGGGTAAAAACACAGGCGAGCTGGTGAAGAACTTCCATAGTAACCGGAGACACGGAACGATAAAGAAACGGACAAAACAACAACTTGAGACTTGTTTTGTCAGTTTTTTTTATCGTTTCGTGTCTCCGGTTACTGTGGAAGTCTTTGTTGTTGTGCGGTATATGTGTTACTTCACTTCCAGCGCGCAATGCGCAGTCGCGATGCGGCCCTTGTTCCGTAGGTACGGAAGTTTCTCGGCTAGGCCAAGTGCAGGCCGAGCGGCCCGCTCCCAGAGCAGCGTCCCTCCCACCGGAGTTAATCATAATGCCCGACACCCGCCGCGGACAAAGGTTCGCCGTGAGCCGCACAGCCACAGGCGCTCGTCGGCGGGAGGCAGCGGCCGCCCTGCAACGCCAGCTGTTCTCGCCGAGGAGTTCGATCGCGCGTCTCCCGAGGAGGCTCCACTCTTTGGCGCCTCGTGTAACCTCCGCGCAGAAGGCCGTGATGGATGGAGCCGACCAGGGAGACAGCCGACCCGCTCGTGGCTTATTATCCTCGCGGTAGCGCGTGAGAAAAACCCTGTTTTGGGGCCCACATCTGGCTCCGTCTACCTTCGGCCTCTCGGGGACGGAAGGCTCTCGTGTGGTGCGCTTTGCGCTTCGTCACCAGGTGTGGGCCTCCCGCCTCATTTGAGGGGTCACTAGGGCTAAGCGGTGGGGACCGTCTCGACTCCCGCGTCCCCGACGCCCGGCGTAATTTGAGGGACGCGGGCAGCGGTAGCCCGCCGTTCAGGAACGATTACGGCGACGAGTTTCCGAGTAGCGCCGAAAAGCTAGTAGCCCTGTTTGCTTCACTCTTGCGTAGCACGCAAAAAAAAAAAAAAAATACGAAGACATTTTTTGGCTATGCGATGGATCATAATGAGCGCGTATAACCATCTGAAGGATGAATTGCACAGAGCGGTACGCGGCGCACAAGTGGCGAACTTGGCCGGCGGTCCGTTCCGTCTGCGCGTCGTCAAAAGTCAATGTCCTCATGACGGCCTGATGATGATGAACGCCGACGGATGAATTTCGTCGCTTGGGCGCAGCATTTTCGCCGCGTGGTGCCCTGGCTAAAACATACATAGCATGGACAACGAAAGTAACTTCCAACACCGCGCCGCACAGATCTCTTGCACGCCATCCCCGCTCCTGCCCGTTTCCATCTGGATGAGCAAAGTACCGAGTGTGTTCAGTAAGCGATTGCTCCCTGATGCGCGTTATATAAGACCCCAGGCTAGCCCTCGTACTGGCGCATTGCTCGTCTGTACACCAGATACAAAACGCCACTTGGGGGAGCCTGACATTCCGCTGGATACACGTTATCACACCGTACTATGGATCACAGGCAAAGCTAAGGGCCTCCAGGTCCAACGTGAGCCAATTACAAACCACTTATTATGAACCACTTCACAGAAGGATTCTTCGGAGCTGCAATTTTGGATGTTGGAGTGCTTCGTGCGTACTTCCTTCGCTTGACAAGGCACTACAATCTCGTAACGCCAAACGGTATATCTTCGGTCTTTAGAGCTGCTCCTTTTTGTCAACAGGGAAATGTTTTATATTTCGCCGACGTACCTATCAGTGAGCTTTTTTTGATGTCTAAGCGGCCGAACGGTTTGCAATTGACTCCAAGTGGCTCGTCAGCGGATTTGGAGGATTTGTATAGCTGTTTTCTGTTGCCCTATTGCAGAGTAAAACTAAGCATCAACATTCATGCAACAAGCAGCTGCTTACCAATACTATCGCTGAACCCGGGTCCGTAGACTCAGCTGGTTTGTAAATCAATTGGAATTTAAGCTCAGCAAAGCGCGCGCGAAACGCACGATGTACAGTTTCTGGAATTGTCTATCATCGGCGTAAACTTCTTTTCTGCTGCGTTGTCGAGACTATAATCTGTTGCAACATGAAATCAGTAGACATGTTCCGCCTCCATCCTGCGCATCGTAGTTAATAGTCTAAGTTGCACTTTCTGTTCCATGAATGAATATGTTCCTCGAATGAACTCGCGCTTACATCATACATAACCTTTCTTAAAGTCACGGCGATGGCCCGAAGGTTTACCCAGACTTTCTAAATAATGTTACGCGCAAAACTAAGGAAATAATCACGTTTCATCAGCTATCGTCTGCCACGAGCAAAAGCTTTGATGGTGCGAGACAAATCTGGTCAACGTTCCCGTCAACACGCGCTTAGCGCCAGGTCAGTGCTGTGCTTATAGCGTTGCGATGTATGTGTGAGCAGGCCTCCAAAGGGGCCATGAAACGATTTTTCAACTTCTTCCTCCTTATTAGCGGCGAGATGTTTTGGTGGTGCCCTCCTATAGTGCCTCCTCGTGACGTCATTACCTTGCGCACGACATGTTCGATGGTGTTGGTAATGAGCATGGCGGAAGCTTAAAATCATTGCGCTGTGAAACCAACGCCGCCAACACCAGCAAAATTGAAGTTCTTCCATCCCTGTTATTTCCATCGAAGATAAATCCTTTGTTGACGTCACAGTCAGCATTCGACCAATCGCGGAAGGCCAATCACAGCGACGCTTTCGATCGTGCACGTTGCCGATAGCTTTAATTCTCAACTCAAAAGCGAATTGAGAAATCACAATGACTCCAATTTTCCACCATGTTTTTTAAGCGCCATTATGGAATTTGACGCCCTTAAGTGATGATAAGTTCCGTCAGTGCACTCATTGGCCACGAACGCGAATCCTAATATCCGTCGACGGATTGATGGTTGACGAGCACTACGTCCAAGTGGCGCAGTGCTCGTGCGTGAGCTGGGGTCGACTGGCGTGTTTTAACTTTTGGGGTCGGCTGACATGTTTTGGGTATTGCGGATGTATCACATTGAAAAAGGCGGAGAGCTTTCCAAGGAAAGGTGATACGAAATAATCTGCTATATTTTCAAATGTTCGTACCGAAAAGCTGCAAAGGCTGTCTTTTGACTTCCTACCCTCTTTCTTTTCAAACACTAAACGATACGCGATTAGTAAAGTCCTAATCTAAAATCGTTTATCCCAGCCCTAAATTTATTTCATGGACCCTTTAAAGCGGCTATGCAACGACATTGCGTAGGAATATTTCTTACTTTACACCAGCTTCCTGGCACTAGTAGGACCCAAGAATACTCCAACGCAACACCACTGACCAAGAAGCGTCTTCGTCGCGGCGGAATAGACCGATCTCATCAAGCGTTCCACGCATGCGTGACGTCGCCATAACTGTAGTTCGTAGGAGGCAGACGCCAATTCACGAGATAGCTCATGCCGCCTCGTGCTCTGCTCACGCACACCTCCAGCAGGGTTGTTGCGCGTGCAGAAAGACTACAGCTCCCACGATGCATGTCGGCAGCAGTGGCGTACTCAAACTAGCTGGTGAGATCGGTCTATTCAAAGGATGAAAGCGGAGCTTTTCTTTCAGTCTCTCCTTCCGATGCCGCCTTTTGCTACTTGGCGAAATTTGATGACGGAGCTGTGGGGACAAGGGCAACAGTACGATCCCCGGGAATGCGTCATCGAGCTTTGCGGTGACGATATTGAAATGCTGTTCACAAAGTGGACGCGAAGACTGCGTACGCATTCGATCTGGGCTCGTGACAATCGATGCCTCGACATGCATTCAGATAGTGGCCCGTGTCCAGTCGCTGCAACGACGACAATAGCCGAGCCATAACAATGTCTGGAACTTAGCGCGTGTCCTGTGCTTTGCCAACCCCAGCGCGTGGCTATGATCAACATTGGCGGCACATAATCGGCTCCAGATCACGTGGCCGCGTGTTCTGGCTGCGAGTTGAGCGGGTGAACGGTGCTCGTTTTTCTTTAATTTTGATCTGGAACTTCTATTGCGTTGGGTGAAAAACGAGCGCGTGTTTCATAGGTCATTAACGACAGGGATCTGTTTTAAGCGGTATTTGCGCAAAGTACAAAAATTGTTGCATCGCCCCTTTAAGGTTGTGAATGCACGAAAAAAAGAAATGCAAACTGCGTTACTCTCTAAAGGCTGGTTCACACAGCTTCCTTTCCTACGCTGCGCTACGTAACGATAAATTACGTCTGCTCGCGCCACAAGTCGCCGGGACACCTGCGCTTTATATCAAGCGTGGCTAGGAATGGAAGGAGATAGCCCGACATACGACACTCGAGTCACGAATATTTCGGTGACATAAGTAACGCAAGAAAACGTAAGAAAAGGGTAAGAAAATGGTAAGAAAGAAGTGCTGTGTGAACCACGTTCTCGAGGAAACGTGCGCTTCGTTCCCTACCTTCGGAAAGAAGAAACGCAAGACGGGAGAGT
This sequence comes from Ixodes scapularis, assembly GCF_016920785.2. Lineage (NCBI taxonomy): Eukaryota > Metazoa > Arthropoda > Arachnida > Ixodida > Ixodidae > Ixodes > Ixodes scapularis. The sequence goes on from NW_024609846.1 coordinate 160,893,459, forward strand.
TCAGAGGCACACGGACGGAACAGTCCAATGTCGCAGCTTCGCTTGGGACCGTCGTTAGAACCGAGACGGTGGGGTGCATTCTACATGACTGACGCGCACTCAGTACAGAACACAGTACACAAACGTAATAAAACCAAAACGTTACAAATGCTCTAAGTACAAAACACGAGATATGAAGCGTAATCGCGACGATTGCAATACATCACATTTGGAGACGTTCGGTTCTGAGTGAAAGCGAAATATCCTTGTAGCGTTAACAGAGTTCTGTCGTCCCTAGAGTCTCACGGCGCTTGAAAGCGCCTTTCTCGCTAGGGTATCCTCGGTTACGCGCTGTACTACCGCTATCAGAAAAAAATTACAGTATTGGCTCGTACCACGGAAGGTTTGTTATTGAAGATAGTTGTCGTTGGCCTAATGGCAATTGTAATTTCCGTGTAACTTAGGTATAGATGTTTTCGCGACTCTACGGGGTGATCCGATACCGAAACTAGCCACGACGAAGCCAGAAAAAATCTGCAATAATGACGAACGCGCCGTGCACAAATGCAGTGAAGCCGCAAGAACAAAAATAAAAGTGGTCAATATTGTGGCTGAGACCGTAAGGAACCTGATCTGTTTCGAACTTCCTGCAGGAAAAGGGAGATTGTAAATACGACCGAGAGACCTGTAATACAATGGAAACCCGTTTTACTTGACGTACTGTCGAAATTCGCATTTGCCGATGGTTCACTTCTAATTTTTGGGAGACAGGAAAAAGACAAACCGGAGAAATCAGCACCTCCACTCAGGGGCAAATTAAAACAGCAATACTTCTTGCAGTTTGGTTGACGAAGCTAAAGGTAGATGGCGCCACACATCCATCGGGCGCTCAATTTCGACGTTCGACCCTAGAGTGTCTCGAGTCTCCTCGATAGATTCGAGTGTGCTGGTAACATTAAAAGAATCACCGGAAGGCAATGAGAAGGACAGGACGAGACGTCTTTCTAAAAATACCTCCCCCGTCCTCTTTTCTTTTTTGTGTCCTTTTCGATTATGCATGTTTTTAACTTGAGTGCTAGACCCCAGACCAGCGCCAGACTACGAGGGGCGTTCATAAAGTTCGTATCATTGTCACGAAGGAATAGAGATTCAGCAATCAAACTCGAGTAGGAGTTGAGACTTTCTCTAGACGTTCGCCACCAAACGTTACCCACTTTTGTCAGCGATGGACCACATGCCGGAGGCCATTGTTTTAGAACTCCTAGTTTTGAGTGTTCAGGAATCGCTGCACTTCAGCAATCACTTGGTCGTCGTCCTTAAAATGCTTTCCTCTTATTTGGCCACACTGGAAGCGTCCGCGCCATTTGACCACAGTTTCACAAACTTGGGCGTTGCCCCAGAACAACGCTCCCAGATTGGAATGAATATCTTTGGCATTGCTTCCCTTCAAATGGAAAAAAAAACAAAACAAAGAACGGATCACTGCATGTGCTTGGCACCGACGGGTGGTTTCGATTTCCTAGCGGTGTTCCGCGCTACTATAGCGCGCAATGTGTACACTATGCGGAAACTAGAGGGACGAGCGCTCATGTTGATGCCTGTTTTGTTCCGCTTTTTAATTATTTTTTTGTGCCGATAATACGAACATTATGAACGCGTCTCGTATACTCCGCTTCAGTTTATCGCAACTGAGGTTACAAGTCATGTTATAACCAAATCCAATGAGCCACGCGTGCCGCCTGACTTTGACGCTGGAAGCGTCGCTCCACCCGTTTACGTGACGCGTTCCAAGCTACGGAATTGGCTCCGGTGACTCGTCGCGTCCCTTGCCGAGCTTTGTAAGGCAAAGGGACGTGCTAGCCATACTTTCTAGAATGTGGTAAGGTGCCCAGAATGCCTGCTGCCAAGGGATCGCCTCAGGTCCGATGGCAATGCGGAGGACAAGGCACACAAGTACTCGCGACCCTGTGTACCTTACAACGTGGATCAGGGTATAGACGCTTTCAGGCAGCTGTGCATGGGCGCCGCCATAACCGACCTTCAGTTTTTGTTCCCTCTTATTCCGTTCGCTCCACTTCATCATTACCACAGCAGGACAGGTTATTGTAATTTTAAGTGTTACTGTGTCCTTCTTCCCAGTATAGGCCCTTGTGGATACTCGACAACGCCCGCTTCAGTGGCTCGGCATCTCAGTAAGACCAGAGAAGGTCGGTTATGGCGGCTCAATTTGGCGCGCGCTGAAAGGGTCTATAAGGAAACCACAGTAAGTTTCACACTTGGTGTACAACGCAATCAAGGCTACTGCCTCGAGCGCGCAAATGAAACGACAAATGAAAACACACGCTCGCGCCAGCAGCTTTCGCCCCGTCGTACTCGCAAAAATAAAATAAATAAAATGAACGGTGGGGGTACATATCCGTACGCAGCCTTTGCCACGTGACGACATAAAGTTATCTTCGTGTACGTCAGGACTGTGCACGTGCACTTACTGCTTTACACATATCGCAGAACGTGAAGGGCTTTTCGAAGGGGCTGTTCTCGTTGTTCATGAGTATAGCGCGCGGTGTTCTTACTTTCCGAAACGACGAATACATACGTGTACGTGCTGGGCTGTGAAGAGGGCATACCGGGTTGTTGATTTATGAACATCTCCTATCGGATAGACAGACAAGAAGCGACCGGACTTCGAGTTGAGGTAAACGGGTTCCGCCTGTCTTTTATGCGTCTCGCTCTCGAGGAGTCGTGCTTTCTGGAGCGCGCAGCGTTCCGCCGGAACGAGAGACATGAAAGACATTAAGAGCTTGGTTCGCTATTTGCCCGCTGACCGCCGGCGAGCGGCTGCTCACTGGCGGTCAACGGTCAGAACATAAAGTACACTCTCAGCGTACGTTACTTAAGTATAAAGTACATCTTTCAGTATACTATAAGTTTAAAATACGTGTTATTTTGAATGCTTCAAACTACCAATGTGTACTTTTAGTGTAGTATAAAGAGCACCAAGAGTATACCTCTATATTATCAGTATGCTGATAGCATAGTTCTTTGTCTATTAAAAGCGTGAAAAAAGTATGCCTTTAGTGCTTTGCCTTTTGCGGAAGCAAGCCTGCCCAAAGCCGTCGGTTGAAACTTGAAACAAAACCTAAGCGTGTGAAACTGCCTTCACAGCCGAGGAGCCTCGGAAGGAGCGTCGAGGAGGTTCCTCAACGAAGTGTGACGGCAGATCGCGTGGCCGATCCGGGTCGCACGCGCTCCGTCCGGGGTCTGATTAGCAGTCCCTCCGCGGCACCTCTGCGACGTCCCGGCCAGCCTCTGCAGCGGCCAGGCTCCGCCCCCGGACAAACCTGTTGATGCGACCCCGAACAAACACCGCCCGAAAAAGAAAATCCGATCGCCCCTTCTCGGGCAAACAAGAAAGCGAAGCTGCAGGTCGAACCGAAATCCATCGAAGAGCAAGCAAGTTTCACTTTCTCCGCGCGGCGGCGCCACCTCTTGCCGGGTTTCCTCGCCGGGTCAGCGGGTGATGGATGAGGAAGAGCAGCGCTGCCAAGATGGCGGCCTCCGCTCCCGCTGCGCGGAGCGTATCGCTTTCGCGGCCACTCTATTAGAGGCGTCCGGCTCGGCGCTGCTGGTCATTCGGGACGCCGGCCGCGTCCCGGGACCAAGACAAATGGAAGCGCCGCCGGCGGCCATCCCATAAGCCGACGGCGGGACGGCGAAACCACTCCGATGTTTGCCGACAGATGTCGCGGCGAACTCGTACGGCGCGTGCCCTGGCGCACGCCGGTCACTGCCTTCTTCTCCTTTCATCTCTGCGTCGCGTGCTGCTCGTTTACTATATACGGAATCTGGAATTATAACTCACAGTTCCCGCAGTGGTCGATAAAACGAAAGTGCCCGAAAAAGGAAAAACAAAAAGCGTCTCATCATATTGACTGCGTTTTCTTTTGTATCCGCGTTCGTCATGCTCTTTACCTTATCTTTATACCTTTCCTGTGACTAACGCGTCAATCGATTTTTAGGCATTTCTTGTTTTGTTGACCTAGTTAGGCTCGTTGGGTCAGACGTTTTACTGTTCTTTTTTTTATATGCTTATCTTTTTTATTTTTTTGTGTGTGTGTGTGGGGGGGGGGGGGAAGGGGGGAGGCATTCTTCAATAGATTGTGATTCGGTGAATTGGTGTTGGCGCTTTCGTAAATAAGGAGTTCCCCAGGTGCGCTCCCAAAGGTGGGAAGGAAGGAAGCAGCGTCCGCGCGGTGCCGTGCGGGAACTCCCGATTCGTCTCTACATCTCGGAGGCGTTGCTGCCGCGCCACGCGCCGCGAGGCTCGACGTGGAACCTTCTTCAACCTGTGGGCGTCCAGTTCCGCGCCCACTGTTGCCGCTTCGACGTTAGCCTTCTATTCCTCGTCGAAAACCCTCGGACTAGTTCGTTCGAACGATTAGCTATCTGCAATAGGCGACAAAAAGCAGCTCCTAGAAGTCGATGGATGACGAAAATACGGCCGCGAATTTAGGCCACGTGGGGGACGGTTTCACCGTGAGACCCACCCTTGTACCGCAAGCACGGAATTCTACAGATACTGAAAGAGAAGCGGGCTAAAAGAATATAATATATTCGTGCTGCTTCTTATTTTATTGCTTCGTTTATCAGTTACGATTTGCGTATTCTTGAAGGATTGTGTCCCACTGAGTGTTGTACGGCTTGTGGAGCCGGTAGAGTGTTTTATAGCATGAAATTATTTTTAACAGAACCCCCCACGATCCCACTTTTGTTTTTCACGTCACGTGATCACACATTGGTAAAAGTTTTGGCGCGTAACCTATATGTCAATTCTTTCTCCCCGCTAAATTTAGCGGCAAAATTAACGTCGTGACCTAAACATCAAATCAGTTTCCCCGCTAAATTACGCGGGGAAATCGATGTCACGACACGAACACAGTTTCCCGCTAAATTAAGCGATAAAATTTGACGTCACGTGCTCTATACAATTTAGTTACCTCGCTAAAGTTTGCGGAAAAATATACGTCACATTACACGAATTCCCTCACCCCTTCCCTATCCTCCCCTACCTTTCTCTCCCCATCCATCCCCCCTCCAAGCAAAACCTCCTAGAGAAACCTAGGTGATGTTGCTCCTAAAATGTACTCCCCATCTCTCCTCACCTGCCTATCTCCAATTCATTACCTCTACATCCCTTCTCCTTTCCCGTCCCCATTCACTTACGGAGCCCTCCCTCCCTCCTTCCCGCTCCCTCTCCTTGGCCATGTGACACACCAATTCAGTTTCCTCGCTAAATTTAGCGGGGAAATATACTTCATGTCATACTAATTCCCGCTCCCCATTACACTCTCCTGCCGCCCCTCTCCCCTTTTCCCAATCCTTCTCCTCGCCCTGCCGTCTTCCCCTCCCCATCTATCTCCCTTAACTTCCCTATCTGCGTCCCTTCGCCTCCCTCTCCCCATTACTTCCCCCTTTTCTAAGGTGCCCAATCTGCCCCCTCCCTCCCCACTTGCCGTTCTTCCCCTTCTCCCCTTCCTGGTCACATGACACACCAATTCAGTTTCCTCAATATATATAAAAGTATAGGTTCTTGGTAGAAGAGCGTGTTGGTTTAAGGCATGGATGAAGAAAGAATAAACAATTAAAACAGGGACAACACAACCACATCTTTCATGTGGTTGTGTTGTCCCTGTTTAATTGTTTATTCTTTCTTCATCCATGATATAGGTTCTTCACTACTGTAACTTTAATGTCTTCCAAGCAATTGATACAATCGCTGCTAAAAACTCCTTATGTATTATAGGACTTTGAAGGTAAATGTCGCTGACACTTTTTTTTTTACTTATATTTGCTTCCGGCCGCCTCATTACATGGTTGTTTATTAAAATATCATAAAAACATACGAAGTTGTCTACAAGAGCGACCATGTCAATGTTGTGATATTTTAGTGCAGCTCCGTGGAGCTGTGCCTGCCTTTTTGCTAAGGATCGCAATAGCCAGAATATGTGAGCAGCAATAAGGCAAGGACTACGACAAATAGAGCGCGAGGTTAAAGAAGACTTTTTTGTTAAACGGTTATTTTCTCGTTACTGCATTTTCTGTGCAAATTCTATCTTGTTTGTCTGCGACTTGGCATCGACAGCGTGTTATAAGTTGTGGACCAATCGAGTGAGTAGAAAAGGGGGCGCAGTATCACCCACCCTGCGCCCGAGTTATCTATGAGCTAGAAAAGTTGCAGCGATGCCACTTGTCTCGGTCGTTTTGGAGCGGCTAACTTTTGGAACATCTAAAAGTCTATTTAAAATACTTTTCGAGCATAAGCACACACCTCGTTTTTCTTCCTTCCACTGCGAAGATTTTAACTTATGATTCATCTGTTGGCCTGTCCAAATAAAGACATCGTTTTTTACTCTGCATTCCCACTTCTGTGCAGCCTTCGGTTAGCATCAACTGCACGGCAGGTTCGTTTTTACCAAACAAAGAATTAGCTGGGTAGTTCTAGACCGAAGCACCAGAGACGGCAGTAAAGTGCTCACTGAAGAAGGACACTAGCAAACGCTGTGAATGCTTATTCGAGGTATGAAGTCAAATGAAAACCGAATAGTATATTCCACAGAAATAATGTTAAAATGAAAGAATATTGAGCATCCAAAATGATGTCTCATTGAATGTCTATGGTTGTAATAAAATTGAAGTTCTGAATTAAAAAAAAGCAAGGCTTTTGGCGTTTGACTATGAACATTACTTAAATATTATCCATAAAAATTTATCATAACAAAACTCAACATGTGAGCGATATTTATGCCTTCTTAAAAATTAAAAAAAAATCAGCCAAACTTTTTAAGATTTTTCTTAAATTTCGTTTACTGCTCCAGCTAATTTAGCTTTAATTTACTCCATTGACTGTACCATCGCTTAGATGAAAAATTTATAACGGTGATAACTAAAGAAAATTACATATAAATAAACATATATAGAGCTTTCCATAAAACATTCTCGCAATACCTTACTAAATCATGAATATGAAGAAACAAAATCGTCAGAATGTCTCAGTTTCGGATATTTCAGAATCAAGGTAGAGTTGTGAAAACGGCACTCACCAATTTCCTTTATATTAATATTATTAATTATTATTATTATTATTATGATTCCCGACGCCTGGGTACAAAGGTTCCGCTCTGGAGGAATGCACGCAGCTGCGTTGTGACGAATCGAGATATGCTGTAAAATCGCGATGCTCACTTCGCGGTAGTCGCTTCGCTGATGTGCACCAATGCGCGGGGAGAAGCGCCCTTAACGACGCTAACTACCCTGCAAGAACAGACCACAAACACCAGAAGTATGGCGACACTTCGGAAAACTGAAAGTGTTTCATACACAGGTCAACTTGGGTAGTGCGTTTTTTAGGCGATAATCAAAAGTTCCTAAAATTCGTGCAAGTCCCCTTTAACGATCCGGTGGTAGAGTGTGTGTGGGGGGGGGGGGGGGGGGGGGGGAATAAAGCGGAATTACGTTTTACCGCCATCTTGGCGCAAATTTATCGCATCTTGGCGAGATGTGGCAATATGTATGACGCTAAGCACATTGGTGCAGTTTGGCGCAAATGCCGCAGCCATAACATCGCTGATGCAAGTGTGACAATCGGTCGCTTTTGGCCCCGACGGGCGAGACTAGATCTAACGACTCAGCCTCGTGAGCGGAGTACCCTACGCAAATAGACAGTGCCGTCCAGCTCACTTTCCCTGCGGTGGACCGGGGGGAAGGGGGCGCGCTTCATATGCCACTCATCAGTCTTTTGGAAGGCGAGAATCATTGGCAGCAGTCTTCATTTAGCCTATTACGGAGCTTAGACAAAACGCTCGATATTTGCGTACAGGTGTCCCGCGACCAATTTCCGCGACGCGCTTTCCTCTCGTCTTGCAAGCGTCCGTGCTCTTCGATAGAGAGGCAAAGCGGAAACAGAAGGTGCTGTAAAACAGGCCGCAGAGAAAAGGGGGGGGGGGAGCCAGCGCAGCCGGCGGCGAGGCCGTCGATGTTCCCCGCGCGAATCGTATGCAAATGTTTGAGCAGCGGAGCGCAGACCGAGGGCTCCTTTGAGACGCTGATGAAGCGCCCTCCGGGATTAATTCCGAGCAGCGAGCAATCGAGGGCCAAATGAAGGCGAGAAGCGGCCAGGCCCGCCAGCGCTCCTCGCCGAGGACAGACGGAAAACTTGCGCGCCAGATTGCTTTACAAGACCGCGGGGGGCGCAAAGCAAACAAGTGCCTAGACAAAAAAAAAAAAAATGATTCGGCGTTTGGTCGGGACGATGGGCGGACGATTTGAAACAGTCGGCCCCGCTGGCAAGGATCAGGAACGCGCGTGCTATGCGGTGGAGGGCATTCGAGAGGAAAGAAGAGGAGTTGACTTGAGAAACGTTCTTTGAAACCATGCAATGCTTTTAAAGGCAACCTTCTCTCTAGCGTCACGGCGTCGAGTCTTCGTATCACGCGATACCATGAACTCGTGGCACGCCAGGTCACGTGGCGTCAATTTTCGCGCTAAATTTAAGGTAGAAATGTTCGTGGCCAAGCCACACATGAATCCCGACAGATGAAATAAATAAAAGTCAATACCCTCGGGGCACGAGATACTCGCGCGCATGAAGACACGTAAACACCAGGAACCGGTCGGCTCCGTTTTGTTCCCTATCCCCACAAAATAAATACGCAGCGTGAATTGTCACTCATTGAAACGAGTGTTTAATGTCTTCTAAACGAATTTATATGATTGCTGCTCAGAGGAGCTGTGCAACGATTTTAACGTGGAAAGAATTTGCATATTTTACTTTCGACATTGTTCATCTGTAACAAAGGACAGAAAACAAATCTCCTTCCTTCGAAACGTTTCGATTCCGCCGCCTAATCGCGACGCAGAAATTAGCATATTTTCAGACGTGCAGCTGCGAGCGGTGGCCATGAGAACCACGCGGCACGACGTCAATGGGGGACTTGTAAAAAGATAGGCATTTGTGCAAATACTTGCTCGCTAAAAGGTATTTTTTCTATAAATCTTGTCGTTCCAACATAAATATAAATGCGTCAAAAACCTGGTATCATCGACAACACTTTTATTATGCGGAGTTTTAGTGGCGTCATCTATCCGAGGTCAACAAAACCGTCAGCTCTATCTGCTACTGCGAACAGCCGCCAGAAGCCGGAGGGGGGACAGGGGCAGAGCCGGACAGGGATGGCCGGACCCGGACGAGACTTTCCTCCTATCGCCTTGTTGATCGTGCTGCGCGGCTGCGCAAGCACATGGTCACGTGGTCGCGAACGTGTGAGTTCTCGCTGCTCACTGATGGCTCTAGAGAGAGAGCTTCACCGGAATTCCCCGCGTCCCCCATTCACGTCACAGCGCACGTGACTCAGAAGATGGTGAGGAGTTGAGAGGTGCCGAAAACCTAAATTTTTGTCAATTTTTAAAATAAAAACTAGGACATGCGAATTCCCCCCCCCCCCCCCCCCCCCCAAACAAAATCCTGGCTACGTGCCTGCTCTAAACATTCATATTCAAGATGCATCGATTTCTTCCAAGTTCGCATTTCATCCATAATAATAATAAAATACAAAAACAAAAACAAAAATTGCAATGGGACGAGTAGATTGTTAGAGGAAATGTACTTTCTAGCGGTAATTATATAAAAAAATATATATAATTTTAAGAGTTTCCCTACCAAAATTTTATAAATCCTATCGTCAGTCAATTGACAAAGCTTAGGCTGCGTTAGAATCCATAACTAAAGTGAGCCATTACACGTTTAAAGTGAAAACTAAAGTAAGGATTTCAACTCGCGTTCTCATTTTTGAATACTGATAAGAAATGTCAGAAGAATGTAAGAATAGGCTTTTCGCTTTAGTTTCATAAGCTGTTTCCGTTCACCTACAATCTTTGCACTTAAAATAATCTAAAACACCCCGATCTTAAAAAAAAAACGCACAAAGGTAGGAGATGAGCTTCGGCTCCGCAGCTCATTAAGACATAAACTGTCGTATTTTAGGCGATTGGGCCTCGAACTCTCACCTCTATATATGTATACTACTGGCAATTTAATGACGTATATGCGATACAGAAATATATAGACAAAAAAAAAAGAGCGAAAACTATTTACAAACTTTAATCAATCAACAGATGGATAGAAAGCGTTTTAATCAAGTGCGAATGATTTTTTTTCCAGCGAACCGATACGGAGGCGACGCCAGCCGAAGCCAGCCCACGAGCAGCGCTCAGACAGAACACGTAACAGGTTGAAGCAACAAAATGCAATCGAAGCATCTGGGAGCAGAAAAGTAAAGATCAAAAAGGGAAAGAAAAAATAAAAAAAAGGGGGGGGGGGGGAGGGAGCACAACAAGGAGAAAAGAGGAGCAATTTTTTTTTGGTGGAACCGGATAAAAAGGTAGGGCTTTTGGCTCACCGATGGAAACAAACGAACCAAAAAAGACAACAACAACAAAAAAAGTTCAGAAGAAAACAGGCCAAAATCGAACCAATCTGTGTCGCGAGGAGCTTCGCCGGCCTCAGGCAAAACAGAAAGGAGGGATAAGAGGCCAGAGAAGCTCTGCCGCGAGTTCTTGCCCATTCCCTCCAAGGGCACTTGAGCAATTTTGTTAGCTCCACCTTTCAGCACCTTGACCCATAGAGGCTTTCTTCCGTTTTACTCACAAGCTAGATTTTTCAAGATGAGTACACGGTATGTCAAAAGAACAGTGAAGCTAGTTAAATGATCATTTTACGAATAAAAACAAAATTCGCCTACTGTCACGGATTTCGAAAAGTCTTACTAAATACTACAATAACATTTTCTTCAGCAACAAACTTACTTGGAGAGAACAGCAACCACTGGAATCAAAGCCAACATATGCTGACAATCACAAAGGGTAAGAGGTAGATGAGCGGGTAGGAATCCGCTTATAAACAATCGTATGCGCACATGTACTTTGCTTGGCTTTGAAAGCCAAGCGACTCGAGCACTTTAAATTTTCAAAAGTGCTTGGAAACCTATTGTTTGTCCTCCCCAGTTTGTTTAAAGTAACCTGAGCTGTTTCAATCACAGCAAGTAACGGAGACGAGAAAGTAAAACTCAAATACTTTCGGCCAAATGAAAAAAACAAAAAAAAAAAAAAAAAACAGCATTAACGAAGGAATTGTGGGGTCGTGCATTCTTTACAAAATGCTGTCTGCTGGAAAACCTGCAGAGTGCTTTGGGAAGTTAAAAATTGTTAGGAACAAAGAAGCCCGGACCCTCTCGATGATTGCCGGACGGTTCAATCGATTTCGAAGCGGAGACTTTGCTGAGGTAAGGAAGCCTTCTGTGAAGGGCGGCCAAAACGGCAATCTACAATTAAAATATGACAGCTGTGAAGGATGCGGTTGAAAAAGATGGTCGAGTTACGCAGGAGAAAATGAACAAACTACTTCATATGGGATATCACGTCAATTTGGAGAATGTTAACATAAAAACTTGGTTACAACAAAACATCGGCCAAAGGGGTCCCTCACCAGCTGATACGAGAACACAAGACATCCCCTGTGATCTTTTGCTGCCAGTGCCTCTAAAAATTGAAGGAAGGCAAGTAAGTTGCTTGAAAGCAGGTTGCCACTATCAGTAAAACCTGTTTTTTTTTTTTTTTTTTTTTTTAAGGAACTCGTTTATTGAAAAATGTTTGAGACAAGAGAACATCTTCTGTGAGTAGTTGAGGAACAACTTTCTCTTCTGAAACCGGACGATTTCAAGCATTGTTTCGACCGTTGGATTAAATGAAGTTAATGAAGTTGATCTCTGTGAGGTGGAGATGGCGAATACAACTGTTATTACGTTTTTCGAGCGGCTGCAGGATAACAAGTGTTTTCGGGTTAGAAAACCTTCGAAAAATTCGTGTGTATTGTATTGAGCTGTCCGCATGTCAACCAATCACGTGCAACTTAATTGAGCAACATCCCGTATTTTGGTTCTTTGGTTCACCGCGGTTGTACTGTACTTCACGGAGTGCACCATGCCTACGTATGAGCTTCTTTTGCTATTCTGCGTTTTTATTAGTATGTCGAACAAGCTTCAAAAGTTGTCTCAAGGTGTGCCAAAACACTTACAAACTTTCGGCCTTTCTGGCCCATCTCTCGTTCTGCCTTTCAATGTAAAATAGCAGGGCATTAAACATTTGTGGCCAACCTCTTTGCAAATTGTTTTCTAATCAAACCACAAATTATAGTCCCCTCTGGCGCAGGCACCATCGTTCTTTTCCGGTCTCGGCGTTTTATCCTAAATATGTTCGACCATCCCACCATCTAGTTTTCTCCCTAACTTGGTTTTTGGAAATCACCTGTTCGGTCGAAGACGCTCTTAGTACTGTCTCGCATACATCCGGTACGCATTAAGCGCCTGGAATATAAAGGCGAGTCATTTGAGCATCCCTTCGTTTTCCACCTCTCGAAGAGCAAAAAAGAAAACACCGGAGGGCCTCAGCCGCTGAGCGCGACCTGCCGGGGTCAGAACGTGACGGCGGAGCCAATTTGAAGTTGATTCTTCACGGAGAGGAGGTCTCCGCCTATGGCCCGTTTCCGAACCACGCGGAGAAGGGTTATGAAACGTCGGCGTACTCAGGCGAAAAGCTCGGCTGTTGATGACTGGGCGCCGGGCGCACCGTCATTAGCAGCGGGCTCCGGTGTGATTGCGTCAGGCAGGAGATAGAAGGAGTGATGGATGCGTGCCGCGTTCCCGGTAGTCACTCGAGGCGAAATCGGGAAAAAGGCTGTCCTCAGGTGCGCGTCCGAGCAGCGTGATTAGGTGGGACGATGATACAACGTCCCTCCGAAGACCGCCCGAAAATTGAGAGCGATTCTCGGCGTTGAGCGCAGGCCTTCGTCGGATGCCGAGGGGTTCTCTCGAGTCATCTTGGCGCTCATCTGCTCGTGTCGAATCTTTCCTTGCTTCACTGAACGCGTCCATGCCAAAGACACCAGAAGGGGAATGTTTTAATCACGCAACTCTGCAGGTGCGATGGAAACTGTCAAGCGGCTCAGGGTCGCCACTTCGGCGGATATCAAACAACATTTCACCGTTTAAAAAAAGAAAAAAAAAAAGAAGACGCGATACAGCGAGCTCTGATTTAAACAGTATATAGACAACTATTTGCGCAGTTTGCAGAGTGATGCAATTTTGGACATTTTGACGAAGATGTCTCGACTCCGAAAGGTATACGTCAATTCACTCGTCGTTGTGCACTTCGGTGAGAGCGGATGAAATGTCCTTAAAATTACGCGACGCGTTTATTCGGACGTGGATTACTCCCATTTCAAACTGTGCCGTCGATCTGAAAGCTCGAAAACTTTGTGAAGTTTCCAGCCCAACTATTCTAGCACGCACGTAATGCCGCGCTGTGTCAAATTAGCCACCACTGAAAAAATATCATCAGCTTCTGACATGCAATGAACGACGGCGATTGCCAATGCCACCAGATATAAAGCATAATTAGACTGTTCCTTTTTCGAGGTTGCCATTTTGCTGCCAACCTAAGGGTACAGAAAAGTCGAAAACGAGGGCTACACGCTCTTTCACCTCGCCGCTAACGGTGGCAATTACGGTAGTGCCCATTGTACCGCAGAGAACAGGGGACTTCACAGCAAGGGAAATTCACCGGCCGTTTATCCAAATTATTGGGAGGCACGCAAATAAAGGTGGACAAATCGGCCTCATTCTGTTCTGGAAAACCCATTTTCTTATACCAAAGAACACAACAGAAATACAAGAAAAGGCGATGTGTCTCCGGCACGGGAGCAATTCCAAGCCGCGAGAGTTCCTTTCAGTTCATGTCGCGCAGAGATGAGTATTCTGCGAGGCATTCCTTTGTCCTCCAGTTTGAAGTCCATTGATTCGTCCGCGTACCGGCGTTAAGTGTTGGACCACACAAATGAGCGCCGAAGGTCAAATGGCGAAATGTTGGGTCGCCTCTGTGTGTTTCCTCAATCGAAAGGCGGCCTTTGTCACGGCAGGAGGCACCGAAGAAGAGAGGTCTGACCACGATCGCGTCATTTTTTGAAGAAACCACAAAATATTCGAATCTTGCAAATCAATAGAGCAGGTCTTTGCCGTGTGCAGAACAGGAACCACGGGTGCTTGCTCCTTCTCACAAGACCAACGCTTCGGAAGCGGCAGCCGCGAAGCCTTCGGACGGCGATCCTCCACGCGGGCGGGCGCCCGATGCGCTTCCCGCGAAGACTTGGCAAAAGTTCTTTTTTTTTTTTTCGCCTAAGACGTGCTCGGCTTTTGATCGAGTGCCCGGATGAGAAGCTGTGCCCCGCTACTCGGGCCCCGGGGGATCAGCGAGCTCCGAACGACGGCTTCCCGGCCACGGCCGCCGGGGGGCTCGCGTCGGACCCTAATCTAGACGCATCAGCCCCGGAGCGCTTCTGCTGAGGACCCGCCGGCGGACAATGCCGACAGAATATTCGCCGCTGGACGGGGACGAGTAGGAACGTGGAAGCATCGGTTCCATAAACGAAAATACACGCATTCCACAAATGACCCTCGGTTGGCAAAATCAAAATGTACGTTTATGACACCACGAAGTCCGATGAAAGGGGTAGGTTCGAGGTCTTAGTCTGACCGGCGTCTCCAAACCTCCGACGCCACAAAGGAAAGCTACCGACGGTCCGGTCCTGGCTAAGATCGGCCTGAAACTGGACCGAGGTCACTTTAATGGCTACGCTTTAATAAAATTTGGAGCGTCTACTTTCCGGCAAAGGGTTTGGGAGAGTCAATCACTGCAACCTCGGCGAATGTCGAGGCTGAAAATAAGTTTCAACCTAAAACGAACAGTCTGCGATGCGGCACTGAGCATTGGGAAACGTCAAGCTTATAAGGAGGAGGAGGAGGAATAAACTTGAAACTTAAAGAAAACGAACCAGAATTTTTATAATGTGGGGTCAGCCCGAAGGCTCGTGTATTTCATCTCAGAAATCCCGTGCAGCGTTCTCGGTGACACTGGCTCAAGCTCAATGTTTTAGTGACTGCTCTCCTCTTTCTAGGGTTGATGCAAATCAAGCGCTGCGCAGAATCACGCTCTCGGCACCGTGCCTTCGACAGCACTCCACACAACTTGCGAGTTGAAAAATCGATAAAACTTAGGTTGGGTCGAGTTCGTTCCCAACATTTTGAAGGTTACAAATCGCGAACTGAAACACTTAAGAAATAAGAAACAGGCTCGATAAAAGCAGGCGCCACTCACTACTGATTGTATTGGAGAAACATTCACTCAACCAGTATGTCGTTCATCATACTGGTATAAAAACCGTAAACCAATAACATTCAGGCTGTCTAGTATGACATCTAAAAAAATGCATTTCCATGGTCAGCAGAAAAATAGACGGCATGGTCACACCCTTTTTACCCGCGTTCTTGAAAAAGAAAGTTTCTACGATTTCTCTATCCGTCTTTTCGATGTAAATAGAACGAAAGACGTAGATAAATAGTTGAAGCTTTTTTTCTACAAGAACGCGGGTGAAGAAGGTGTGAGCATGCCACCTATTGTTTTGCTGAATAATGAAAGGCCTTTTTCGGATGGCTTCATATAAGACTCCCAATATGTTATCGGTTTATGCCATTTATATCGGTATGGCGACCGACGTGCTGGCTGGGTGAATGTTTTTTTTCAATAAAATCAATTGTAAGTAATGCCTGTCCTTATCGTACGCGTTTCTTATTTCGTCCTAGTTTCATTCAGTTCGCGCTTTTTAACCTTCCGAAGTCCCGCTTTGCATGCGGTGGACAGGCATAACACCAAAGAGGAAAGACACGTTTCACAGTATGCCAATCCGAAAGTGCCACCATTCCCTATCGAATCAGCGTGGTGAGGAATTACTGCGCGAGAAGTGCGCCCTCGTCGAAAGCAACCCGTATAGTCTGTGGCAACATCAGATCTGCAGACGACCTTCCGGCATACGGCAGACGCCCACTGCCTTCTTTCCTGCTTCAGTTGCGCGTGCGCCCAACTGTTGTCGAAGGTTAAAGCGCGAAACACATGTACGACGAAACCGTCCGATCCGACGTCCGACCGCGTAATACGACGGTCGGAGGCGAGGGTTTTCAACGCTCTCCGATGCTACGAAAACCCCCTCCCCCCAAGGTCATTCCGGCAGTCCGCACGTCGGATCGGAAGGTTTCGTCGTACATGTGTTTCCCGCTTAAACCTCGCACTGGAGGAGTAGCCCTCGCAGATCTTGAGTTCCGGGAATGCCTCAAAAAAGCCTTCCCATTTCTCTGTTGTGCGACGGCGTTTCTACGGCCCCATTGGTGCGACAGGTACAGCTCCGGACAGGACGACTAGGCTGAGTTCTGAAACGGCGCCATTGACGATACAGAACAAGATACGAATTCACGCTTTCTAAAGCGCCTTGATGGGCTTGGGTTCGTTTTACAAGCAGCGTCAAATGCGCCGTTTTGCAATGCCCGTGCCTCCTGCAGCCCTTGGAATCAACTAGGCCTATTTCGAAATGGACCTTTTTCCGAGAAGCGTTCTGCGCACGCGCGAGCGCCAGATGCCAAGCGGCGGAAGTCGGCACGAAAAATCGAGGAAATTCGGAAGGAGGCTGTGGATCAACGAGTAGAACACGTAATTGCGGCATATATATAATTGCGGTACACGCACACACACACAAAAGAAAAAGTAAACGGAAGGGAAAACATGACTTTGAGGTGGACGCCACGCGGATGCCCCTATTTAAAGTCGCGTTGGGCACGTGTCGCAGCTCAGAGAGCGAAGAAACTGGTAGCGTAGCTCCGATTATCCATTGGTAGCGCAGGTAGGTCACTTCCTCGATTTTTAGTTCGTAAAGCCACCGCCTGGTGCCGTCGGTATGTGGAAAAGGTCCATTACCGAAACATAAAAAAGAATGCAGGGAATGGTGTTCCACGCGCCGCACGCGCACGCCTTCCCCGTATAAAAGATTCGAAATAAATAGCCAAAGTAAAGCGTTGACGAACGCTCGTGCAAAATGCCATTTGTTGTATGGTTTTGCTCTAGAAGAGTTACTGCTGCAGACTCCGGCACGTACGGCGCGTGGAGCACATTCCCCTGCAGTCTCCTTGATGCTCGGGTAATTTCGCAATAGGTCTATTGCGGTGCAGCACTCGCTCGTGACAAGTGTGCGGCGTGTTCGCACAACAATAGCTGTCTCTATTCTTTTGTAATAAATTACAAGCGTGAATTTGAATAAGGGTCTTAAGCGCCATCAGATGCCCGGCGGCGCCTACATTTCTAAAAAAAAAAAAAAAAAATCTATATAATTTAATAAGGTGTTGTCACCTTTCGAAGTATACTCGTGTGGGTGTCGGCATTATAAGCTTCCTCGCGCTAGTCGTGTGCAAGAATATACATGGCTTGCACATGACGTCATCACGTTATTTTGGGGGGGGGGCCTCGGTCATTTCTACGCGTTCTTAACTAGACGAGTATTTCGACGGCCTGCAGTGGATGCAGAAGGTACGCCTGGTGGAGCGAAAGGCCACCCGAATGGCCGCTGATGCGAAGTCAGTGGAAGTCATCTATGGGATGACTAAGTGCGAAAACACTGCATTTACGCTATCTTCATGATCGGTAAGGCAAAAAGATGTCAGCAAACATGGTCGTACATCCCACGAGACAACTGTTAAAAGAAAACAAGGCCGCAGTAATATCAATGCCGACAAAATGGTCCTATAGGGTAATCAGGTAGTGGTCCCAGTTGAGCTCGGCGTGCAAACGCCAGAGCTCAGCGTGCGTGACATTCGCGCATTAGAAATGCGAGCGAAAGCACCCGGCCACACGTACGACAATGGCACGGGGAACAGGCCTATATGCTTCCATGGAACGGTGTGTAAACGCTGCCCGGTCTAGTCGCGTCCATACCACGGATTGTCGTGTCGCGCTTGCCCAAATGTCGATGCATTTTTTTTTGGCAAGGCGAGGCCGAAGTTTGGTCTTTCCACCGGAATGCACCCAGGAAGACCTTATGGCTCCCGCGCACGCGAACCGGAATTCACGGGCAGAGTGCAAACTCTCGGGCGCCAGATAGGCAGCAACGCCGAGAAGACTCGCTCCCAACACAGCGAACAAAAATGGAGCGAACGCGGGAGCGGCTGGCGAGGACGCCGGAGTCCCAAGTGGAAGCAGTTGGTGAGCGGAAATGGCCCCGGTCATCGTATATAGAGTGAGCGGCAAGTAGCCGCCTCGAGGGATAGAGAAGGGCTCATCGGGGCTTCGCCAGGAGACAGTCTAAACCTACACGGGTCCGGAGAAGCCGGGATCCTCACTGGACTCGGAAAAAAAAAAAAAAAAAGAGAAACAAGACCGAAAGAGGACAGGCCCGAGTAACATTAGGAACATCGCTTGCACCACGTGCCGCCCCTTCACCTCGGGCGTCTCGATACGTTTATTACGTTTATCCCGGAGACAAGTGGATTAGACAACACGCCCATCGTCTGACTCGTGAAAACTCAATCGGTCCATCCATTACCTCGCGAAGCAGTCTCGTCTCGAAAAAAAAAAAATTACTGGCTTTCTCGGATGGGCCTTCCTCGACGGTTGCGTTCGTTTAATACTGAGCGACGTCGATTCGGGGCAGAACGTGGAAAGCGAGTCTCCAGATTTCTCGAGGGGTCATGTCCCAGAGTCGCAAAAGGTGCTTCGCGGTACCCCAGCAAAAAACAACGTCGTCGACACGAGCCCGGTGGGACGGCGTCCAACGCCACATTCTTCGGGCCGGCTGAAAGAGCGGCTCCGTAGAGCCGAGCAGGCGTCAGAAACTGCCGCGCTCCCCCGAAGCGGAGTGCGCGTCGGTCGAAAATTTGCGAGGAGTCATTCCGACAAACGCCGATTTATTAGCGGCAACGAGAACGCAGCGGCGGCCCCGTAATGACCGGTCCGGCCAGCCCCGGCCGCAGCGGGACAGCCCCGGGCACTCGATCGCGCACTTAGAGACTCGAAATTAAAAGCTCCCGCGTCTCCGAAGCGAGCTCGATCTAGCCGGGCCCAGACGTGCACGAGGCCGAGCCCACCCGAGGGGCAGGCAGCCTACAACAGTCGCATCTAGGCTCGGTTCTTCTCGCTTCGGGTTGAGCGCCATTTCGAAGCGGCCGCACTTCGGACGCAGCTGGGATCGTGATAGCGGCCTAGACGGCCAGAAGGGCCAGCGAAGGGTCGACCAATTAGAGGCGACCCCTCGGATCACGATCTGTCCATTAGGCGTCGGATGCCTTCCTCGACTCTCGCGCGCCGGGGGATTCTGCCCCCGCCCGGCCACCAGTCGCTCGGGTCGACCGTCGCCGCATTTTGGGGGCCGCCAGCGCCGTCTTCATTGGACCTGCCGGTCAGAAGGAAAAGAAATCTGTCGAGGTAAACGGCCGCCCCCGCCAACCCCTTATCCCCCCCAAGTCTTAACTCGCAATACTTTGCTGTGCTGCGCGCTTTTTTGTTTCTTACAGAAAGAGCGAAAATTCTCTCCGAACGCGGTACCTTCTTGCAGCAAACTGGTCAATTATGGCGGTGCTACGCCGCAGAAACTATACATTATGCGCGGTTGTTGGAGGAAAGGAAATGAGAGGAAGAAGAAAAAACAAATATTCGTAAAACCGCACGCAAAATAACGACGCAAAGTCAGAATCTTGCGTGTGGCTGCGATGCTAGAACCAGGCACACCTGCGGCTTTCGCCTTTCGTGCGAGTGCATCTGCGTGTGCGCGCGTCGAGGCGCGTTTTATTGACAGACCGCCCGTCTCCACCCGGGCCTCCGCATTGGTGTCGAAGCGTCTTGGACGCAGAGAAACTGCAACGGCGCTGCCCCCCTTCGGCGATTTTACGACGCCGCTCTTTTTCTGTTTCTTTAGGCAGTCGTTACGTGCGGTCGGACGCTTCCACCGTCCTGCTTCCTTTTAATTCTCTCCAGGCGTGTGCGGGGTGCGAAGGTCGCTCGGCGCATGCGTGGTGCTGCGCAGCGAGCCACTTAAGCGTCTCGCGCGGCCCTTGCATACCAGATGAGCCCCGGGCCTGCGCCGCCGCCAACAGCTTCGCTCGCGGACCGCTCCGAGCGCGTGGGGAGCGGCAGCCAGGCAGGGGAGAAGAAACCTCGTTAAATCAGCGTCTTCCCGTCCCTCTAATCGCCGCCCGCTGTCCAAGAGCGGAACGTCTGCCGGCTGCCGGCGCCGTTGGCCGTCTGGCATTCGTCAAATTCAGTCACGTGACCCCCCGGTTCCACGCGCCTATAGTCAGGGTTCTGGGTCAAACAAAAAGTGGTGGTCAAGCGCCGAACCCATATGGCGACTCCAGCGAAATCGACGCCACGTAGCGGTAACCCCGAGAAGCTCAGGAAAGGGGGTCGTTTCAACTCTTTCGTCTGCTATCGCTGCTTGGTTCTCGTAGGCAGCATAGACACAAACGTCGTTTCCAGTAATTATTGTTATGCTTCCGCCGTGTCATTCCTATAAAGTTCGTTGGAGTCGCGAATAGCTACTCCTGGTCTAATGCGACAAAGGGCAGCCACACGGAGGGCTAGCCACTGTGATGCCGCTTAGCCACAAAAGATGGCCGATCGTGGGAAGGCGTTAATTTTGGGTAAATGAAGTGTTCCCGGACACACGTGCTCACCGGTCTTGCGTAACTTAAATTAACTACGTGATATGTTACTGGACTTCCGTTCCTAATTTTTTAAAACATCGACCATAGTGCTTTTTTTAACTTTTGGCACGGGTAAAGATTTTCGCGCTTCAGTCTCTCGCAGGTCTCGGGTGTCCCAGCAAATCTATTGCGTCACGCTAGCCATGTCTTTAGACCGAGTTTCTGCAGCGATTAAAAATTTAACCATTACTCGGTGACCTTTACTCGATTATTCAATCGCGTAGCGGGTCTACTAAAGAGGCTGATGGCATTCTTAAAGTACAGATAAATAAATAAAAACATACAAATTATTTGTTTGAAAGACAATAGCTAGAAGTATTACTGTTGCATCCGTAAAATTACACGATATTTTAATGACGCGATTTGGCAGCTACCAGGTACTGATTTAGCAATTAAAATTGAGAGATATCATATTCTTCATTTACCTAATACAAATTAAAAAAAAACGACAGTAGAATTAAAAAAAAGAAAGCGTGGTACTTTACTGGTCTATCATCACGGTGAATAAAAAAACCAGATGATTTATATCCTGATTTACAGTACTCTAATTTTACTATAACGATATAAATTAAAATTTCCCCCCTTGAATAATTCCCAAAATACTTCTTATCGCCGTTTGTATATCGTTTGATGCTTTCTATATTCATTTGTTTTGTATTACATCAAAGGATCAAGCAAAAATATTTATGGAAGGCGGAACACGACCGAAAGGCGGCGCTCTTCTGAGCAACTCGGAGCATTGAGCTTTTTCTGTACATTCAACTTAGTTCGTTAGTTCAGTAATGTCCTGCTGCAAGCTAAGCAGAACGCGAAATAAAAGAAGCAAAAAAAGATTTTTCACTCTAACTAAATAAAATCAAGCTGCATTTGCTCTAGTATATAATGGGTTCGGGATCAGAAAAAAGTGGTTAATTGAACTGTACAATAAAAAAGTTTAGATTTGCAGAAATTTTTTCCTCCGCATTGTTTAAAGTCATTGGACGGATTAGCCAATCAATCGGCTATGTTTAAAATACATATAATAATAAAGAATAACTTTTTTTTAGTTACGGTGATTTAAATTAAATTAACCTGATTGATATAAAAGAAATCGTATTTAAATAAAATGAATATGGTTTTCTCATTAAAAAAAATAGCTATTTTGTTTTGTTTGTTATTCTCTGAAGTCATGCTACATGAAAAACGAATCATAACGTCCTTGGAAAGGGACATTGCAGGAAGCTGAGCAGTCAATATCGTCATTAGATAAGCTGATAAGCTGAGGACAGGTTTTCAGAAAGACACTGATTGGTGAAAACGGGAAACTAGGCAAGATTAAAAATATGGTAGAACAGATTTATGTAAAAAGGATGTGTGCTATTCTGCTTGTATCTCCCGATTATATCACAAATAATAGTGCATACGAGCGCGTCGAAGCCGGTTCCCGCGTAAACGGTATATAAAATTCCACCTTTGACCGATTAAAAATTAGACGGCGATTAATAGATTAATCAAGTAACGTGTAGATAAATCGATTATTTCACGTTCGAACTTTATGGTTATATCTGAATGTGCAGTGCCTTTGAAATTCCGATGAGGCCCGATAAAGACAACGCACGAGCAGAGAAATCATCAGATATCCCTGATCGGTCAGAGTTCCAAGGAAGTAGTGGTAACGCTGTGGAGCTAAATTTATGTGCCGCCTTTCGTCTTAGCAAAACTACAATTAAGGCCCGTTCATACTCTTGCAACCGAGTACGACCGAGAGAGACGAGACTCGTTAAAACCTCTTAAAATTTCTTAGGACGAGAGAACACACTGACACTCTGGCGCCATCTATGCGGTGACTCTGGAACTGCATTTCAGAAGAGTGAAGGTTTTGCGGTATTTCCGAGGTCAAATGTGCGTAAAACCTATGAGAAGGGCTCGTTTATAACGTTGACAAAATTTTTTTCGAGCCAAGAAAGAAAGGATTATACGCGAGAGAAATAGAAAATATGCCGGACCACCAAGTTTACACTGCTACCCAATAGATGGCGCCAGTGTGTCCTCTGGTTGTAAGAGGCTTCAAGAAACCCAGTTCTAAGAGGTCTCAAAAGTGTGAACGGGACTTAACTTCTCTACTGCCAATGCGGAGAAAAAAAAAAAAACTCAAAGAAGAAGAAAAAAAAGAGAAAAGGAGGAGGCTCTTGTTCCCCAAAGGGAGGTCCTTGCTCTCCCCTGCACCCGACGCTCGCAATGTTCCCGGGCGGAAGTGGAGCCGGTGCAACAACCTCCGTCGTCGGACCTTCGCGTGCGGGTCTCGCATTTCGGTGTCAGTGCACGGTCCGAGCAGCGATCTTCCGGGAAGGTCACGGAAATGCGCCCTTATCATCCGGACTGGGGTTTGGAACTTTGGACCGAAAACATAGTAGTCAAACCATATCAGTTTTTTTTTTTTTTGAGTGCCCCTCTTCACCAGGAATAAACGAAATGAACTTGAAGGATCGTGTCATTTAAAGTTTCATTTTCTTGCCACCACCGGGTGTGGACCTGCGGCCTGCCCTGGTCACCGGACCCTCCGGAGTTAAGTAAGGAAAACCAATAGCAATGCTTCCTATCCGGTTTTGTTTTCAGCGCTGAATTTCAACTGAATTAAGGTAAAGGGATCGATAATAACCAGGGTTCAGTGTCTTGGCTGTACGTATACATACACCGAAAACCGAAGGTCACGATTTATCGGTATACCGATAAATCGTGACCAGTGACCCCCGGTCCAGTTTTACCAAAGTCGGAAAAAAATAAACGTATTAGATCTGCCCATAAAGGGTACTCCGGCGAGTTTTCGAGCCACCCCAACAATCTACATTTTCGGAATTACCGGTCTTTACCCTTTCCGGTAAGCTATTCAGTATCGCGAATTTCAGAATAGTTACGGGAAATTGACAAGTGAAAACGATGCCAAAACCAACATTCAATTACACACGCTCTTTTCAGTACCGTGACGTCGAGGGAAGGCATGCCGAGCGGGCACATCAGAAACGAACGCTGCCGAGCATTTGTTTCGTTCTGCTGCGCGGGCGCTGGAGCGAGCTTCCAAAGTATTCATTTGACACAATGAAACTGCTTCAATCAGTTGGGAACAAAGTTCACAGTCGAAAGGAGCGCTTTCCGCTGACGGCACTTTTCCATTGTTGCCAGTAGAAACTTTCACTCTGGAAAACACGGTGAGGACCAATATTGTAAATTCAATAACTTCGAGAAAACTATTTTGACTTAATAGTTGAGTTACTATTTCAGCGATGTTTGTTGGTCTGATTAGCTAATTTTCGGGCAAATCCAGGACTACGAAAAAAACGCCAAAGTACCCCTTTAAATAGGGGGGGGGGGGGGGGGCGGTGGCAATCAGTTCGTCGAACGACGTTTCATGGACAAATCGTTTCGTCGACACTGCGATGTTTCATCGACAGATCGTTTCGTGAAAACAAGCACCCGCTCGTTTCATCGACAGATGTTGTGACGTTTCGTCGACAGCTCGCTCTCCCAGCTCCTGGCTCCGCCAGCTGCACCTCCTCGCGACCTCTGCGCCTGCGCGGCGCGCGGCTTGTGTTGGATGGATGGATGGATGAAAGATGGCCGACTGGGCCAAGTATGGCGAACCAGTGCGCAGCCATCTTGCCTCACCCCGACAATTGTTTCTTTCAATTTCTTTTTCTTTTTTTTTTTTTTTTTCTTTTTTTTTTTTTGGGGGGGGGGGGGGGGGGCACCGATCGCACTGATTTCGGAACTTACGATTTATATGGTTTCGCTCGTGTCTTTGCCCGAACCTTTGGGGAAGCGTTGTCAAAGCCGGGAAGTTTTGTTCTCGACCACTCTCCTTTCTCAAATTAGATTTTTAAAGGGATACTACAACGAAATTTCGGCGCTCATTTTTTGTTCTATATGTCTTCAAAAGAGCAGTATCACATGGAACATACCAATATCTTGTTAAAAAAGTCTCGAAAAGGAATTTTAAAACGAATTAAACGATTAGCAAAGAGCACCTGGTGGATGTCGCTAACGCCTCGCTTGTAATGCTCGTCTAGGAACCTTGACAGCTAGTGACGGAGGTTGTCTCGTCTCCGGCCACGACGAGCGAAGGGGGGAAGGAGGAACTCCCCTCTTCCCGAGAATCCCTTTTGTGTGTCGCAGAAGTCGCTGTTGTCCCCCTAGAAGATTATAGAAGATTAAACCGTCACTCAAAATTCGTACAAAAGCAGCCGCTTCGGTGGCTGGAACGACTAGGCCATTTTCTCGACGTCATCCTCGCCGTAGCTTTGCTCGTCTTGAGACGACCTACGTCACGATTGCGTTGGATGTCACGTGCTCTAAGCTGGGCCTTCTCCGAGTGCTTGCCAGAGTGGGCCGTTTATAACGATAAATACAGCCAACAGGATCAAAATACAAACGTGCGATTGTCATTTACGGATATTGTGGATCATATTCAACCTATTTTTGAACATGACGGGAATATTTCAAATTTCGTTGAAGTATCCCTTTAAAACATTCAGCATGATGCGCTGCCCTTGAGGGCTACGCTTTCGGCAGCGTACGTGATCGAGGTGTCTGCACGTCATCGAATGCAACCGTTCGCGGGCAGGCCGCCGGCACTCCGACTGTTTTGAAAAAAGTGGCAGGATCGTTTCCAGAGCAAGTGTATCTTTCCGCGCGTCGCGTATTTTGGTACAATCCTCAAGAGCCACCTGAACACAGCATAGATAGCCCACACGTCAAAACACTGAAGCTCTTAAAAAAATTGAATGAAAAAACGAGGCCTGTTTGCCGGTGCACACAGCCTTTCTACCGTTGAAAATGGCATAAAATCGGTTTTTAAGCGAATTGGCATCTGAGCTTAGCCGCAAGCAATACGCCTCGCAAGTGGGCTCATTTTCGTCTTCTGCGCATGAGAAAGGAAGTAGCGGTGACGTCAGAACGCCGCGTCCTGATTGGCTGATCGTGACCCCCTATTGAGCGTCGTCTGCTCCTTTGCAACGTCGTCTGCTCGCAACATCGTCTGCGTCTGTCTTACCTTTCCTGCGACTTTCGGAGCGAACTCGACTTCGCCTTTAAGGGAGGGCAGACGAAATAACTCGAGCAGTACGTTGTTTTCGTCTAACAACTAGCAGACGCGCATCAAGGAGGGAAGTCAAAGGACTCACTGGCGAGGTGTCCCGAGGCGCCGAGGTTTGTTTGCTTAGTGTCCGCAAGTTCCCTCCCAAATACTTTTTACCTCCATTCGTGTGCGGCGAGACCCCTCACTCTTTAACGGCGCCGGCGGGTTGGCGCAGTTAACGTCGTCTGCTTTACGTCTGCTAGTCAAAGCGATGGCTGCTTTACCTTTCCTGCGTCTGTCGGAGATTCGCCGCTTTTTCACCGGCGAGAGTCACCGTTGCCTCGGGAAACAAGGAGATAACAAGAGGAAGAAATTGACCTCTTAATCTAAAATTGAGGTCAGCGATCAAAGTATAACACGGGAAGGGTTCACAAGGGTCGCGCGGGCATATTCCATTCAGCACGTCAGCCGGTCGTGGGCAGACGGTCGCCGAGTCGCGGAGTGCCTGCTAGGCCTAACTGCCCAGCTCGTTTGGTCGCGTTCGGTGGAATCGTCGCCGTTGGAGCTTTTCCCCGGTGTCTGCGGATCCAGCGTTCTTGTTCGTCGTGCAGTGTTTCAAGTAATTTTTACTTTCTTTTTTTTTGCTGCTTGAAGTCAGGACGCGTGAGAAGCTCACGTAGAAAAATAAACGTCCGTGGGTCGTCGCGACCGCGACGCTGTCGGCCATGCTGACTTGATCGTAAGAAGTGCGTAAGACAGCTTCGGAGCTGTCGTAGGATTTCGCCGTAACCTGCGCAAAGCTTACGAAAATTTCGCTTCGTGAATACGAATTTGTTCTTAAGTTTTGTCTTACGCACATTTTTGGCGTAAGATCGTTTCGTGAATCTGGCCTCTGCACTTCCGAAAGTCGCAGGAAACGTAAGACAGACGCAGACGACGTTGCGAGCAGACGACGTTGCAAAGAAGCAGACGACACTCAGATAGGGGGGCTCGATCAGCCAATCAGGGCTCGGCGTTCTGACGTCACTGCTACCCCCTGCGCAAGGAGCAGACGAACTTGCCCTCCGCATAAAGTTTGAAAGAAACTGAGCATATCGGCTACGCGTAGTTTACTTTACGGCGATAAAACACGGTTGTTTTCTCCTCAAAACACCGGGTATTTAACGTACTGTACTTACCAGACCGCATACGATTTTTAGACTTTAGCATATTTAGCTTGATATTAAATAACACTATAGTTCTGCATATGTTATGTCTTTAATAAAATTTTGCATGCACATAAACCAATTTGTGACCAAAGAACATGAGATTTGGACTCCGCTCCTTTATGCAAAGAGCTGGGCCACGAACTTACCCCAGGTATCTGTCTGCTGGCATCGATAAAAGAACAATTGAATGTTGCGTGTGAGGACCAGTCGGCTGCTGCCGACAGATCTCGTCTAGTGGTATCTACCGCCTCCGAGGCCTTGGATGTGGCGGCTGCTCGAGAGAAGCTATATTATACATTAAGTTGCACATTTTATATCAACTAGGGTTTACTTCGCGTAATAAGACTAAACTTGATGTAACGTCTTATTTATATGTTACCAATTCTCGTGTTTTTCTGTTTTTGCATTGCAATGTAGCTTTTTTTAGGTTTACTCGCGGGCAGCGTGCTCGCGGTAGTGCGAGTGTTACTGGTTTTCGTGTTTTTGTTATTTATTTTTATTTGACATTGTTGACAGCCCCCTTATTATGTAATGTCCTTTTTAAACGGCCCTTAAAAATAAATGACGATGAAACGAGTGCGACTAAACAGCTTTCTCGCGTATAAGCCGCAGTAGCCAGTAAAACACCGCATCACTTTTCCTTTTGACTAATTGAGGGTAATGAACATGTTTAATATCAAGTGAAATATTAGGGTTGTAATGTTGCAATAAACAGCTGCAAGTTGTATTTTTGTTTAAAAATAACCAATATAAAGAAAAAAAATCAGTGTTTACGCCCTTTTCCGCAACCCACCATTGGAACGAAGTTTTGTTTTGCGCCTACGCCTATTTTTCTCCACCGTTTTTTTTTTTCTTCCAGTAACTTTTGGTTTCATAAAAGGGCATCGGAACTTGCAAATATCTGAATAGGCCGCGCGCGAAGTCCTGCGCGCTCTTACTTATTCCATGTGGCACGGATGAGAGCGAGAGGATAGCGCAGTTGCTCACCTTGGAGAGCCACTGCGCTAGGCATCGTCTTTGTCATCTCTTACAAGCGCTTGTACCTTAAGTTTCCGGCATTCCTTTCGGAACAGCAAAAAAAAGAAGTTTGTCGACGAAACGTTTTACGGTGGTGCTGTCGACGAAACGATTGTCGACGAAATGTCACAGTGTCGACGAAACGTGTGTCCATGAAACGTGTGTCCACGAAAAGTTGTCCACGAAACGTAATTCCACGAAACGAGTTTCGACGAAATGATAGGGACCCGGGGGGGGGGGGGGGGGGGGGGGGATCAAGTTTCAGGGGGATCATATCCGGCACGGCACTGTCCGCAAGGCTGTTTCGCTTCGGTACCATGTACAGCCCTTATGTGCCTTCTTCTCTTATCGGTGCCGGAGTGTTTGCCAGGTATTCTGCTGCTCAAGCGCATGTTCCCTGCAGGTTAGGGCATCCGTGTGTCCTCTCAACTTCAACACAAGCTCCGATACACGCAAATTCATGTTTGACACAAAAAATAGACACCGAAAGCACCGAATCTAAAATTTTACCTCCCCCCCCCCCCCCCGCACACACACAAAAACACACACACAAAAAAAAAAACACATTTGAAAACAAACAAACTCGGGGACATAGTACTATAATGTTTGCAGTGTTAATGTTGTACTTCAGGAGAAACTATGAGCTGATTTAGTCCTTGTTTCTTTAACGTACCTGCCAGTTTGTTTCTTTGTTCTTAAAGAGCCTAAGAATGGGATGTAAAGTTGAGGTCCCATACCTCCTTTTATTTTACCCAACTGAGAGATAAAAGAGTTCGCGGATACAGCAGGCGCAGAAGAAGGCCAGATTGTGCGTTTCAGCTCATAATGTCCACGAAAGTGTCGAACCGGTCATTATTCCGGTTCGATCCGGGTTCCAGATAATAGCTTTTTTTTTTTCCTTTCCTTTTGTTTTGGTGTGGTTTAGTTATACACGCGAAATATCGGTTCGGTTACCGGTTTAAGCAAGCGCGAACCGGTTCAAATTGATTCATAATTTTACATTAGATCACGGCCGCCTAATCGTTTCCTGCGGTTTTTGTTGAACATGCGCTGCTTGCTGTAGCCAGACACAAAAATGAAGTGCGATGTTTCTGTCGCACAAACATACACAACGGAATGAGAGAAGGGCTCGTATGGCGGTTCGCTCCACATTTGCGAACTGGGTCACCGCACATACGATTACTGCTTGTGACATAAAACGAAATGCAAAGAAAAAAAGCTTGCCGTGTCAATGTTTTTTGTAACATGCCACAGATTGGGCATTAAAAACGATTAGTCCCTATATAAATCCAGAATTTGAATCATATGCGAAAATAACTAGAAACACGCATTAGCGGGAAGTCGCCTTGCAAATGAGTATCGTATTTACTCGAGTAATAGCCGCACTATTTATGAACAAGGTCCTTGTATCTACTTTCCCACAAAACACATATACAGCCAATCATTGCGTTGCGCAGAAATAACATAGCGAATAGCCAGATCAAGAACCCGATTCTCCATACAAATGCAATCTTCACAGATGGTATCTTCGCACGAAGACGTTATCTCTGTCCTGTAAACAGCTGGAATGATGTTGCCGATCGCGGTGACTGGAAATCTCCGTGCTCCGTGGAAAAGCGAACCCTCAGGATTTCTTCATAAAGAGTGTGGCTAATACTCGAGTAAATACGGTGCTTGGACTGCAACCAAGGAGTACAACATCTGAGGGAACCGTGTAGAGTTAAGGTTTGAAAATCAGGCGTAAATTATTTCAACGTAAAAAACACAAATCCAATGTCGGGGAATCTAGAAATGCAAACACAACCAGGACATTATTTTATGTAGTGTTGGATTTAAGTAAGGAATAACTGATTTCAAAACAAAAATTTAATGGAGCCACACATCGAAATGCGCCGAAAATAAATTTCTAAGCAAGAAAGTAGCCGCGAAATGCTAGCGCATCATATTTAAATTCGATCGGGCAAAGACATCTGAACGTCTATTGGCGACACAGTGTGTTAAAAACGCGCGACCAGTTACATCACCGGTAAGCATTTTGTAAATAGCAATCTGCAAAAACCGTCATTTCTTTTTTTCCAGGGTAAATAGCGTGTTTTCTTCAATAAACCATCGGTATTCTTTCAAGAAAGCGTTTTTATTAAGCGAGAAAGATGGGAAAGAAAAGAAAATATTTCAAATGTGCGCAAACAAAGGGGGGGGGGGGGGGGAGAGAGAGAGAGAGAGAGAGAGAGAGACGCGCCCGCCTTCCAGCGGCGGAACCAGCCAAGCCAGCCAGCTCTTTCAGCTGACTGAGCGCTTCCCCGGAGCGTGCGCGCAACGCTTATTTCTGCGATTTGAACCTGCCTTGCGTCCTGTGCTGTTCTCGCCGTTCGGTATGGTGCTTTCGTGTTTTTGTGTAGGGGTGTGCACAACGCGTCCGTGCATTCGACTGGGCGAGTCTGTACGTGGACGGCTCTACACGTTAGCATGAGAAGCTTCGTAGGCTTAACGAGACGGACGCCCTTTCACGGGGTGCCAGCCAAAGCATGAAGCTCGATAACGAAGGAAAGATAGAGAGAATTAGAATTCAGGACGACCTCGTGTATGAGCTATATGTACGATCATGTGCTAGTCGCATCTCGCCGGCAGGCGTTCCCACGCTCCGAATGACAAACGCCAAATGTAGAAGCAGTGTGCAATGAGAACAGAGTTGAAGCCCCAAAATGTTTCTTCGGAGTGCGCTACGATTTCTAACGCGTAAACGGCGTAATTTAGGGATCGTCCGCTCCCTTCGCTGTTCTACGTAAGTGAACGCGAAAGGCTGCTGCGAAACGAGAGTGGATCAAACCCCACGAAGCCGGACGGCGGCTGCCCTAACAAACGCAACATTGTGATTTTTTTTTCGGATTTTTGTATAACATTTGGGAGAAAATAAATACTTATTTGCGCTTGTTATCTCCAGCATTTGCCTTAAGTTTTTTTTTTATTTTATTTTTCAAACTTATCGCAGTGCAAAAAAAAACGTTTTGCTGCTTTTAATGCGAAACATTCTTGTATACCTCTATCGCTATCTAACTGGCGTCGCAACAAAAAAGGAACTGAACGCGCGGCGCTCTTTCCCATTTGCACCTGCAGGCTACGATAAAGCAATCACTCGAAACCGATATCGAAGTAGCGGGCTGCAGTCGCGGCGACGTCAATGATCGCGTCCTAGACCGTTTATAAAACGCCGATCTTGAGGCACTCGTCGTGTCAGATGAGATGGGTTCCGCAAGCATGCACAACCCAGGGAAGAGGCTCCTCCTCGAGAGGAAACGGCGGCCGCCGAGCGTCGCCGGCCTACGCAACGAAGGCGGACGATGGGAGGCAGCGGCGCGCGAAGAGATGCGGGAAGCCGATGGACAATGGCGCGGCCGCCAAACTGCCTAGTTGTATAGGTGACGTCGTGAGTCTTCGTACACGATGCTCGCAGATCGTAGACAACCAGCGGACAGGTGTCTGCAAGAATCTCATAATTTTAATTCGGTGATAACTTCCAAAATAAGTTAAATTTCCGGGAAGAAAAAACAATTTTTTCCTCCGTGTTCTTAGCTAAAACATCATTCAGTCGGTCGGTCGGTGGTCGGACGGTCTTCTGGTAGACGGTTCGGGAGGCGGCGGGTGAGGCGTCACTCCCGGGTTTCGGCAACGTTATGTTTAACGAGAATCGAGTAACCTTAGACCCGCACCCGTGAAGTCTATTTACTCGTACTGTGGCGTTTTGTGCCCCGTACCCGAACCCACTTTCTCGCGCGGCCCAATGGGCACTTCCTTCTAGTAACTTCAACACCGGGCTGTTGAACGTGTTCGGAGCACGCGCACTGGCTCTCTTTTGCGGAACATCAGACATTTCACAAGCCTAGTGGCTCAGTATTTATCGGCTGGCTGATGAGCGCTAGAAAGATCGGTACGCGCCTGTATATATCATCCTCCTCACTCTTGCAACATCTACCATATGACTCTGAAGAGAGTCAAGGAGGAGCTTAGTTGCACGACGGTATACAGTCAGTTCCCAGAATCGTTTTCGGCGTCGCGTTGGCCACTGTACATCTTGGCGACGGGAGCTACCCGCGAGGCCAATCGGAGCTTAAAGCGCCTTAAAGAAATAACAGAGAAAATAAAGAAGGCTCGAGGAAAAGAGATGGGATTATAAAGAGCGAGCCTTCCGATGTATTTCCAAGATGGTCGTCGCGCACTTGCGGACCTGCGGACGTGAGGACAGCGTCTCCCGGGGAACCGGCCTTCGCTTATGTTAATCGCGGTCTCGTTTGGACGGCGCCATCCTAACAAGCAGGCCCGGCAAATGATAATGAAGCGGCCGGCTATAAACCCGCCGAGGGAGGACGCTCGCCAGGGATGCGGCCGGCCGCTGGAGATCGCACAAAGCCCTGGCGGGGGGCAGCGGGGCGTGGTCGCCCAGCGAAGCGCTCGGAAAGAGCAAAAGTTTCCTTTCCACTCGTGGTCCTGACAGCAAAGAAGATACGAGTAATTGGGACGTGCAGCGTTAAACTGGAAACCCTCGATGCGCTCGCTTTTTCGGGGGTTTTCTAGCACTCTTTTTTTGGGATGTCTAGCGTTTTTACTTTTTGGTTTTTGTTTTTTTGGTTGAGAAATTTGCGCTGATCCGCTTATCGAACGAAAACTTGAAAGTTTCTCTTTATGTAGACCCGTGGAAAACTAAGTAAATCGGGAAGAAGGGAGCAAAAATAAACTAATTAACGTCCCTTTGGAAAATCGCATGGGGGAAAAAAATATTCTTAAGGGAGTCAACGAAAATGAATGCGCGCGCAAGCAAGCTATCAAAGCTATGGACGTTAAGGGATTTTGGTTTTAGCGCAAACAGTGTGTGGAAATTTTGAGAAAGTTGGTTTTCCGTGCGCTTTCTTTTTCAACATACCCGTCGAGACACAGCTTTTGTTTGGTGTGCAGAAAAAATAACACTGATTATGAACACATCAGCGATAGGTTAACTCGCATTTTGCATGTTTTAGCGAGGTATCATCTTTGCATAGCATAACCTTACTTTTTCTCAAATCTTCTTAAAGGAATAAATACACAGATCCCTTTTTTCGATGATTGATAATACGCGAACACTAGCTCTTGCTAAAAACATTTGGCCAATGGCTCGACAGTGACATGATACAATGCAGGGCTCTTATCTCTAGCATATAAAATGAAGGTTTATGTTGATCCGATCCGAATCGGCATGTTTTGAACATTCCCAGTAAGAAAAAATGGGCAGGGCTCTGGCAGATAAGGAGTGTTTTCAAAATGGGCATCTAAATGCAACATGAAATTTCTGACGGAAATGGTACATATCAGCCATTTTCAAATCGTGACGCACCTAAGACGTCATGATGTAAGAAACTTCATCGTGAACCTTGATGTCTTATTGCAGATGGTAGCCTCTCGGCACTGCAGCGATGCGAACGCTCAAGCCGGCAGAGCGTTTGTATAGATAAAAGACTGTCATAACCGTATCAGAGATGATAAAAGCTGCGTGAAGCCACAGGCTCAATCAAGAGTGAAAAATTCGCCAAAGGAAGATGTGCAGATTGTCTCTGGGAGTTCAGGGGCAAGCGGCTGGTCGTCTCTGAGAGCAGAGACGACCAGCCGAGTATAATGAAAGTTTGAACAAATGTGAACTAAAATGGAAGATGCGCCGTAGGCACGGAAAGTATGAGAGCAGTTATGAGTGTAAATATTTAAACTCAAAATAGGGAAACCGAAACCGAAAGCTAGTAACGTCAACTAGTAATGGCGCTGGCCAGGCTCGTTCAGTGGAAAAGAAAGTAAAAGAAGTAGAACATTAACAAAAACAGGAAAGAAAGGAAGAGGTCTTTGATAAATCTCGGAAAAAGCTTCTTGCAGTTAAAAGGAAGAAAAGGGAGTGTTAAAGACAAAAACACGTGGGGCTAAATTTCAAGATATATATATATATATATATATATAGACATATATGGTGCCGTATGCCATAGTGACATCGAGACACTAAAACACGTGGTATGAACGTGGTTTCGTCCTGCCGTCCCTGTATCGTAGCAAAGTTAACGTAAACAAGAAAAAAAAAAACGAAAAAAAAACGTTGTTGGCGAACGAGGAAAAATAAAAAATAAACGCACGAACAAGGATATCTAATCGCAAAAATTAGTTTTGAAGATTGGTGGAAGAATGTCTAAAAAAGATTCGTAAGACACAAAACTGGGCAAGGTAAAAGAATATAAAGGGAATGTTGTAGGCTAGGTGGCGCAAGCTACCGCCCGATACAAATGGTATAGCCAGTACCGTTCGTTCCCCAATAGAATACATACGCTCGCTAGAAGTGCTCAGGTCATCTTCGCACTGCTTCGCAAGAAAAAAGTAGATGACTGAAGAGGGCGTCGATGAACACGAGCCGGCGACCCGCAGAGGCTCGGAATATTCGTCGTGCGAACGAGGCGGCGGAGAAAAAGAAGACAGCATTTGGATAGGAACAGAGAAGAAAGGTGGGCTCGTTCTCCTACGACCAAGGGCTGAGTGAGGGAACAAATTTGGTTTCAATTCAAACAACAGAATATCGCGTTCGTAAAAAAAAAAAAAAAAAGAAATGTCCAAAAACAGTGAGTTTTTTTTCTCTTTTTAGATACAGCGCGTTCTGTGATATGATTTTATAAACCCAATCATAACTCCACCATTTGATACAGCGTCCTCCCCCCCCCCCCCCCCTTTACACACGCAAACACAAATTAGTGTGTCTTTACCGCAAAAATAAACTATACATCGCCGAAGGCTCATTCTCCGCCCAAATGTAGCTCTAGCGGTCCGAATCAGTTGCCAAAGTTTCAGGACTAACCGTTGTCTCAATCAAAAGTTACGCGATTTTCTGAAATTTTCGATGGAAAAATCGGGCCCACTTTCGGCAATTTTCGGCAACTGCCGCCATAGAGGTCATTGCATTCTATAAAGCTGTGTCAGTCGCCATTGCGTACTTTCTTTTTGCGGTGAAAACAACCATATATACAGTTCTTTTTTAGAGTGCAAACATCTACTTCGCTTTCAAAATCATACTATTTTTATTACCGAGACTGACAAATATGCCGAGCGGCGCAAACTGCCCAGTGGGATTCGTCTTTCAAAAAGCGCAGTTCGCAATTGATTGCTTATCGCAACCGGTATTCGCAACTGTCAAGAGCACAAACTAAGACGCCCCCCGGGCGGTGTTCAAGATCAAGACCTGGCTGATAGACACTACCGCAAGAGCGCGTCAGATCGTTCTGCGCAGGCCGCTAGTCGGCGCTGGCCGTACCGATCGGTCGTTCACACAGTTGCGTCGTGCAGCACAGCGCCTCCCCGTTGGCTGGTCGTACGGGTCACCGTAGCAACAGCTCGAGGCAAAGCAGTCTCAAAAGGGACATGAAACAATTTTTCTACTTTCGCTAAATACTATTCAGAATCGCTCACTAAAGTTAATAACCGAATATACTTGCCTTATTTTTTTTTGTAAGCAATGACAATCGACAAATAAATTGAAGAAATAATAGCATCGTTCATCCCCTCAGCTCGGAGCCAAAACAAGCGGCCACGTGGCCAGGAGCTGCTTACCATCGGCAAAGTAGAAAACGCGTACTGAGCCCCGGGCATTGCTAGAGTTCGGCTATTCTAATCACCCCAGGGGATGGACACGAGCCGCTGCCCGAGTGTCCGCCGAGGCATGGATTCTTCACGAGCCGGAATGGAGTGCTCACGTAGTTCTCGTGTCCAATCCATGAGCTGCGCTCGACTGTCGTCAATCGGGTGGTTTCGATCCCACAATTACGGCATCAAGCTTTGCGAAGGCAAGACTGAAAGAAATAGCCCCCTTTTATCCTCGCAATTTCACTGCCACAAAGAACTTTCTCAAGCAGTGGCGGTCTGTAAGAGTATACTTGAGCCAGACTAGAACCAATACGCCTCTGTAAAGTCGGGAAAATTCCAACCCGATATCCCTTTAACAAAGTCAAATGCAGTTAAACGCAACTGTGTTTGGATGCACGAGTGGTCACTTTATGGCACTACTGCGCTTCAAAACCGCGCGCAGTCTTTCTAAAAATTACTCATTTAGTGGCTTACGATGACGCTCAGCAAGATTTTAATTGGAACCATACGTCTAGTCTCACTAATTAAAAAGGTAATTAATAAATTATAATTAATTAGCCAATTGATCGTTACGATTAGCCCCCTATACTATGTCCCCTGGTCGTATAACTCACCTGCACAAACCGCACTTATGTAGCTTTCATGGCTTATTAAAAAAAATACATGTTGAGATTAAAAAAAACAAAAACAAAGACCCTCTATATTATTTAGAGCCGTCCGGGGTTATTATAATACGCGCGCTAAGGGGACGGCAAAACGGTACAACATTTCTGGCCACGGATGTGGTATGGCCACTGATTGATCCAAATCTTCTAATATCATTCCGTTTTGCTTTTGTTTTTGTGAAACGTATTGGTCGATATTTCTTGAGCGTAGATGGCAGTGATTAGAGGGGCCGTGCAACGATGTTCGTTTGGGATGCTTTTCACTTTACACGAGCTTACTGGCCCTAATAGGACCCAGTACACTCTCACGCAACGCCACTGGTCAAGAAACTCTCTTGTTGCGGTGTAATTTCAGAGACAAGAGCCAGCGTTTTCTTTCAATCTCCTTCCCAAAACATCATGACATAGCTGGGGGGTCGCGGTGTCGGTATACTACACCCCGGTAACGATATTTGAATACGGCTCATAGATTGGAGCTGAGCATTGCGTGAGCAGTCGATTTGGGCTTGAGATAATCGATAGTTCGACAAGGATTCAGGTATAGTGGCCCGCGTCCCATCGCTGCAATGACGGCAATAGCCGAACCACAACGATCTCTTGAACTCAGCGCGTGTCCTGCGCCCTGCCAACCCCAGCGCGTGACTATAATCAGTAGTGGCGGCCTGCAATCGGCTCCAGATCACGCGGCCGCTTGTTCTGGCTGCGAGTTGAGCGGGTGAACGCTGCCCGTTTTTCTTTAATTTGTTCTGGGACTTCTATTGCCTGTGGTGAATAGCGAATGCGTGTTCTATGGGTCATTAACGTCGGCGATTCGTTCCAAGCGATATTTGAGCAAAGTACGAAAATCGTTGCATCGTTCCTTTAATTAATGCTGCATTCACATTTGCGTTCGAATCTCAACCGCGAAACGGATCCGCTCGTTTTCATCACCAAATGCGCGTGAATTTGTACTGCTTCTTTAAGAAACCTAGTTCGCAGACAGCTTTGCGAGTGCGGTTTCGTTCCAAAAAAGAAAGGACGAGTCGCAAAATCTTAAAAATACGGGTTCGTTCGCCGCCACGTCTGCAGCAACTCTGTACTCTGGCGCGAATGCTTTCAATGGCATTGTTCTGCTTTCGAAACAGTGTGCCGTCCTGAGCGTGTGGAGGTTTCAGAGCACAGGTCAAGTCTCACTGGTCGCACTTCCAAGCAAGTCTGCTCGCAGACCTAAGAGCATGCATGTTTCACAGACGTACTCCGTCGGGCTTCGGCGCGGCGACTGACGACAAAACACGCCTGTTTGTTGCGTGTTGATGACGCCGAACCACGGCTGAGGTTTTACGCGACGTGATGCACATGCGGCCGCTCCATTGGTGGATACGCGACGTGGTGCTCACATGCGGCCGCTCCATTGGTGGAGATTATAGAAAGACGGTTCTGCAGACGAACAATCGGACTGATGTCATTCTGACGTCACACGTACGCAAAACGTTCACCCGAAAAATGGCGTGTGCGAAGTCGACGGCTTGAGACGCGGTTTGCTCACGCTTGTCATTATCTCCGATCAAGGCGCGCGCTTCGACGGGACGCTTGGACATTACATCTTGACAGTCGCCACAAGATGCACCGCTCGATCTTTCTGCCGTTAAATGAAACAATTCCTACGCGTGTAAATCTTAAACAAAAGATATAAAAACTGTTATTTTTAATGATGTAACTCTTCTTTCCCACCGAATATTTAAACGAGCCCAAATTCGGGTATTACGCTCTTGGCTCTTTTCTGAGGCAGATTTAAATAGCTTTTCGTACCGCCCTCAGCACCTTCCTTCCCACCGTGCCGTTTTCTCTCTAGTCGCCGACGGCCGAGGGATGAGACGTGCGTCATTACCCGGGAAATTGAAGCGCCTGGAGAAAATTAATTTGCCGCCCGAAGTGAGCGAGTGCGCCGAGCAGAGACAAAAGAAGCGAGGACGAGGCGGAGACGGCACCGGGGAATTAAATCGATGCCCTGGGGATCGACGGACTTGGACGGAGGCTTTTTTCCGACAGCTGCCATAACGGGGCTCCTCTTCTCCTTCCTTCGCATACCGCTCGAGTCACTTCGTCGCTCTGGACGCGCGACAGGTTACCCAACTTCTAGATACCACGGTGTCCCCGACGCGGTCCTTGTGCGGACTCATGGATGCTCGTTTCTGTGGCTGGAGATTTCGACGAGGCTGAAGAAGCTCAGATGTGGCGGCGCGAACCTGGCGCGCGTGAAAAGCGGTCATGCTTAGAGGCGTAATCCTCGAATTTCGGATTCCGTTCGCCCTGGATGGACTGGCGAGGGCTCAAAAACAGAATGAGGGAGAGACCATCCGGGGTTCTAACCGCGGCCCCCTGCACTGTAGAGGGCGATGCCAAGCCCTCTGTTGGCGGAAGTTGTTTATAGATTGCATAACATCGGGCTATATAAGATTTCGCAACGTGTATCAATGTTTCAATTTCAAAGGTAGCTTAAATGCTAATTCAATGCAGTCATAAAGATAATGACTTCAAGGACGCCTGAAATATCGATAATACATTTCGGGCACGGGGACCACACGGTGGCAGAGAAAATAAAACAGAGAGAGAAGGTGAAAGAAACATGTCAAACGAGCTCCGCGCGCTTAATTGTTTGAATCGCGTTGAGCACTGCAGAACTGAGATTTCCCGAAACACCAAAGAAATCAGAAGAAACGCCGACTACAGAGTAGCTTTGGACTAGAACTTTCGGAGCGACTGGAGCACTTTCATCGGCGGCCAAGTGCCGGGTCGGTCGACACAAGGACGAAAGCTTCGGCCAACGCCGTGGGATCAGTAATCCAAAGACTCGTGTCTGCTCACAGATTGCGCAACTCTGGGCACTCGTGTGCATCTTTTATGTGCATGGTGCATCTTTTTAACGCGCGAAGGTTTGGCGAAACCGATATTTCCTGCGATCGGCCCGTTCACACGTCGAGTTTGACGCACGAAATCTCTGTCATATTGACTCACGAAAATGTCTCTTATCCTTGCCGCCTGCACTGAAAGTATCGAGCGTTTCGCACGTAAGCACAGTGTGAAGAGGCAGTCTGCTTTATTATTATCACTCAATAAACTTTGGCGGATTTGGCTCACTTGGTTTGCAATAGGCCTCCCAAACCGGGGAAAAGACCGCAAACGTCAAAGAACAGGCGGAAGATCTCGAAGTATTTCGAAAATTTTGTGCACTTCTTAAAGATAAGTTATATCCAGTCATCATGTTCATATGCAGTGCTTGCACTTATCGCGACTGTTGAAGAATCGGCACCACGCCGCCAACTTGTACTGCCATCCCGTGTCGCCCATACTGCTCCGTACGAACCGCTTCTCCGCTTGTCAATCGACGCCGCCTTTGTTATATCACTTTTCGGCTTTGGCTCAGATACGGCATCGGTCAAAAATTAGGCCCCTCCAAAAGCTCGCAGCGCCTCGAAGGTCAGTTGTCACAGCGATGCGATATCAAGGGCCCCATTGGCAACATCCGCGTTTCTCCTT
The DNA here is from genome assembly GCF_016920785.2 of Ixodes scapularis. NCBI lineage: Eukaryota > Metazoa > Arthropoda > Arachnida > Ixodida > Ixodidae > Ixodes > Ixodes scapularis. Next base: position 160,933,207 of record NW_024609846.1, read on the forward strand.
CGGGTGATTCACAGTCATCGGTGAGGTTTGAGCAAAATGTCGTTCCAGAAACAAGGAGCGCGCGCAACATTTTCCCCAGGCGCGCGTCTTTTTCGGTCGCGTTCGAAAGGCACATCCATTTAGCGAAACTAGGGTTCGTGATACTAGACTCGCCGAAAAGAACACAGTAAGTCCATAACTATATGCTGCCAGTCGACATGTTAGGGCAAGCGACAAGTTGAACAATACATACGTGTAGTACCCCTAGGGACCGCGGCAACCGCCGAGACACAAAATGCACATGCCGGCAGTTCCACCAGTTCCAGTGCGGTCGCCCGTAGTGGGAGATGTTCATAATTCGAGAGGCGACAACTAATTACAAAAACTCCTAAAAAAAAACAAAAAAAACATGATACGGAAAGTTTTAGGAGACAAATCAGCCATGACGTTTGAGTAAAAAGACAAAAACTGAATTTTTGAAACCTTGAGAACTATTTCTTTTGAAGACCCGCTGTGCCCACCGTAGATCTACTTCACCTGTGCAGTCGTCGGTCTTTCGGACAATCGAGGGGAGTTCGGAACACAGACAGCGAAACGACCGAGTCCGTATTTGTTTCCGCTATGGTCGTTTATGGCAAACGGCGGAAATGTGATTTAGGTTCACATATGGGAGAAAGTGACCAGCAGCCACGGATCCTGATTTCAGGCGTTTATTTGACGTCATCGAAAAACCTTGCAGTTCCTTGCCATCTCTAGTGCTTAACTGGGATTGAACAACATACGCCTATAGGGTTGGTGAAGGTAATTCAGAAAATGAGTTAAAAATAAATTTCCCAGTGGGAAGCTAAATAGCATAAGTGTGGAACCTAGCAAAAACACTTTCTTGCGCTTGGCACCTCTAAGGCGAACGAGTGTTCCCAAATGCCTCGTTAGCACATCGAAACAGACGCATGAGAGGCACGCTAATCAAAGGGCAACAACGTGTATTTTTTCAGTCACCAAAAAAGCGATCTTGACATTGATGTCAAATTCAAGGATTCAAGAATTCAAGAACCGCAGAATGCCCGAACAGTGGGTAGGGCCAGCGGTTAATCAAGAGATCAGTGTGAAGCACAATATTTATCAAGTTTTTTTTTTGTTTTAACTGTTAAAAACACAAAGCATTAGGAGAAAACCCTTTGGCGGGCCCGGTGGATGACGAGCGAAGGCTTTTAAGCGTCGAGTTCCGACGGGGAAGACCGCTACGCGCCCTGCGCGTGAGCTGAATCCGAAAGTCGAGATGGATGCGCGAGCTAGAAATCCGCCAAGCGTGGGGCACAGTCCGCACTTTCCTGTGTCGCTGATCGATCGCGCGGTTGCTGTAACTATGCGCCTGCTTTCCGAGCGCCACCCTTCACGGAGGGACGCGTGCGAGCCGCGAAGCGACTGTGAGCGCGCTTCAGGATCCTCGCTATCCGATAAGAGGCCAACCTCGTTATCGGTGGACGTGCAATAGCGTTCATATTTATATTAACGGGGGATAACACCCGTGAAGATCGTGCGCTGCTCCACTGCAGCGGGATGGACATTTCCTTTAAGATAACCACACGCCGTCAGCAACGTCAACGGAAAGATAACAATTTAGACAAGTGGGACAAGTCGCGTTTATCCCTTGTGTGCAGTGGACAGTTTTTAAGACATATAGTAAGCGCAGGTAAAAGGGGTGATCTTCTTCGATATTTATAAGAAAATTCACCCGGTAAAGCCGAAATGCGGACATTAGATGAAAGAATAATCGTCATGGTACTTTAGCTAATGAACTAAAATATGTTAGATAGCTTTTTAGTTGTTGATTTTGGGAGTGGTGTCGATATTGCACTATTGACGGCAATTGCTATGAGAAGGCAGACCAATTGAAAATATTTGCGGAAATGTAATCGTTTTCGAGATATAAATTAATCAATTTTCAGGCTTCTCTCCAGCCCCAATGTACAACTAAAGCGCCGGCAAAAAAAAAAAAAAAAAAGCTTAACAAGTTTTGTTTACAGTGACACTTGGAAGAGTGACGTAGTCATTTTAATAATGTCCTCACTATCTCGGCAGCATGTTCTTAATGGGTGCATCGAGAACACAAGTAAGGGCGTGACTGAAACCGACTAGGTCACTCTTCTTAGAGTCATTGTCGGCAGGGCTTGGGGCTCCCTTTTTGAGCGCAATGTCTAAACCGAGCTATAAAACGAAAAAATGCATTATTTATATTTCGAGACCTATTACATTTTTCGCAAAATATTTTAATGGATCTCGCCCCCAATCGTAATTGCCGCTGAAACTGCAATTGCAACATAACCCCTAATACAAGTAATTAATAAGATAATTAACATATTTTAATTAATTACCTAATTTACACGACGACCGTTTGCTCATTTAAAGGGATTGTCCGGTCGAATGTCGTATTCAAAAAAACATTTAGAGCTTATGGTCAATGGCTGTAGGAGCATCTTCTACGACAAATGTGAATTGCGTGCGCTGCTCAGGACGGGGGGGGGGGGGGGGGGGGGGGGGGGGCAATTGTCTTTTAAATTAAGCGTGCATTAACAGCGTTATCCTTTTCCACCTTCAGAGCAGCGGAGTGTCTGACGTAACATAACTCAAAGAACACGTCGAACTGAAGCGCCCTTCGAATTCGGTTCTCCGCGTGAGCGCAACGACGTGGCTCACCCTCGTTGCTGCGGTAGAAGTTGTTTTGTGTGCGAATGAAAGGAAACTTTTGTTGTTCGGTTGTCATGCTCCACTCCGCGAGATTTAGAGTGGCGAGTAAAATAGAAGGCTGGGGGTGCGTCGGGAGCACTGTGTTCCCACGGAAGAATGAGGAATAGGATCTGACAATTGCAAGGCAGGAGTGACGTCACATCAGGCATGGGAGCTAGCGCAGCCATTGATACTCACGAAATTAGGCATGGAGTTTCGTATAATCATACGTCATTGATTGCACTAAATTGGATGTCGTTTAATAGAATAAAAATGTCCTATGGAAATAATTTGGCTCCCGCCAGGTAACCATTGCAAGATTTTAACAACTTCCGGTTTTCGCCGGACCGCCCCCTTAATGAACGCGGAGCCTGGTAATTATATAGTGAAAACGGGACAGCTTTTACTCTCACGCCACTTTATTAAATTATGTTCGAATTAAAATTAAACAACCTGTGTAAGTCGAAAAGGGGCCGAGCCTTTGTGTCCCCTGCACGCGTCGAACACGTTCGAATACCAGATCCAAAGGCCGGACGCCGGCGTTTGGATCTGGTCTACCCACTAATCGATCCAATCAGAGCTCGGCGTTCCGACGTCCCCTCTCGCCTCCTCTTCTCTCTCCGTTCCTCGGCGAGGACGGTAGCGTATTGTGTCGTTAGAGCGGATACTTCGCTTTTATTAACTGAAATAAGAAGTGTGCTTCTGTTATGCAGGTCTGGTCTAAAGAAAACACGCTAGTCAGAGAGATAGAAAAAAAAGAAGAAGAAACTAAATAAATCCTAAGACCCGGGTACAAAAAAAAAAAAAACGGAAAAGAGACTCCTTCGGGATCGAACAAGAACAAAGCGAATCGCGAGAAGCCGATATCGATGGAACAGAACGGCTGGGGAATCGAAGCAATCCCCAGCGTCGGGTCTTCGTACCACGTTTTCGGACGAACCAGCTTGTCCGCGCAACCCGTTCAGCGGCTTCGGACGAAGCTGCTCGCTATTGCGGCACGCAGACAGACGCCTGTCCCGTGTCCGGGGCTCCTCACTCCAGCCACGACGGAGGCTTCCCGTGCAGATAGAAGAAGCCTGCCTAACCGCCGGAGAAGCGATAAGTTTCATCTTTCTTCCCCAGCGCGATGCGGCAGTTCCAGGCGCCCCTCCCTTATCCGAGCCTTCTTCGGGAAGCGAAGGGACGGACTCGGCTGGAAGCCGCAAGTTTCATCCGACTCTTGAGGAGCAGCGAGCGCACGGGCCGCCTCACGTGCGGGAGCAGAAAGCGAAAACCGATCTCCCTTATCGAGCGTCGGCCGCCGCCGCGGGCTCCGAGCGAACACAATCGGGGAGCCGATAACCGCTCTCTCCGAAGTCTGGCCCCAGCGCGACAAAGGAAGAGGCTGCGGCGTCGACCGGCCAGGACAACAGCGGGGACAGGACGGGGAGGCTTTCCCTATAAGGAGATAGGCGGCTGTGGTCTTTAGTCGATGTTCGCGGATATTTAATGAGACGACAAGCGAAAAGAAGTTTAAGAAGTAACTCTTTGTTCGTTACATTATTTTTTTTTTTTTTTATTTAGAGCGCAGCTTTTAGGCGTTGTTTCCGGGTTGAGTGGCATCGCCGACGGCGACGCAGCTCAACTTGGAAACGCGCGCGTTGCATTATGGCACGTTTCCCCGCTAAATTTCGCGAAAAAATTCCCTCGCTAAATTTAGAGGGTTAAGTTTCCCCGCTAAATTTAGCGGAGAAATTGACGTCACGTGACCTCGACACCAAATCAGTTTCCCGCTATATTAACCGGGGAAAATGACGTCACAACTTAGTGTCACGTCACCCATGAACAAATTAAGAGGCGGGAGGAGAGGAGGAAAAAAAGAGGAGAAGAGGAGGAGGAGCAGGGCAGTGGAAAAGAAGGCAGAAGATAGGAGGAGGCTAGGAGGAGAAGGAGGGGAAGGTCCGGAGGAGGAGGAAACGTGGCTGGGACGTCACGCAGCCCGAGGACGTAATGTGGATTCGGTTGTCTGCCTTTGAATTCTGCATAAAAATGTCCACGAATACCGTTCCCGAATCGGATGCAGCTCGAAATCCTACCGGGAAAATCTGGCCATTTGTCGATAAGCTTCGCCAACAGGTATTGCTCGCTGAGATCCGTAGAAGATGCCATCCTTGACAAAATAGACATACATATAAATTAAAAAGAGGACATTGTTTTTTTTGCTTTATTTTCACTTTTCTTGGATCCCTGCGCCTCTGCTCGCCGCTTGGCACAACCAGGCTTCCCTGATAAAAAGCGGAATCGGTGCTTTTCGCGACTACCGACATTCTAAAAAGCACCGACTGCGTGAGGTTGCGGGCTCTAGGAAACAAACTGCAACGCACAGAGTCCTGAAAGACGCCAGTTTTGTTTCCGCGAAATGTTCTGCGTCAGCCTTATCGGTTGTATTTCCCGCGAAAAAAAGAAATAACAAGGTTTCAAGGCACTTACGCGAGACAACAGAGTGATTTTTCTATAGCCAACCGGCAACGGCCAGGCGGCGCCAGCAGGGTGTGAGCACACGGTTATACCCTGCCTAGTTGTACCTTGGCAAAGGGTAAACGATAAGCCCCACGTTGCGTGCCGAAGGCTTCGAAATGCGTGACGTATACGAGCGCAACGCACACATATTGGAGCATGACGCAGCGAAAAGCCTGATACTTCTCCGGAGTTGAGGCGCGCTCCGGTGATAGGCAGTCACGTTCCGATTGACCCTCCAGGGCCGTAGCTTCCGCTCTACTGGCACCTTACGCGATCAGGGCTTCCTGGGATACCCAGTAATTCTTGCTTCAGACACTAGGCTAAGCGGCGCCACCAGAGTAAACAACAACAAATTTGGGGGTTTTACGTGCCAAACCTACGACGGGCATCTGGCACGCCCCAGCGGAAGACTGGGGATTAATTTCGACCACCTGGGGATCTTTTGACGTGCAACCGAAAGCTCGGTTACATGGCGCCTTCTCCGCAATAAGCCTCCGTCTTATTGCGGGCACCTCGGTCGGGATTCGAACCCGCCACCTAGGGATGCTACCAGAGTAAAAGCTCACGTTTGAACAATGCAGCCGCCACTCCCAGGTATACCCAATATTTTTTGTTTCAGTCACTAGATGGCGCCAAACCAAGCAGCATTGCAGGTTGCCTAAGAGAGAGTTTTAGTAG